>NW_008794883.1:658015-686726 GCF_000699145.1 Aptenodytes forsteri | reverse complement strand
CTCCCCGGGAACGGCAGGCGCAGCCCTTTTGTTACTGCTAACGCTGATCTTACTTCATCACTTCTAAGCGATCTGGTCCTGTTGGTCTATGGGTAATCCCGGGAGGACAGGGGGTTGCTTGTGCGATGAAAACGCCAAGTTTTGACTCAAATCTGGGCTACAGATTTGGGAATTGTTTGGGGCTTTTTCCCCCAAGACTCTGCCAGTTATTTCCACGTGAAATTAAGTCACCAATTTATTAATACCCTCTTCTTCCCCAATTAATTATGAACACCTCTTTGCGGACAAACCTACCTAGAGTGCAAAATTTAAGGTAAAAGGGGATTTCGTATTGTGTGAAATACCTGACGCTCGTGCCTAGAAAAACACTCCTGCATGTGGCCCCATTTGCTATCATAACATCAGCTATTAAGTGATAACAGGTAAGGGTTTAAGGGTTAAGGGTATTGGCTATCTCTCTTCTTACAGTAGTATGTGTAATACATCCTGTTATAGGAAACATATGTCGTAGACAGCACGTGGAGAAAGGCTAGCAAATTTAATTGTGGATATTTTAAACCAAAACATCATGTTTTATTTAAGAATGTTTCAGTACTAACAGAAAGAGCTGCAGCCAAAATTGCTTTTATGTATCATGCCAATTTGATATATTCACTAAAATCTGTTTTGTGAGTAGAAAACTAGTTGCAGGACCACGGTTGCAGCAGGTTATGCTATCCGAAGGAGGAACGCTGTCCTCTACCGCATCACATTCTTCTCCAGCCCTGCCCCCGATTCCAGCTTCTGGTGTGGACTAGTCAGTAACAACACTTACAAAAAATCTCATTAAGATGTCATGTTTTGTCAGCTTGTCAAACCTTGCTTTTTGTCAGTTTCTAAAGATTGAGGGTTTTGTGGGAGAACTTTAGTTGACCACATTCCCAGCTAATAACAAAAGCACGATGGCCATCAAAGACAAGGTAACAGCTAGAAAGTTCCTTTTTCTCAAGTTTTGCTGAGACCACATCTCTCTGTGGAAATGTAAACTGCTTTTTATTCTCACAGTTTGTGCAAATGACAAGACTTTGCAATATAGAATTGAAATGTCAGAAGCATTAATCATGCCCTATCTCCAAAACCCGGTTAGAAAAGACAAGATTTCAGTAAATTTCTAAGGTTTGTGCTTGCTGCAGTGGGTGCAGTTCCTGAGGACGTAGCCACAAGTAGTTTGCTCAGGTATTGACAACATTCAGGTACTGAAACAGAACTACGGAAGTACCTTGTTGATTTTAATTCCGCTAACTTTAAATAGTTTCACGGCGGTCACTGATGTTCTCACAACTAATACAGTGGGGGAAAAATAGATCCCATGTAAATTACTGAATTTAGCATAATATTCAAGTTCATGCTTGATCTAGGAAAGTAAGTGCTTACTTACCTTTAAGGATGAGTAACTGCAGTGACCCGAATGTTTATATAGTTTGCTTTGCCGGATTGTGGGTTTGTGTGTATTAAGGTCATGCTCTCCAAGCGTTAGCAGAGTTACAGTTAGGCTTCACAGCTGTATAGCTGCTGCTATTTTGAAAAATATCGTGCCAAAACATCTCTGAAAACAGCATGTTTCTGAAGTTATTTCCATTTCTTATATAAGTAGAAAATTGCTTCAAATCAGGAAGTCCTAGATATTGTACTCTGATACTGTTGGATACAGGATTGATTTTGACAAATGCTTATGATGGCATTTTAACTTATCTGAAAGAGGAAAAAAATAGAGATTTATTGTGCAGTTACTGTTTAACAGAACTCTTCACTGCAGTGAGTAGGAAGTACTGGTTATATGTTGCTGGTGTGATAAGTAACAATGACACGAGTCCAAATTCTGATTCATGAATTTCATTTTCTGCATTGCAACTTTTTTTTTTAATAATGATGTAAAATTATCATAGTAACAAAAAGTTTAAAATGAGTAATATATAACGGTATCATACGTATAGGTTTGTTACGGAAAAAAAAGGTCACGTGTTGTGTTGTGAATTGATTTAACCACATTTTCCTAAAAAATATTGTTCTATTTTTTTAAATGATATTTTGAAGGCCTCTTCTACATTGCTCTACTTTTTCTTCCATGTGCTGTTTAATCTTTGAAAAGCCAGGGGAGGCCATATCAGCACTGATACCGAGTGCTGTGTAAACAAAAGAAGTAATAAAATATATTCTGAAATTAGCTATCAGGGTTCAGAAATTAAGAAGGGCAAGGGTTTGGTCAAACGACCTCATGTAAGCTTTAAAAGAAGATAAGACATAGACTCTACAGGAAGAAAGAGACTCTCATCAAAGGAATTAATACTTCTGGACATTGTGGGCCTGATTCTCATTTACATTGATTATCAAGTTATTTGTGCCACATATAACCTAATTGGACCCGAGACCTTTTTATTTAATAAATATAGCAGTCGCAAAACAAGAATGCTGGTTAAGCGAATAGCAACAAATAAATATTAAAAATCCAGGGTCCATTTTGAGTTGGGGTAGTAATAAATGATGTCTGGATATCACGGTCAGTGATACTAACGTGATGCAAAATGGTTTTGTATTTGAGGATTATATTTTCATTTGGTTAAGAAAAAGAGTAGCAGCTATTGAGGTAGGTGGCATAGACTGGAAGCCAAGAGAAGCCAAGAGATCCAATCCATGTTATTTTACAGCTTTTCCTTTAAAATTGTTTTAACTTCGTAGGTTCCTTTTTCTGTTTCCATTTCAAGATCTTTAGGGTGGATGGGTACTTTGCAAAAACCTTGAGAGCCCTGGACAAAACGTGTGGAGCTAATCCTTCTCTCTATACCTTCTCATCTTCCCACCTCCAACACACTCCTTCCTGCCCTGGTGCAGGAGCAGCCCAGCAGTGCTGTAAGCGCCAGCTATGCTCTCGCCGCACGGTGGGAATTCCCCTGTGCTAGGACACTTCCTCATTCCTAGGGCCACCCAGGCAGCTTAAGGAAGACAATCAGCAGATCTACCCTGTTGCCGGGTGTAAATATTGTATATCTGAGAACTTCTAATTGACTGAAGGGAGAATATATCTTAGAGATGAGGTCAAGGCTGAAGGAGTCCTGGAATGTGGAGCAGCTGAAACAGATGATGTTAAGAAAAGTCAGCTCAGATTCCAGATTTTATATTTGAAAACCACGGACTGCCATTTCAATTAGGAACATAATCTTGGTTTTGTTTAGTACTTCTCTGCCCCTTGTATCCCTGCTTTATAAATACACTCATGTGATTGTGAAGCAGAGACCCTAGCAGTAATTCCACAGCATTTAACCTTCATCATACAGGTGACTACACAAAATAGTTATGAGTTATAAAAAGATTCCAGATGTGTTTAAATAGGGCTGGTTACTGAGAGAAACCACTTAAAAAGCTAACCTTCTAGGGTATATTTACACTAGTAATAAAGCCTGTATTTAAATGTACGGTAGGGTTTTGGCAGCAGTGGAGAATTTTTTGGCACTGAAATCTATTCTTACAGCTTCACAGCAGGCCAAGAGGAAAGCCTGATCAATACAGATTTGATACTAAGTAAAGGCAACCAATCTGTTTATTACAGTTGTCAACCATTCATATCTCTCTTCCCACTCTCTTGCTTCCTTAATCACGATGTTCTTTAGTGTTTTTGAAAGAAAAGATCATATTAAGCTGCAAACACTGTGTATTTAATAGCACACTCTGCATCACTCTCACGAAGCAAGCAACTTAAAAGATGGTACCTGACGTTTGAAAAAATGTGCTGAAATCAGTAGGTTCTCGAGAAAACCTTATCTTCTGATTATTATTTGTTACTTTTTGCTTGGGTTCTATAGCCAGAAAGCTGAAGTTAATCTTGTCTCCCCTCCTGTTACAGACAGCCCTATTCAGAGCCCTTTGATGTCAGTGCAAAGAATCCCATTTTTAGTGGCCTTTGAACCAGATGTAGTAAAAGGGCAACTGAGCATTTTGTAGGGGTTGCAGTTGGGTAACTTGCTTAAAGGAGGAGAGTTCTGTTACCTATTTCTGTTTTCCCATTCCTTTTATTATTTTTAATATTTATATACCATTAAAAGTAATGTAGATACTTGGTAAATAGTGAAGAGGACAAATGCCTCTGCTCTGACCGTATTACAATTTCTTTAGATAAAAGCAAAGTAAAGAAGGACCTGTATGGCTGTTTTTCAGCCTTCGTAGCAGTAGAGCAATAGCACACAAATTTAATGATTCCTGCTTGTTTCAGCTATTGTGAAATTTAGGAAGGAGTTTGCATAAGATAACGTATCCTGCTGTTGTAATATACTGGAGACAGGGCTCAGATCTCGGGATAAGGAGTGCTGCAAAAATCCGAAGTGTTATTATCGCTACCCACCACTCTCCCCAGGATCTGAACCTGACCTCACTTCCTGGATCCAAATAATCTCCGTCTTTGTGAAAATAACAGGATTTTACAGGAAGAGAATTTTCTATAATTATTACGTGAAACAGTTCTTTTCCTCTACATTTATTCAGGTTTGGGCATGTTACTGAACCAGGAGAATTCCATGTCAAAATACGATCAATCTGAACACTTCTTGTGTTTGTAAAGAATGGACGGAGAGCTGCCAGCAAATAAGAAGCTAGAGGCGGAAAACTGAGGTGGCTATCTTGCCAAAAGAACTTAGCACATTTAAAAATTAATAAGGCAGAGACGCAGACCACTTGGGAGGGACAGCTTGTTTCCGGAGGTGCACTGGCAGGAGGAAGAAAACACAAGTACCAAAGCAAATCAGTTTGGGCAGAAGCCAGTCTGGAGGGTGATGAAAAGAGGGAGGGAGTGGTGTGCACGTATAAGGATTTGGGTTCTGGCCTGGTTTTGCTTCCTCAGCGGCTTGGTAGGGAACTTGTGGTCCGTTGTTTGTAGTGTGAGTGACTGGGGAAGTCTGTAGTCCTGGGAGGAAAGGGAGGTGTAAAGATAAACTGGAGGAAGGTGGCTAGAGACTAGGTATGTCCTGAAGACTATCGCTGGCCCTCAGGCTATTATACAAAAAGTGAAATTCATGTGCTTCTCTGACAGCACTTCCCTGAGAGCTCCCCTTCTTGGAGCGCGCTGAGCTGCAGCCTGCCTGGATGCGTTTGAAGAGGGCATTTTTTGCATTTGTTGGAAAGCCAAAGGACCAGAAACCCTGAATCGACTGTCCTGTCTGGAGCAGAATCTGCAGGGAGGGATACACTGGGCTACTGGAGAGGTGAGTGTCTGCCACTGCCATTGCTGTGCTCCTAGGAGCTGGATGGAGCAACAACATGAAGTGTACTGGGGCACTGCAACGATGCAGCTTTTTACGGCTGCCTTTGTCCAGAGATGTAGCAGCTTGGGTGGAATAAAAGCCTAAAGCTTGTGTTGCAAAACGTGTGGTTTGTAGCCCTTCTGGCTGCGAAGGGAGCTTTACAACATCTGCTGGATTTTAATTAAGAGCATGGATTTTGCAGAAATGGTTGGCGTCTTTGTGTGGTGACAATTCCTGTTCACCTAGCTAAGCAGTTTTGGGGCTTTTTTCTTAGTGTGGCTTCATGATGTGACATGCAGGTGATTGCAGAAGTTTAAAAAACGCTGTGTTGGACCACTGATATGCAGGAACACCTTTTTACAAATCTGTAGATGAGATGGGTGTCTTCTAACAGCCAATCTTGTTACATAATAAGGGCAGTCTGGAACAAAGCTTAATAAAATGTGCAGTAGCAAAAAATGTGCACATCAATAACAAAACCCTAGTTTATTTTATATGATGTGCCCAGGTGGACAAGACTGTCAATGTACATGCAGCAGTCAGTATACTGTGTGATAATAATTTATTCACCTATATGAAAACCAAACAGGCTGGTCATAACCACCTTTATTCTGTGGCAAACCTCCTCTTCGAATTTGTACTTAACAACGTTAGTAAGACATTAATGTTTCTGGTGCTGCCTTGTAGGATAGTATAAATAAAAGTTCTGCTGCAGTTACCAGCTACTAATGAAGTTAGTGTCTTCGTGTTGCAACTTCTTGGTAAATCCCATTTTAAAGACAAGTACCGTCTGACCATTTCTTTTTTTTGGAAGATCCACAGCTGAGACTCATCAGTCTAGCAACAACCTTGACACCATGTTTGAATATATAACCTTTCCTCTCCCCAAGTAACTTATCTCTCACTAAGAAAAGACTTTCAGAGAGAAATAAACAAGTGTCTGCCTGTATGAACTGGTAAAGGGAAAATAAAATGAAAAATGAACCCGTATTATTTAAACAGTGTGACATGACAAACTGCAAGTGCTGCTCACACCTAGCCCTCTGAGAGCAGCTTTCTTTGTTGAGAAGCTTTGATTGAACCTGAACCTTTAGTTACTGAACCTAGCTTTGTGAATACGTTACATTTTGCAATGGCATGATATTATAATCCTCCAGATTTTCAGCAGACCATTTGTTGGTATGAAATCACACAAATGTCTGAACACAAAGACAAGGCCAAGTTGGGCACCAATGTTGTGAGTGATGTGACTCTCAGTCCTCTGGGAGCATTCAGGTTTGGTGCAGAGGCTGAGTAGGTTAAATCATTCTAGTACCTAGAAAGACTGTGTTTATGGGGATCAGGGGGCTGTAGCATGAAATCTGGGGCAACAACTGCGGACCATCTGTGCAGGTTGCGTGGCCTAGGGCTGGTGCAGGTTTAACTAAATGAGGTTAAGGAAGCCTATGCATTACCAAAGTGTACGCGCTATGCTCTAACCCTTCCTGCAGTGCATATTTTGTGCATTCTAAAAATCCATTTAGGTGTGCGTTACAGGCCTAGCACATCTTATGGCAAAGAGATAATTGCCATTCAGATCCAGATTATCAGGTTGTTTTCAGCCTGAAATGCTGTTGGTAAATAACAGATGGCACAGATATCCAAGGTAGTCATAGTTATGAAATTCGTGTCTGCGGCTATGTTGTGTTTAGTCTGATTTGTTGGAAGAACAAGAGTTGGCAGCATCCTTCTTGATGGTTCAAAAGGAATAGCTCTTTCCAGAAGAGGCAGAATTCTGCAAGATAAACATACAGAGTTACAAGATGAACATAAGCCTAATGTAACATGGGAATTCTTAATCTATTTAGCTGTTCTCATTGACATGATTGTCCTTATTCTGGAGGGCCTCGACCTCACATTCAGTTTAATACCATAATCCTGGGAATAATAGCAATGCAGTACTTTAGACATGGCAGGAGTTCAGTACATTTTGTACACTTAAGTACATATACTATCTTCTCTGTTTTTGAAACATCAGGAGAGGAAGAGAGGAAGAGTAAGTGCACCATACAACCTGCATGTAAGTTTTGCATGCAACTGATGTAGCTTTTCCCTTTCTCATGTTTTCCACAACTGCATTTCATCCTACCTTATCAGGGTTGGTAAAGCAAGTGCTAGTAAATCAGATTATAAGAGAAGAGTGAGTGCCAAAAGAATGTTCTCCCTTAGCTGCTAGGGAAGAATACTGGGGCATTAACCAAAATAGGACAGGGAAGGTAACAGTGTTTTGTGGGAAAATAGGAAAGATAATGGGGAAAAACAATAGGCAAAGGAAGGGGAAAAGAGAAAGTCAATTAACTCGCTCTTCACAGAAGTATCTTTTCTATACAAAGACAACAAAAGGAAAAAGGAGGAGGAATAAACAAAAAGTGAAAAAAACCCAACAGGAGACTTAATGGGAGAAGTAGAGAAAAGGAATAAAGAAACAGGGTAGAGGAAGAAAATGAGATGCTAATCTCTTTCCAAGGGTCAAGTATATCCCTCTAACAGTCTGCAAGGCTAGGATTTTGCTTCTGCTTTTTGCCTCTGAGTGCTTCTTTAAAGCAAATATCTAACCAGGCACCAGGCTGTTTAGATTAGTTGATTGTCATTTGAGCTTCCTAGGTATTATGCTATTTCCCTGGTAAAAATTCTTCAGCTGCAAACATTTTCAGGCCATTGTTGTGTTGTTAAGGGCATGGAGAAAAGAGACAATCTGAGATAATTTCTTAGTACAGTGTTACTTTTCATATATTTTAGAAGATACATTGTGGTAAGCATTGAAAAGAATATTGAGGCAAACTAGAACAAAAGGCAAGTTCAAAAAGCTATTTTATTGATTGAAGGACTTGATGAGGGAGGGAATGAAGAAGGACTGGAATTTGTATAACCCTGTTAACAGTCTGGCTGCATTCCTTTGTCAGTATTTTTATTGACTTTCACTTCCAAAGAAACAATGATGCTTCAAGCTGTTCTCTGAAGTCTGGATATACCTTGCTGAACTAATGAGACAGAATGCATCACAGCTGTTAGCAAGGGTTGCATGTGTGTACACACATTTGTACTAGGAGAACAAAAGAGTTGTGATCATGCTTTTCTCACTCTGAAGTGCAATTGTTTACATGCCTTTTGAGTTTTGAACAACAGTGCTTCACACTTTAGAAGGGCCATAATGAAATTTATTATTATCCCTGGCTCTGAAATAATTTAGTGTTGTTTTGACATTTTTCTCTTTTACTGTTTTATCTTTCCTCAGACTAGGAATAGAGAACTAGGAGTCAGAGTTTCTGCTTTTGATAGTTGCAATTTTGCAAGCGAAGATTGATCTAATGTCTGTACCAGTTAAAGTTAGACTGGTAGTGACTATCTGTCGTAATGATATATAGCTGAAGAGGACGCAGGGCTCGTATTCATTTTGTGATGAATCAGAATCTAGGGGCAAGGATTTTATATGTCCATCATTGTCATAATAGTGATGGGCAGAAATTCACTGTCTTACTATAAGGTGGCTGCAAAAAGGATGATGAGGATTATTATAGGCTCCAGTTAAATAGTATAAAATATGAATTGAGTAATGACTGTCAGTCATTCACTGAATCTAATAGGTGTCTGACCAGACAGAGATTCATTCAGATAGCTTTATTTGCTTTTAGTTACTCGGTGGAAAGATGCATGAGTTATTAATAAATTGTAACTAACTATTGCTTTAATGTATTTGCTTCAAATAGTTTATATTTCGGGTTCTGAAAATGCACCGGGACCTCAAAATTTGCAGAATATAATAAAAATGCTAAAAAGGGTTGGCACCGAGAATAAGGAGGTGAGAGCAAGTAAAGATAGTTATACTGCTGGAAACTGGCCACCCAAGAAGATCTGGCAGAGAAAGTAAAGTATTAATAGCATTATTAATCTGCTGAGTTTCACTGCCAGTAAAGTAAGTAGAAAAAGCAAGATCAAGGAGGAGAAGTTAGGAGGCAGCAACACAAATAATGTAACAAATTTACAGTTGTCAGAGGTATTATGTTTGTGGTTCCTGTTAGCAAACTGTGAGTATACACAGGGACAGCAGCTATGCCAAACGTCCAGATATTGCAGTTCGCAGTGGGATAAAGGGCATAACACTGTTTAAACTCAGTATGCTTCTCACATGTAGTAAAGCCCCCATGATTATTTATTGCAACAATCAGAAGCCATTTTTCATGGGTTGGGGGGGAGGGGTTTGAATGCTGAGTTAATTGAATGCATTTCTTCTGCTCTTACTCTGCAGAGTTCTGGTACCGTGGCACTGTGCCGTTGTTACTTCTTGTGTATTTTTCCAAAAATTAAAAGTTGTTTTCATGATATTCTGGATAGATTTTTTTCAGACAAACAGTTCCTGTAATTTCAGCGTCTCAACCCACTGAGACTGTCATTCATTAAAAGTTTGGGTCGCAGTTCAAATTGTTTCTAAAAAACTGCTTCTTTCCAATCCAGCACCACTCAAGGCAATGCCACATCAGGCATTGGAAATCTCCATTGCACTTTCTGCATGTATTCACATCAACGCTTTGGCAGAAACATGTTAAGCTGTAATTAAGGGCTGTGTTTTATTTCTAATGCATAAAGAATATTCTGCTCAAAGTCTGTGGTTTTCCATTAAGGATCAGATTTAGTCGCCAGTTTTCAGTGAATGCTTTTCTTTTATTCGCTATTCTATTTTGTTTCTCTTGCCTTCCTGACGCCCACCGTGACTTCACAGCTAAATAATGATCAGTATAAATTTTTCAGTATATGCTTTTCAGAGTTAAAGAACAGACTGTAAGAGCATTCAGCTACACAGGCCTCCCTGAAAAGGACATGAAGCTATATTATTTTATTTTATTTTAATGTTTGGTTTGTAGCATCAACTTAAAGGGCCAAAACAGAAGAAGGATGTGTTTGCGAGATACGCTGCATGTACGTAAGAAGCAGTTCCTACTTCCTCCATTCTAGTTGTTCCTGGTCAAGACAGTAGGTTTGCACAGTTGGAAAACTGAAGGCAGTGGTAGGTCAGATGATTTAGAAAAGATTGACTAAAAAAGGAAAATATTGTGAAACACCTTTGCCCGATATCAGATAGAATAAATGACAGTAACTTTTTTTTATACAGAATATGTTCAGTATGAGCAGTCCCTAGCAGCCCCTCTTTATTACACAAAGCGTGATGAAGCCAAGTGCAATTAAATCCAGAAACTGATCTATCCATTAGAAAACATAGTCTTTCCAGGATATGGCCCAGGCTATTCCACATTATGTGGTCTAGGAGAGGAGGGAGAAAAAAACTAACACATTGGTGATTTCAGATCCTACTATAGGTACATTATGGCTCCTATAGATGGGTTAAGAAAGGATGCGGTTTCCAGGCAAAAGGCCCAAGTAAATACAATATCTGGGACAATAACTTCAACCCAGAAGACTGGAATAAAAAATCATATCTGTGGAGAAAAAAACATATATTTTTAAATAAACAGATGAGACCTATCAACAAAGTCACATGTAGCTAGAATTTCCCAGAAATATGAAAAGCAGAATAGGAAAAATTTGTTTGGAAAAAGAGAATAAAAACAGATCAGCAGGAAAATTGAAACTTAGTAGATTAGCTGTCAGAGAACCATCATTCACTTTTTGATTCCTCAGAAGCAGAGGAGGACACAGTGCTTTCCTCTGTTGCTTCAACTTCTTTCCTCTTAGTTAAAATCTGTTGTTTAGTTTGAAAATTCACATCTGTTTTATACAAACTGCATGAGTATTTTAAACTTCAGCTATAAATGCTGTTAAGACATTGTTTGCTGCTCACAGTATGGTTTATAATTGGGATCACGTACTCCCTTCTTGAATCGGGAACTGAAGCCAGGATTCCCTATCTCGATAATTATCTCAGAAATCAGTGACAAACTGAGTCTCATCATCTGTGAGCTGGGCTCTGTCAAGGGTGACAGACTGCTGGTCGCTACCAGTTACTACATTAGCTCAGAAGGAAGAGGAATGTGCTGGTAATCCAAAAGTACCAGCCTCTAGGGAGAGGGGGGGCTTTGGCATAACCAATTTTTTTTTTTAACTTGTCTGTTTGTAAGTAATTTGTTTGTTTTCAAAATCTTCCTTACTTCCCTTTCCCCAAACTAAGTTAAACCCAAGCAAGCATCCTGTTTAAAAGTAAATAAATAAACAAAAAATCTGGTTATGTAATCAAATCTCAAGTATGTTGCTTATGCAAGTGATCTGAACTAAGTCAACATGAAAAATCCAGAGTTCTGGTATTTTATCCCCTTAAGATCTAGGGTTTGGTTTTAAAAAGATATTTTTTTTTTTTTTTTTTTTTGGTTTAGGCATCTCTGAAAAACAGTTGCTTTACAGATATAGTGCCTTTTGAGGTTTATTTTCTAACCTTCCTCCAATACTGCAGTCCCCTCCTGTCTTTGGGGTGTGTATCTAGCCATTTGCTTTTTCCTCTTTGTTTCTCAGGATTACTCATAATCTCTTGGGTCTATACAGCATGTTCAGGTTGCTTTACCATTCAGAAACTGAAGATACAGCAATATAGGAAGCTGAACTAAACCTTTTAGGTTTAATTCTGATAGAAATTTTCCACTATGATTTAGGAAGCCACCATCTCTTTCTGGTAGTATCTTACAAGCCGGGCAAGTGGCGCTCTTCAGGCCTGTCTATTTAGGTTATAAGCCGTTTGAGGCAAATTCTCCTGGTCTTTTGTGTGAATAATGCCTCGGTGTTTGCATTTTGACGCTAAGTACAACTGAAATATAGGGTATGTAATGGTAAGTCCTTCTAGTAAGCTCCAGCTCTGATTCATAACTACCACTGAAGATACGCTGATTATTCCCCCTCTTAAAGAACTGTATCTTAAGTAAGCCAAAAAGTTGAAAAAAGCTGCATCTTGCATAAGCTTCAGTTTTCTGTTTCAGTGGTATTTTGAAAGCTGAATGTTTTGTTTGAGATGGATGTTTGGAGTTAAAATTCGGTGGTCTTGCAGAATAAAAGCTCTGTATTTGGGGCATTTGAAATGTGCAGTTGCTTTTATTTTCCTCTTAGATTTTGTATGCTGGCTGTATTTACATTTTATGCCCAGATGGTTTTCTTTAACGTCTTAGTATAACGTACATGTAACATCTTGCACCAGCGTTGTTTTCTTGATTTATGCCTCTCTGTTTGAATAGTTGAAAACTTTGTTAGGGCACCTAATGGGGAAACTGCTTTTTTAGCACTGTGGCTGGCTGTTCTCTGTCAACAGAAAACTGGAAACTCGTGGTTTGTGTGTGAATTGTGGGACAGTAGTATAGTCATGTCATGCTGTGGGGTTTTTTATTTTATCCTTTAAAGATGCTTAGAACCTTTACCCCCAATTGAAAGAGTGTTTTTTCTTAGCACATTAATAGCTCTGGAATTAGGGATTAAGTAAGTAATTTATATTTTTCATAAGGGATCATATTCTTCCCATGGAATGAAATGCCATAAACGATGCTAAAGCCTGTATGACTAAGATAAACGTGAAACTTATGAGCTGATACATGTGACATGAACTATTCATGGAAGGAAAATCCAGTGTTAGGTAGAACTAGAAATGCTCACTGAGTAGATAAAAAGCCTGAAAATACCACTGGCTGTAACCACGCTGTACGCAGCATTATCTGAAAGAAGAGGTTGTGAAAGAAGAGGTTGTACAGTAAAGACATATTTATAGAAAATTGTAAAATTACTCTGCAACCTGATGTGCAAGTCAGATGTCCTGCATTGTAGCAGATAATTTTGTTCTATGAGTAAAAGTACCTGCTTTGCAATGGTAGCCTAAAAATGTAGGATGTCTAGAAATCCATAGCATGTTAAAATGAACTAGCAATTGGTATTCTCAAAACAAAATAACACAGGTGTCCTTCTTTCTGCATCTGGGGAGGGCCTGAGGGCTTTTGAGATTACTTAAAAGACGAAGTATAATTGTGAATGAAATTATGCAGCTGGCACAAGGAATTGATTTCTTATCAATTTTTACTAGGCCAGCTATAAAGTGGTTTAGCTGCAATGACTAACAAGTATTTCTGTTCCACTGTTGAACAAAATGGGCTAGTAATATTCACAAACAATGGAGTTTACATTTTCTCTTGAAATGTGCTGTTGCCAGAGTTCCATTTCATCCCCTTTTAGGGGAGAGAAGAGTAGAAAAGCATCTTATTTTTGTATAATGTGAATGTAATAGAAATTAGGCAGAGTACATCAAATTTACTGTAAGTGTGCCGCCTGAACGGGTGAAGCCTAAGTTACATTGGTAAAGTGAAGATATTAGCTAGTTACACCTTGCCAACACGTTGAGATCTTTTCAGGGAGGCAGGACTTCTGTGCAATCCCAAAGAAATGAGATCTATTAAAGTAATTATTGGTTACACAGAAAAATGCCTACTTCCTGTCTGAAAATCTTTCCATATAAGTTTGTTTGCGTCTCATACCCCCTTCAGACAGTGCTTAGAGGAACATATTATGCTAAATTCACTATGCTGGCAAAACGTAACTAGAAAACTTGAAAACAGCAGTTTTCACTAAATCATAATTTGCAAGTAATGTTCAATTTTGTAAGCCTGCATTCTACATTAGACTCACTTTCATCTAAAACATACTAGAACATACCAACTCTAAACAACCTGAAGCATGATCAGATCTGTAGCTTTGAGTGGAAGAACAAGTCTTATTTTCATTGACTACAACATTCATGTTTGCCAGGGTCGTACAATTCTGCAGACCATCACTGGTAAAGTATAAATTTTTCTGAATTAACCTTATGACTTTGTTGATTCAGTGGAAGAATTTAAATCCTTTTAGTCTTATAAAGGACTATTAGGATTTCGTTGCTTTTAGGACTTCTTTGTATTTCTGCTTTTTTGCAAAATAGCTAGTGTTCTCCCCCCCCCAAAAAAAAGGCTTGTAAGCTTAGGAACCCTTGGATCAATTTACTGCTTTCTGGGGTTTTTTTTTTGGAGTTGAGTGGTTTTAATGCAGACTTGTGGTCTGTTTTAAGTTGTGCTATTCTATGAAGCTCTCGTCTCCTAAATGATGTTAATTCTCCCTGCATTGCATAATTTTGATTTCTCACTTGGTGGAGGAAGGGAAAGTACCTGTGAATACATTTCAGTTCTGTAAGGCTCCTCTTAGGTGCTGCGTGCAAATGGCTGCTAATATATGTCTCTCAGTTCTCTGGGAGACAGAGGGAGGTCTTATCTTGTTGGTCTGATATCGCTGGGGTGCTCCGAGTCTCCTCCTGACACTGCTCGTACTGCCACTGAGAGAGAGGCTTCACAAACCTACACTTTCCCATGTGTCTGGCCAATCATAGAATCATAGAATAGTTTGGGTTGGAAGGGACCTTTAAAGTTCAATGTTCTTCCTAATTCATGTTCATGGCTTTCCTTTATTTGCTGCTGATCTCACTCCCGTGCCCATTTTTCAGGCTGTTATCTCTGTTGGTTTCAGCACCCGCTCATCAGCTAATCCCCTGAGCCTCTGCCATCTTTCATAGCAAGGGAAAGCACCAGAGGTCTCTGATGCTGGTTGTATTTTTTCCACAATGACCCACAGCCTAGCCATTTCCCTCCTCACCCATTTGAATTTGGAAATAAAAAACCAACAAATGAATTAAAACTCGACCTGACTGGATCCCCTTGCTGCTTTTTCTTCAATTCTCTCAAGTATGTTAACTTGGCAAGTGAAGATGGACGTGGTAAATTAGAGGTTTTGTGACTAGACTGGAAACGTACTCGGGCCTGAAATGTTGCATTGAAACCAGTCTTCAAGGATGTGTTGGAAGTAGTCTGATGACACAGCTATTCATTAAATGCTTTGAAATTCCTTTTTTTATGACTTGTGGAAGTTCCAGGGCTTCTCACAGGGATTATTGGCTTAGGTGCAGCTCCCCATAAGCACAACTAGACTCTGAATCGGTTTACTTCAAGCCAACTTGATATGTCTGTCCTGATCTTCCATGTTTCCAGTATTAACCAAAGTTAAGAGAGTTTGGACAGAGCCAGCTTAGTTCTTCCTGAACCCAAAAGTGTGTAGGAATGTCCATCCATCATGTAAATGGAGAAAACCAGCATGTAAATGGAGCCAAGGGAAGTCAGAACAATGGAATGAAGTGGAAAGACATGTGGTAGTGAGTGTCGTGGTTTAACCTCGGTCAGCAACTGAGCACCCCCCAGCCACTCGCTCACTCCCCTCCTCCCCCGGTGGGATGGGGGAGAGAATTGGAAGAGCAGAAGTGAGAAAACTCGTGGGTTGAGATAAAAACAGTTTAATAATTGAAATATTATAATAATAATAATAATAAATAATATACAAAGCAAGTGACGCACAATGCAATTGCTCACCATCCGCCAACCGATGCCCAGCCAGTCCCCGAGCAGCGGCCCCCCCGGCCAGCTTTCCCCAATTTATATACTGAGCATGACGTCCCATGGTATGGAATGTCCCTTTGGCCAGTTGGGGTCAGCTGTCCTGGCTGTGCCCCCTCCCAGCTTCTTATGCACCTCCAGCCTTCTCAGTCGGTAGAGCATGGGAAGCTGAAAGGTCCTTGACTAGTGTAAGCACTGCTCAGCAACAACTAAAACATCGGTGTGTTATCAACATTGTTCTCATCCTAAATCCCAAACACAGCGCTGTACCAGCTACGAGGAAGGAAATTAACTCTATCCCAGCTGAAACCGGGACAGTGAGAAAGCAACAAGTTCCTGAAAAGCCCTCCCAGAAGATGCAGTACTTGCTGTGAACAGACTAGTTGAGAAAAACTTGCTAAGTTTTATGTTTATTTTTAGTAATAAATGTTTTGGCTGTCTCCAATGAAACTACTTTGTTAAAATATCAAATTGCAGATTTTAGAGTAGTAGAATGCATATAGTGAGACAAAAGAAGAGCAAGCTGTAAACATGTTTTGCCACTGGTGTACATATATTAAGAAGGATTTTTTTTTTTTTAAAGCAGAAGTCAGTCACTGGTTAAATAACTATTGCATGTAACTGCCTTTTTTGGCTTTCTTTTCAGAAGACGTTTGAAACAAGGCATGTAGCTTGCTACTGTGTTATCATTTATGTAGATTATGGGAAATAACTGAAAGATCCATTCATGGGTAATTTAAACATATTCTTTTTTTCAACAAAATTATCTGACACACTTAAAAAGAGGCAGTTCAACATCCAAGTTAACTGCCTGTTGGAACGCTAGCCCTGAGTCTTCCCAGAAGAATGTAGAATGAATTTAACTTTTCAGGGGGCAAAGATATTTAAAGCAATATAAGCTATGTAAAGAGCTTAGGGATAGTCAACTAAATAGTTTTCTGTTGACTCAAGCACTCTTTTTCTTATTGTCATGCAGCATGGGATCAAGGGTGGTGGAAATATGCATGTGAGGAAGCATGAAGAAATGGCTCGCTCTCTTTGTATATCTTAGTGGCTTTTTTAGACTTGGCCTTACTGCAACATAGTTACTGTTGCTACAGTCCAATCTGGAAACTTTCCATCAGAAATGCTATTTTGAGTACTGACTTCTAAATGTTTTGTATCTCATTGTTCTGAAATTTGTCACATCTAGAGCTTGGGAGGCAAATTAAATCCCATTTAATTTTAGATGGATTCTTTGCTGTGCTAAAGACCAGATTTGTTTTTGTTACTTTTTTGGCTTAAGATTTCTATTGATTTCTGAAGCCAGAAACATTACAGGGTTGCAGAGGTGGGTAGCGTAGTCATCTGAATGACTCGGGTAACTTGGCATGAGATGTGAGCTTTGTGTGTAAACTAAGACATGGGGTTTTTTTAAAATGTTTGGTATTAATCTGACTTTGTTTCAGCTGAGCTGAATTACAAGTACAATGAACACAGTGCTTCTGGAATTCCTATTCATGCAATACAGATGCTCATTAACTTTAGCAAGACTTTTGACATGGTCTCCCACGGCATCCTTGTGTCCAATCTGGGATATTAGTGTAGACAGGTGAAATACTAGGTGGATGTAAAAGATGGCTGGACTATTGGGCTCAGAGGGTACTGGTTAATAGCTGATTCTGTACCTGGAGTCCAGTTACCAGTGGAGTTCCTGAGAGTCTGTTCTTGGACCTGTCTGTGTAATATCCTATTTAATATCTTTACTGATGACCTGGAGGAGGAAATGGAATGTAGCTTCATTAAATTTGCATGACACCAAATTGGAGGGAGCAGTCAATACACGTGAAGGTAGCGTTGCTGTTTAGAATGACCTAGATAGCCTGGAGGAATGGCCCAACCAGAACCTCATGAAATTCAGCAAGGACAAATGCAAAGTCCTGCGCCTGGGACAGATTGACCTCACTCAGTGGATGACTGGCTGGATAGCAGCTCTTCTGAACAGGATCAGGAGTTCTGGTGGGCTAAACATGAGCCAGCAGTATCCTGGGCTGTGTCAACAGGAACATAACCAGTAGATTGAGGGGCATGATTATCCCCCTTTACTCAGCACTCATTAGACCCCATCCTGATTACTGTGTCCAGTTTTAGGCTCCCCAATACAAGAAAGATGGTAAACTTGAGCAAGTTTAGTGCAGGGCCACCAAGATGATCTGGAGGCTGGAGCGCGTGATCAGTGAGGTGAGGCTGAGACAATGCTTACCCTGGAGAAGAGAAGATGTCTTCAGGTTTGAATACCAGCATACCAGTATCTCTGAGGCAGTTACAAACTAGATGGAACCAGACTCTTTACAGAGCTGCATGTTGGGAAAATGAGACACAATAGTCATAAGTTGAAACAGGGGATCCCAGCTGCATATAAAAGGGGGCAAAAAGAATCATTCTGAGGATAATTATGCATTGTAACAAGTTTCTCAGAGAGATTCTTGAATCTCCATTCATAGAGGTTTTCAAAATCTGACTGGACAAAGCCCTTGGTGCCTTCCAACCTGAATGATTCTATGAAATAACATCTAAGCAAATAAAAGTAATCCAGTGCACTTGTCTCCTCATGGAGGGTTTTATTCTGCCTACAGAAACTACCACCAGAATGTGGATCTTGAATGTTCGTCCACTAAGAAATGTAGTGAGACAGTCACCTTTGCTTTATGAGTTTCATCACACTAGTGCAGATTTGACTTAGTCATTCTGTCTAAAAGCTGTTATCTCTAAACAGAGATTTTAGCTGTAAGACTGGAAGAAGGAATCTTAAGGGGAAGATCTGGAAGTTGGAAGAGGAAGAATACAGTCAAGAACATAGTCACGCATCTGAACCGTGACTGACTGATTTCAGAGATTTGGCAGATACTTTTAATCATGAACAATATGTTTCAGTGATTGCTGCCAGGGTGCTTTTTACAATGAGGCTAAACTTCCAATTGTTAACCCTGAACACGATAATAATATGAATGTCTGCAAACATTTTTCAGCCTTCTGTGTATCTATCTGGATTCCCACTTGCAAAATTTTGATGCATTTTGGGCATAAGTGCATGTGCTCCAAATCTCTTTGCATAGTGGTTAGTAAATTAAAATATTGGCAAGGATTGTTGTTGCTTCCAAAAGCAAAATACCAGCAAATACATGTATTTTCAGATCTACCTTAGAAACTCTGTCTTGATCATATTATCCAGGAGGCAAGGGTAAGTGGTAAGATTTCTCTCCTTCTGGCCCCGTTTTTTTTGCAGGGGCATTGTAATTAAACCAAGACTGGTGATTTTTTTTTTTTTTTTTTTTTTTTGAGGTGCTCTTCTTACACAGTCTGTTCTTGATGAATACAAAATGGAACATCTGATAGACTTAGCAATAAAGGCAATGCAGTTACATTTTAGTAACTGATCCAGCTGGGATAAATTTTCATAATGCATTAGTCACTACTGTGTGAATTAAGGTGGAGAGAAACAGTAGATGTAGACATTGTGTCTGATTCTATGAATGACAGGGATTTCTACGAGAAGAGCTGCTTGATCGCATTCTCTAGCGACCTCCTGTGTATAATTATTTTGTACAGCGAGTGGCCATGTTCTAGCTTCACTTTAAATATCCCAGAGGAGGTATTTAGTAGATGTAACTGCAGTGGAACATTCTCTGGCTGTATTTTCCTTCTTTTCAGTTTAAATCTTATTACATGACCTATTGTTTCCCTAAAATATTTTACCAATTCCTTTCCTTCCTAAAGGGAATTCTTCCTCTGAGCGTTTCTAAGCAAATTCTTCATATCATATGTTTCAGTCAAGCTTTTCTCCTGGTTATATTGGTATGTTGTCACTAAATTTAATTGGACCACATTGGTGTAATTGAGAGCAGAAGATTGGTTCCTTTAATCTTTCTGCAAAAGTAATCTATTTCCCCAATCAGGTTTTTTTCCCTGCTTGGAATTTCTTCACATTTGTCAACATCTTCAGGGTAAGGAGGTTCTCCCAGTTCTAATAGCACCTGAATTCTTTTTGAAGCACCGAACATGTTTCCGCAGGCACGTTATTTATGGATATTTCCCTAATTCCACTTCTCTGACTATTGTCCAACAGTTCACATCTGCCTATCCACATCTGGTACAAATAAAAAAAAAAATTGTGTTTTTCATATCAAACGTAATAATGACCATTTTGCTTTTGTTCTTATTTTTAAATCAAAGTTTGTAAATCCTTTTTATGTAATCTCTTAAGCTTTATAATATTGCACAGGATGAGGCAGCTTTTTTGTGCTTTATTTAGCTATATTTACTTTCTTGCTTCTGGACAACTAGTGATTTGAGGTCTCAGACCTTTGTATCATTTCCCTTTTAAATATTTGCTCCATTTTGAGCTAGCATAAACCATAACTAGAATCAACAGAGTTATGCAAAACTTCCTCATAAGAGGGATGAGTTGGAATAAAAACCACTCGTGGGCTGCAGAGGCTGAGATGATGTGTTTTATGCCTGTATTGCCTTCCATTTGAGGAGCTCAATGCAAATTATTCCCTGTAAGCAATGGCAACATTGAGAGGCATTGTAGAGTTAATGGTCAAGTTACTTTTTAAGAGGTGTAATTTTCCCTGTTCCTCCTTTCAGCCGACACACATAAACATGTATGTGCCCATAGCTATCTAAATTGCTAGTTGTGCCAATCTTGTAACTGCATTTGTACATACAGGTTTTGAGATTCGAGCTAACTATTATAGCCCTGGCTTAGCTTCCCAGTAAAGTATTCCTCTTCTCAGACTGTGGTTTCCTAACATAGGTAGGAACAACCCTGGCTCCCTTTGCCCTCTTTAGTTGCTAACCTAGGTTGCTGTCAGGGCATGCTACGGAAATAAATTTTGTTCTTTTCTTTTTGCATTAACCATTTTGATGGAGAGGGGGAAGTTTCTGTAATGGCTCCTTTTTACAGAGGAGAGAGGACAACAGCAGCTCATCTGTATGACCCTGTCATACTCCCAGCTGTGTATTTGAGACAAAATGTTTCATCTGGGAATGTACAATGAAATGAGAAGGATGTTTTCAAGAAAAATCTGAATATGATAGGTATAAGAAAGAATGATAAACCATAGAAAGATTTTTAGATATAAAAACTGACTATAGCTCTATTGGTGTAAAAAGAGTGGGGAGGGCTGTTGATTTGACCTTAATTTTGCCCCATGAATACCTCTGTAATGTGTAAGGGGCTTTGCTTTGCAGAGGTTAAGTGTAATTCAGAAAGATACATTGAAGCCTGACTCCATAAAGGCTTAGCTGTCTACATTTGCCCAGAATGATTGGCCTCGTCAGCAGTACTACTGAACCTAAGGAGCATTCAAAGACATCTGGAAAACAAGACCACCGTAGGTTATGAAACACAGATCCCACAGCTTTCATCCAACTGCTCGTTTTGTTAATGGCATAAGAATCTTTGAAAAGAATCAGTCTCTAATATATCTGAACTAGCTCACTCTGAAACACTTCCAATCCTTGCTGGATCCAGTACACGCTCCTAATATTATATCCATGTTGTACTTAGAATTGCTTGTTTTGTCAATCAGTGAAACAAAAACATGATGCAAATGCATATACACAAAACTTGTGATGCTTATAAAACTGGATTATGGATTAATTAATTGACTGTATTAGAATCACCTTGTTTTGTTTTGTTTTTTAAACCTTAACAATTATTAGGGACTGATAATGAGACTTACATAGTGGTTTTTTTAAAGCCAAAATAGTCTGTACACCCCTGGCACAGGAGTCCTTTTTGACTACTTTGCAAAGCACTCACAAATATGTTCAGCTGAGTCATTCAGTTCAGTTCAGTTGTTTAACTGGCTCTTGTAGTTCTTCTAAACTCAAGAATTACATAAATACAGAACACATTTAGGCAGTTGTCGTGAGTAGTTAATAGGTACATTGACTTTGACTGTGAGAAAGAAAACTGCTTTTTTATATTTCTGTACTGCTTAAACGTAAGAGAATGGCTTATAACCAAACTGTGGTAACGTTACAGTTCCCTGGAAGACACAGCTTTTAAGTTATCTGCTTCCATGTGACATTTATCCAGTTCCACCAGAACACTTTAAATGTGCTGTTAAAATCTTACAGTATTTTAAAGTAAAAAAAAAAAAAAAATTGACCTTTTCATCCATGTGACTTTTCTGGAATGCTGATGGTAAATGAAAAATACAGACCGGGAGTCTTAATCTGCAGCCATAATTCCACACAAATCCTTAAGGTAAAATTAATGGTTTAGCAAAGCTACTTAACTACATGAAAATTATTATAATCTAAACACTTATGAATAGGAACAAATTTGATTGTGTAAATAAAACATAGGCAACATACAAAACCAGATATACATTGTGAGTAACGCAAAACAAATGTGTTTAGACACCACCCTCTGTGTGTAGCAGTAGTGCATATACAGCCACGTAAGTACTAAATATTTTAAGCATTGTGTTTTGGGGAATCTATTGACAAACTAGAATTTATGAATAAAAATAGGGCTGGAAAGAAAATCTGTTCCAACCTTAAATAATATCATACCCATAATAAGAAATACTGGCCTAAATTGTTACTGAAGTTGTTGAGTGATGAAGAGTCTATAACCTCCCTGGGTTATTTGTAACATGCTTTGTTGCTCCTTAAATAGGAAGCTTTACTTAATACCTAGTTTATATGCTGCAAATTAAGCCCATCATTTCATAACGTCCCAGAATGGATGTGGAAGACAGATGATTGTGATAGTCTTCCCACATTCTTCTGCTGAACTTTTGTGTGCATATTTCCTTAATTTTCTCTTCTGATAGCTAGCCAGCTCTTGTTATCTTTTCTCATCAATTACATATTCAAGGCATATCTTTGTATTTGTTGGTGATCTCTGGGCTTGCTCTGGTTGGTTCGCACCCCTCTCATCCACCCTTGTGCATGAGTTAGGGTTTGCCAGGCAGATCAGTGAAGTATCAATAATTAGTAAGATGTAATATAAAAGTTTGAAACAATAAGAAATAGTTTGTTCACATCTAAAGAGGGAAAATCTGAAACATCCACTTATTTACAGTCTATTTGAGTAGATGCAGGTGTTGAATATAGATCTTATGAGTGATCAGTATTCCTTATTAATTTGCTTCCTTCGATAGAAGGAGGAAAATGTTGATGAGATGCGTTCTTGTGCAAAGGAATTTCAAATTTGCTTATAGCAAAGCAGTGATCTGTCAGAACTGCTGCTGACTTTGAAGGGTAAAGAAACACAGATTTTTCTCTGTGCCTGGTGCCCTCATGTGGCTTTGATGTTCAGCTTCTTGCGGATTAATTAAACACATCACTGCATGGCTGACACTTTTGCTGTGTAAAAGGTAGAGAACAGTTTGCCTGTATAGCCTTGTATGTTGTTCTGTGAATACAGCATCTTCTGGAAAGCCAAAATATGCTGTTTGCCATATGGCCAGTTGGATTTGGATATGCAAACTCCTTGAGTTCCCTAACTTAAACCGAGAACATTTCTCACAGTCTTCACACATTGGTGTACGTGATTCAGACCTTACTCCTCCCAGGGCTGTTATGGCTGAAAAGGTTTGTGCTAGAGTCGCTACCTTCTTTAGTGATACTGTTAAAAATGCCACCATAGATCTGTTGGTGCTTTTAAAGAACTACGATTTTTTGGTTTTCAACTCTAATGTTAGGTCAAATTTTTATATTGTATACTGAACTAAAATATCAAGGATTACTTCTGTCAGGAAATAGAGCTTAAAATGTACTTTCTCAGCTCACTTAAAATTGTCCCATTTTTCTTCCAGCTACAGCTGCGGTATGACAAAGAAATTTCTATATTTAATGCTGTAAAATATACACAGGATAAATGTTTCTTTGCACAGCACTTCTGAGACTGTCATTAGAATATTTCTAAGTTACTGATGTAGAAATTCCGCTTTAAAACACAACATTTAGCCACAAACATTATGCAAAATACTTTATCTAGCATATTCATTACATGTCCATAAATTATAATAACAAAACTCTTGCACAAGCAAGAGGTGAATATACTGGCTTTGCAGGCTGCTGGTATGGTTTGATGCAATGGTTTTCTCGTACTGTGCTTTAAAAAGGTGCTTGTCAAAGCTTTTCTTTACAGCTGGATCAGGCAGATTTAATAGGTTTGGAAATCTTCCATTAGCTCTAAAAGACTATATATACTTTTTTAAGAGACTTTGCAGAACTTTGAAACATTTGAAATTTTACTGTGTCAAATTTTTGGATGGAATGGCACGGAATTGAAAATTCTGATTAAAAATTGAAAAAACCCCTTTCTTGTCATCCATACTACTATTAACGAAGATATATAGGGAGTTTGAAAATGAAGACGGAAAAAGATCTGAAGCTAAAGCAGCTGAAACCGGGCACGTGCTTTTTTGTTAGTATGATTATCTAGTGAACGTATTCACGCAAGTACCTGCATGACAGCAGTCGTATGGCCTTTAACAGCACGCCCAACAGCATTGCTGGGAACGCTGACTCGTGTATCTCTGTCAGCATTGCGTTTCTTTTTCTCCTCCTTTTTCTACAGACTCAGAATCTAGTTGTAACTTTGAGTGATTCCATCAGAAGAAATGTTCCAAAACTTTGAATGGTTCAATATTGTGGTAATATTGATGGCATCTCCTCCCCCTCCCTCTTCCCTCTTCTTTTCCTCTTTTTCTCCCAAATTGGAGTTACATTAGTGTACTTCTTTGAACTCACACTATTTAAATTCTTTGCACCTAGGATTCACCCAAATACCTCTCCGGTTTGTCTTGGAGCACAAATACTGAACAGAGCAAGAAAGATTTCAAGACAGTTTTTTCTTTGATCTTTCTTGTCCCTGTAATACCAAACCCAGGGAAACTTGTCATATTAATGATGTTATCAACATTTTTCTTGCTAATAATCTTAGTCAGAAGTTTCCTGAGTAACATGTTAATTCTTCTGCTAAGGTTTGAGGTAGACTAAGAAATTTAGCATAATTGCTACTTAAAATCATTAAATTTTAATATGCTTGAACTCTAATACTAGTGCATGTACTAAGATCCTCATATTTCATTTTTATTGATAAAATAATTTAACAGTATAAAGAGAAAAATCTAATATAAAAGCAATCTACAGCTATATCATTCTTTTCAGCTGCATCATTCTAAGCAAAATGGTGTTTTCTGTACTGTATCTCAGTCAATAAAATATGCAATTTGCAGTGCCTTGCAATCCACCGTTGTTGATGCCATTCATTCTTCAACTATATGCCCATGCTTGCTGAGCTCTAAATACCAAGCTTCCCAAGTGAAGGAGGCTGTTACTTCACCTTATCCTCTCATGGTGTGGTATGTGGAGATAAACTGAAGTTTACAGAAGTCTGCCGTAAAGTGTAGCAAAAGAACAGACCGGTTCACTGTATGTCTGAGCTGCAAATTCTGATCACAACCCAACAGATCAGTAGTAATTGTTATAAAACCCCAGCACTTAGTAAATGAGAAGTAAAGCAGGTGAATAGAAATGCATAATTCCTTAAATTAATATTCCTAGATTTTTTCCTTGCAGTTTTGACACCAATTATTGGTGTAATTGGTGTAATATTGTAGCATTTTTAGAAAGGGAAAAATGTCTTTCATGGTTCATCCTCTGTTCTGAAAGAGTAGATTTTTTTTCCTAACTTTTTTTTTCTTTTACACATTAGAATTAGGAATTGGTGTCATACTTTGATCATGATTTTTGTTTTCTGTACCAATAATAAATTTATGAACATAATTTGAGGGTAAAGGTGAAGCTCTGTATGGACAACCTCAAGTCTTGTCAAGTTTGTAAGACATCTGAAAACACAGGAATTGCATGGGACTTAGCACTCGTTTTATCTCTGTTAGCTGTTTTGGCATCTTTTTGCATATATACATTTATTTTTCTCATGTAGTATACTAGATTTCTTTGTGAGTATGATCTATATAAGCTTACTTGTGCATGATTAAAGTAAAAGCAATTCCAAATATCCCATGTAGGTTAATCCATAAAACCCTATGTATGATTCAGAATATAAGAACGGTAGAAGTTTAAGTATAGAATTTGACTGTAATGTAGAAGTGGAATGGTTTTAATGTTTATCAGTTTAATCAAGCAAGTGAATACACTTGGTCAAATTAAAATATCTAATTATTTATTCACATAGAAACCAGTAAATTTTAGGGTTCGTAGCACAAAACTTTCTGTTAAAAAAAGAAAACAAGCTATGCCATATAGCTTCTTTACTCTCAATAAAATAGCATCATTGCAGTTAAACTTAAGATTACAATAAAAATGAAACATTCCAGATTACATCGGTTGGAGCACAATGTGATGAATATAATGAGAAAATCCTTGTCAGGAATTTTACCACAAGGAAATATCAATAGCTAACACCCATATTCTCCAACTAGAAATCAAGAATATTTGAGTAGATCTTGGCATAAAAGGCACAAAACACAAAGCAAAGCATGCTTGTGTCATTTGTCACAAAGAAGCATTGACATTTGTGCAACATGGAAAAAGATCAGCGTTTTTCCAGCCTCTTCCAATATCACGGATACTTGGGGAACAGCTCTTCCCCTTAATGCCAGCGTATCACTCCCAGTACAGAAGGCAGTGACTACAAGACAAGAGGAGTATATAGAAGAGAACACATCCATACCCTCCCAGGAAATCCTAGCTCATACATTGAGGAAGCTGCTGCTATAGTGTTGTTAGTAGTAAATAAATACACTGCAGCCTTTTAATAATACAACCACTGGCAGCTAGCACTTGTGGGAATTGTATGAGACTGGTAAGAACATTAACAATGCTGGAAACCCCTCATAAACACAGGTTTACCACCTGCATTTAAATGTGCGATGCCAGCTCCCTCTCTGCTTCAAATAAGCTTTTTTAAAAAAGTTTGAGTCCTTGAAAGAAAGGACTCGTCAGAAGAGAATGCTGCCTATTGCACAGAGGAATGGCTTTTCTGATTTTAAGGTGCTTCAGAAATACAGATCAAACATCCGTGGTACTTCCTTCTGTAGTGGGCCATCATATGTGCATCTTGTTAGCAGCCTATTTGCTATATTTCTATAACAAGCCTATCCTCATCATCGCTGCTAGGGTCATCATACTCAACTCTGGTTTGCTTCCTCATCATCTCTAAACCTCTCTTTTTGTATGTCTTGGAAAGTGTTGCAGAGTAAGTCTTGAACTCGGGGGACCTGAGAGTAATTAGGGGCTTTTTAAAGGTAGTAGTAGCTGTTTCGTGTGGCCTTCCATAGCTATTTGACTGCAGGTGGGCTCCATTCTTGTCTGCGCTTCCGTGAAGGTCAAGGATTTTTTGAGGAAAGTTTGCCCGCTCTGTGTGTTCTATACCGGGTAATTTAGCCCTTGTGACTGCCCCAGGAAGAGGCTCTGCTTTTGATCCGAATAGACGTGAACATCCAGGCTGGGAACTGGGAGCTGAGTTTTCTTTTGGAGGCGAATATGTGTTTTCTTCAATTGGAGGTTTCTCCCTTCCTGAGGCCTGGATCACCGGGTCTAACGTACCGATTCTTTGACTCTCTGTCTCTACGTTTAGTATGCTTTCCTGGCTTGCTTCTAAATGTAAGGAAAGAGGACCAGTAGTCTCTGAGTTTGTGCTGTCAAGGTGGTCACCTGTGCCTATATTTGTAAAATCAGAAGGGCAAGACCAAAAAGAAGATGCCGTTGAGTCACTCTGAACGTTTGGCTGTGACCCCCGTGGGACTGATCGCTGAAGCACAAGTGGTTGTGGCACTAAAGAGCAGATTTCCACATCACCGCTGACTTGCTGCATGGCTGTATTAACTGTGGATGAAAAGGAATGAGCTGTCATAGATATTTCCAGAGGAGCTGTAACGTTCTGAAGAGAGACGTTTGTTCTTGTGTGGTCCCTGATTTGTCCAGAAATGTCCTGTAGAAATTAGGGGGTGGGGGGAAGAAATTTACATTTAAAATTTTCAATCCAGAGCAATTCCATCCTTTATAAAAGTGCAATGATAACTAAGTTGACTATATCAGTAGAAAACATTTACCTCTGCTATAACTCATATCAACTGAGTAATTAAGCATCATGTCAACCTTTATTTATACAACTGTGATTATATTTGCACTCTTTTTTTTTTTCATTACTGCAGACCAAGTTACTCATCCCTCTTTTGATGAAAAAACTTTTTTTTTTTCTCCCACTGTGTGTGGGAGGTGTAGTAAAGGATGTATTTTTTCCTCAGGTTTCTTTTTTTCTTGGTTAGGTGACAGATCATGCTAATAATTGATGGATGATAGGGGTTAGGGGTTTCAAGCTGCATTCTTATGTATGGTCTAGGATGGTGTTCTTTTCATTAAGATATTTTAATATACATATTGCAACGATGTTTGTGCAATGTAGGAGGAAAGGGTTGTGATGAGTCTGTAAGAAATATTACAATGTCTGAGGTGGTAAGATATGTGTAGGAAATAAAATTACTTCGTAAAAAACATTTTAAGGATTAGGTTCCTAAATACGATACTGCTTATGCTACATGAAGAACCCGTGCTCATGCTACATAACAGCAGTCTGGCTCAGTAGCTTTTGTCTTCAAGTGTGGCCAGCAGAAGTCTAGGGAAAAGTGTAAGAATTGGGGTGAGCACAGACTACTCCCAGCAGCTGTGCTGACACTGCGTACAACAGCGTTGTTTGCAGCACGTGCAGATGTGTCTAAGGCCCCTTCTAGCTAACGCAGCCATCGGTAGCATTGAAACCACAGCAGCACTGGCTTCCACAAAGGGCTAAAGAAATTCCACTGCGATGCTGGATACACATTCTTCCCATCACCACGTGGCCATTACTACCCTCCCCACTTTTCTAGTTTCAAGCTTACTGTCTCTGTCTTGGACATCTACTGGCACCTCCAACATCATAGAATCATAGAATCATTAAGGTTGGAAAAGACCTCTAAGATCATCGAGTCCAACCATCGACCCAAC
>NW_008794883.1:631482-657025 GCF_000699145.1 Aptenodytes forsteri | reverse complement strand
GCCAGCTTCTCTAGGAGAATGCTGTGGGAGACGGTGTCAAAGGCCTTGCTGAAGTCCAGGTAGACCACATCCACAGCCTTTCCCTCATCCACTAGGCGGGTCACCTGGTCATAGAAGGAGATCAGGTTGGTCAAGCAGGACCTGCCTCTCATGAACCCGTGCTGGCTGGGCCGGATCCCCTGGTTGTCCCGCTCATGCCTTGTGAGCGCCCTCAAGATGAACCGCTCCATAATCTTCCCCGGCACCGAGGTCAGGCTGACAGGCAATCAGCGCTAATCGATCCTCTGACAGCAAGCACGAGAAACATCCTTTCTAATTGATGCAAGTTTAATTGTTCTTTTAAAAAAGCTAATTCTAACATTAGTAAGTTTTCATTATATTTTTAACCCCAAAAATACCTTTAACACACTTTTAAACAAAATCTGTGATACAAAGTAGTCTCAACTTGAACTTTAAAACAGCTGAATATAATTCAAGTTTTAATTACCAATATCTTTTTTTTCTTTTAATAAAAAGTAATACATGAATTAAGGTACAATACCTACTTTTTTATCCATTTTGTCTTTTTGATTAACATGGTTTAGATTTTCAGTATGGGAAAATATTCCTGAGTTATTCTTTCCTTCTTTTTTCCTTCTGCAAAGTGGCTTGTCTGAGGTGGAACAAGATGTGTCTTTTTGCTGGTGTAGGTAATTTTCTATTGAAAAGAGGTTGAAGAAACTTTTACTTTGATTTTTTATTCCCCCACATGCTAGAACGTACTAAATTTCTCATCATATCACTGAACTAACTTCTATGTTTTTACTATTTTCTGTAAATCTTTATTCTAAGCCTGATACATTTTCTCATTTACTGCTTATGTGTTTGGGTTTGGAGTTTTTTTACTGGCCATTACTGTCCTGCAAAGTAATAGCTAGTCATATCTGCTATGAACGAACACGAGGTATTGTCCCTGCTTCCAAGATGGTTGTGGCATAAACTTCATTTGCATTAATACTGCTAATTAAGTGGGGGCATGGTCATTGGAACACAGAAAACAAGTCAACGCACCAAACTCATTTCACACTGCAAACATGCAGTCTTGTTTCAGAAACTGATAAAGATCCATCTTAAAACTGTTTAGGCTTCTAGTGGAAGGTTATTTTGAGCTATTTCTTTTTAAAATGCCCTCCTAATTGTCAAATTCACATATGTAAGTATGTGTATGAAAAGCATCGTGCGTTCAGTTCTGAAAATGCGTGAGATGTTTGTATTTTTACTTGCAGAACATACTGAAGGACAAAAGTGGTTTTGCAGTTCCATGTGGAACAGGTGCATATCAGAGATACCGCTAACGTTCGTTCTCTTAAAAAATAAACATTCAATACATTAAAAAATATTCAAAATACTTACCTTGTACCTTTGATTGAGGAGAATGACACTTCTTATACTTATTAAATTTACAGGGTTGTGATGAATAGCCCTTTTTCAAAGCATCCGGTGTTCTATTTGGAAAATAGTGCCGCTTGCTTAGTCGGTTCAACTGAGCATATCCATGTACGTGCCTCCCTCTGTACCTGCATTGCCAATGGCATTGAAAGGGTAAACAAATACGTGCTATTTAAAAGCAGCCAGAGTAGAATAATACCACATCATCAGGTAAATTTAAGTCTAACAGCAATTTATTACTGTGAAGGAGATGTTTGTTTATGTCAACTCAAAAAAAAAATCAGGATTTTAGGCAAGAGACCCACAATTATTTTATTAAATTTTTCCTCAGTAGGATTCAGTAAATCCTTGGTTTGCTAAGAGAAAAGGATTCAGGAACAACAGATCCTTTTTCCTATATCTGGAATTTTAAAACAACATACTTCATAAAGATTTGAATCGCACAGGAATCACCTGAGACTGCATAGTTGTTGGCTTTTTTACTTTTCATTTCACTTCTTATGTGCTACCTATTCATCATCACTAATGAACAACGTAAGTATTTCAGTTATTTAGAAAACTCATGCTGAATAATCCAACTCTGCTTTGTTTTCTGCTCTAGCTAGATCTTTCAGTAACTCTTAATGGTTGAGACTAGAGTACACTGGAAGGTCCCATTCCTATATCAATAGAATCAGTCACTATACACAGAGTAATAAGTAAATCTAAAAGGACATGCTTATTCAGGTGTTTGGTGTATTAGAAAAATATATTACATTTAATAATTAATAGCTTGGCCAGTTAGCTACTAATATGTATGACCTGAGCTTCAGGACTCTCTACTTAATTGAGTCCCTCTACTTATTTGATATAGTCAAAGAAATAAATTCTGAGACCAGCAGGAAAAAAAGAACGAAACAAAACAAAAAACCACCCAAAAACCAAGCCAGAAAAAAGTCCTAGAAGAACGTCACTGGACTGGATAACATAGACCCGAGTCTTCTATTTTTGTTCTTACGATCCTTCAAAATTGCAGTGCTGTTTGCCAAACTAGACACGGTGATTAAGTTACTGACACTGATTTGTCCACAAGGGAGTCACTCTGTCTGATTTTGGTCATGAAATAAAATAAAAGGGGTGTATGCACACAATATGTGTTTCTTATTGAAGCAATTCATCAGACATTCTGCTACCCCACACTCTTGAAAGATTAGAGGCTAAATCTTCCACTGATACGAACTCCCATTAAATTGAGAGAAACTGTGCTGATTGATACAATGTGCCTTTGACAGTTTTATACTCAAATTCTTCCTGCTTGATCCTTTAAACTACAGATGGTTTTGTTAGTTTGTGTTAGAACTTGATATTTATTCTTCTGCATTCTCTTGCGAATACAAGTTCGGGATATAGATCTTCTGAGGACAAAAGGGTCTCGCGCACTGCTTTTAGCTGTAACAGCATTAAAAACCGAAATATTTTGGTTCCCTTCAGACAAAAGGAAATACTGACAGTTTTGACAGATAAGAATAATTTCTAAAGCATAGTGAGAGTCAACTGACCAGTCATCATCTTTCTTTTTTATATGTCTGTTTTGCTTAGAAAAGTCTGTTCCTGATCGTAAACAACATAGTGATATTTTTTTATAGCTTACCGTTGTGGAACTGCTGCAATGTGGGAATAGCCCTTTCCGAGAGATTTATTTTTTCCCCCAATTTTGACAAGGTTGAATTTTGGGGATGACTTTTTATTTTCTGTGGACTTTTTACACCCATTTTAGCAAAATTATGTCTGTATCTAGGGAAGCCGAAAACCATATTCCTTACCATTTTGGGGTGACTTTAATCTTTTTCTGTTTGTGGCTCCTCTTGAGTTTATTTGTTGAGAGTTTTTCCTTTTTGCAAACTACTGTTTTCTTCTTTTGCTCCGAAATATTTTTGAAAGCACCACCAGGGGCGGCTGAGCTTAACTGCTGAGAATATTGGGAAAAAATGAAGTACATGAAAATTGCAAATTACATTAACTGAGAGATTGGAAATCTATGCTCTTTTTAAACAGCACTGAATAGCATAGTTTTAGTTTTTGCTAATCACTTTGTCCATCTACTTTTATAATTAAAACAACTCACTGCTTTTGTGGATCTTCTTTCGTATGTGTATGTTCTTTCGTATTCTTCTTCCTATATAAAAAGTAAGCTTAGTCTTACAAAGCTGTTCTAGGATCTGTACAGACAGACTAGTCTATCTTCACTTACCTAAAAAAGCAAAGCATTCAAGCCTTAAACACTTTACAGGGTATAAATGCAATTTGGTTTTTTTGACATTTCAGTGTATCTAAATGATGAGAGATCTAGTACACAGTCTCTTTGACTCCAAGTATCTCCAAGTATAATAAAGTCTTGACATTAATGGCCTACTTAAGTCCTACTCTAATTCAAATAGTCATTTAAAATGAAAGCAGTGAAATACATATGCTGTTACAGAAGAATATAAAATATACTCGTAAGGGGAAAAATCAAGAAATAGAAATACATTCTTCCGACTAGACAGCATTCCTACTGAAATTCCCAAGTGAAAGAAACTTAAATATTCACACAAAAGTATGTATTTTTCATGCATCAAATGAATATGTAACTTATCTTATCAAACAAGTCCTCCAGGCAAAAAAAAAAAAAAAAAAATCCTGTTTTTTTTTCTTTACTGGGGGGTTTTTTAGGGGGGGGGGGGGGGGGTGTCAGCCAATTACACCCTCTTGAGAAAGGAAATAGGATTATTAATATTACCTCCTGCATCTGTTGTCCTTTAGAAAAGGATGAAACCAACGTTTTTAAACTCCTGTTTGTTAAGCCATATGCCACAGTCTTGCTAATATTTTTCATTTTGAAAATAGAAATATCGTATTTTGACAGTGTGCCTTCATTGCCAGATTCCTTGTCACAGGTATGCATGGAGGAATAAACGGAGTCTGCATTCCCCTTCTGCTCAGCAGGCAGAGGAAGGCTTCTTGTTAAACAACACCAAGTTAATTGAGGTTCAGCATTTAGTGATGGGAAGGTGCTCTTCGTGCTTGATACCGTTAAACTTCCAGAGTAGCTAGTCAGATTATTGTGGGGTAGCGCTGGGAATTTTTTACAGTGAGTGGTGAGAGCGTGGCAATAAAAAGTGCCAAAAGAATGGCAAAACGAAGTGGGGTTGTCTGTTGAGCTCTGAGGATGCTGCGTATCCTGCAGTGTTGGTGAAATGTCCTTAAGAATGCATGGACTTCCACCTCTGTCCCACCCCATGATCGTTGGCTCTGCACCCTTGCTAGAAGCTGACGTCATTATCAAAGAGTCACTTCCTGAGCAAAGATGATGTAAACCCTTCCTCTCTTCTTTGATGTCAGCTGATATGAAAAAACCACTTGTACACATAGAAGTAAAGCATATTTTCTTCTTTGGGGTCTGTGCAGAGGAAGTAGTTATGCTCATCCACTTCTCTTCCGTTTGCCTTTGATAATTTAATTTATTTTTGTTCTGCTTGTTTTTCCAAGCATCTCGTATAATATCCTGCTGCCTGAAGTTTTGGTTATAAAAAGTGTTATCTGCTGTGGTTAAGATATTTGTTGTTTCTGAACAGACTGGTGAACAAATTACTGGAGTTTTCCAGTTGGCATGTATGTTCCATCGTAGCTCTCCTTTGCTGGCCTTTTGTCTCACTTCAAATTTTGAAGGGGACCAAAGCAGATCATTAGAATGAGAACTGAGTGATCCGCCGTTGGAAGAGCAGGGGGGGGTGGTGAAGGTGTCTGTCACAGATGTGCAAGGTGGAATCTCCTGTTCTGATCTAAGCAAAAGCGACAAATCTGAGGCTCTCTTGTCTTGCGGCAATTTAAGGATATATTTTGGAGAAAAGGCATTTTGTTGTGGGACTGGCGTTAAATCACCAGGTTGCAGATGATGAATTTTAGAAGACGCATCAACAGCATTGCCGTTGAGAAGTGGTACTTTTGCTCCTGTTTTCACAAGACATGTTTTGACATCTTTATCTGTCGCATTGTGCAAGGCAAAAGAATTGCAATCACTTCCCCTTAATTCAGGCCCTGAAAATCCCACAAATGAAGCTTTTGAGATACCTGCTGAATGTGAAAGAAGGTTAGCATCACTACAATTAAGAGCTTTTGTGGGGAGTTTGATTGTTTTCGTATATTCCACATTCTCGGTACCTCCAGTGGATTCATTAATTCCTGTGCTTAATTTTTGCTCCTCTGCTTTACTGGAGAATTTCACTGGTGCTGTGGAAAGACACTGAGTGCTACTGCAGTAGACTCTCTCTGCTTCATTTACTGCATTGTTTTCACTACTGGGACTAGGGCAGGACTTTGAAATAATGTTTAGCGTCTTCTCCACTTCAAATTTCAGCTTCTTTCTTTCTGATGGTAAATTCTGGGATTTCCCTGCGGCTTCTCTGTTGTTGTTGCAGCGGACCCACGGGGGCGTCAGAGCGTGCTGGCCCGTCTCCTTATTCCTGCTATGGTTTCCATAATTGTTTGAAGTGCTTTTACAATCTGATTCAAATGTACTGGACTCTTTTCCAGGGCTTGGTTTTTCCCATTTGCTACTCTGTACTGGCAACCAGTCATCACTCCTCCTGTTAGCCTTCAGCTGACACTGAGTATTTTGAAGCCTGAGCTCACAACTGCTTGGAGCTAGTAATGGGCTGTTGCCACCTGGGTATTTATCTGTGTCACTGCCACTGAGGTCTTGGGAAGTTTTGCTCATTACAGTACGTGCACTAGCATTTACTGAACGTGATGTCTCCATTACGTAGGTTACACTGTCTGCAGTTTTCTCGGAGGACGCACTCTGTACAATATGATTACCATTACTACAGGTTTCTGATTTACCAGTGTTTAAACCTGTTGTCACAAGGGAGGAAAGACTGTGACTTACAGAGCTCCTGCCGTCTCTTTCCTCAGTAATTTCAGTACTGCTGACTGATTCCTTTGAATCAGGAGTGAAGCTTGTCATATCTGTAATCTTATTCCCCCTTTGTTTAATTTTCTTGGCATTTTGACTGCTTTTCATTTTTTGGTAGATTTTCTTAAATGTTTCATCTCCATACATTTGCCATTTTTCCTGAGAGAACATCTTTAACTTCCTTTGATTGTGTTTCTTATTTTTAGCACTGATTACTTCTCCGGCCCCAAGCTTTTTACTCCCTTGCAACTCCTCAGACGGAGGATGATGATCAACCACATTACTTAGTGGCAAATCATCCACTGCTGTTTGTCTGACGAGAGCTCGGGGATGACTATTAGGAAAATCCACTGAATTTGCAGCAGGGTTGTTGCTAGGCAGCAAACTAGCAGTGCCTGTGTTTACAGACTGTTTAGTAAGAGAAAGTGGTTTTGAACAACCTGCTTTGTCATGTACCATTCTTGTGCCCTCCACAAACGGCAAGGAGTTGCTTCGTGTAACAGGCACAGTATCTACCACTGTGGAGAACTGGGTGGGGACTGAATGAAAAAACACTGGCTTGCATTTTTCTAGGGGTGCAAAGGTAGATTTTGCTGAACAAAGGGACAGATTCTTTTTCCTATTTACATCGCAAGTCCTGATGTCAAAATGGAAAGAGTCTTTGTACGTGTAAGGCATTGGCAGATCGATGCTTCCCTGTTTAGAAAGGACAGTTTTCCTGGGCCTTACGTTGTCTAACTGGGTATCATCCACCACACTTTTGTTATGAGAAATAAGTTTTGAAATGTGTTCTTCTAGCCTCTTTTTCTCTAGCATCAAGGCTGTAGCTTTCTCAGCTGCATCGAGCTTTGCACTGCTTCCGGAGGTACACCTTAAGCTGCTGGAGGCAGTTTCATTTTCCAGTTCTGTGCTGTGTTCATAGAGACTATGCAACGGGCTGGATGATGCCATCTGTTGTTCTGTACTATCAGAGCGTGACAGATACCCTGAGTCAGTGCTCTCACACTTCTTTAGCTTGCAGTCAAATGGCTTGTAATCCCACTGCTTTTCTGAAGAGGTTGCTTGCTGCCTTTGCAACTGCATGTGCTTATTGGCAGTTGGAGTTACTTGCTCCTGTATCTTCTTTCTCTGGCACTGACCATTTGGCAAAGCTCCTGGAGATGATAAACTTTGAGGTTCTCTCTCAGGAACCCCCTGATTAGCCTTTGAACTAAAGGACTGGTTCGTTGTTTCTTGATTTTCTGAAGCGAATGATGAATTGCTTGCTGCCGGCAGTGAAAGGTCATGAAGAAGTTTCTTAGTGTCTGTTACAGCACTGGTCTCTGAACTCATTTGTTTGATCTGCATCCCCTTCTCTTCACAGGTGCTACTGAGCAGTTTGCTGCCTTGATGTGAGGTGACGCTCTCTGTTGATTTCTCGGTTTGCTCCAGCACGCCACTGTTGTCAGAGTCTGAGGGCAGTCTGGTATTGTTGACGTGTGTTTGAGTTCTTCTGTGCTTATACAAATTGCTTTGAGTTTTAAATGCAATACCACAAGTGGTGCATGGAAAGGGCCTCTCTCCTGTGTGAGAGCGAATGTGTTTCTCAAGGACACTTGGCTTCAAACAATCTCGTCCACAGTGTTTGCAGATATATTTCCCAGCTTTTTTTAATTTTCCTGGGCTTCCAATAGATGCATTTACACAAGAATTTGGTGACGATAAAACTGGTAAAGTGCTCACTATGTTCAATGTTAGAGTTTGCCCAAGTTGCTTCTGGAAAACTGACTGAGGCTGATCTGTGCCTTCTGAAGGAACAAGTGGATTCAGGATTAGAGGTATGTTACTGCTGTCTAGATTTACACAGCTCCTGCCAGTCACTACCTGACTGTTTGGCTGAAAGCATCCTGCCTGGACGGGCTGATACAGCGGTATGGTAAGGGCTTTTAGATACACAGGTTGAGACAGCGCTTGCTCCTGTTGAGGAATCACGCTGCCTCGGCTGAGATCTGAAGAACCCTGTGCGGGCTGGAGAGAAGAGGTTGGAACTGGTCGATCTGCTAGTGCAACTGTAAAACCAGGCTGCTTCTGTGCCTCCATTTCAAAGGTTATCTGCCATATGCTCATGTATCTGTAGGGGAGGGGAAAGAAAACAAGTAGGAATCTTCAGACAGCAAAGTAAAATAAGCACTTTCAACTGCTGGACTGGGAAAGCTAGCAATTAAGAATATCACAAATCTTATATACAGGCATTATACAGACAATTATTACTTCATTTTCCAATTGATTCGTCTCACATTTCTTAGCTAGGAATTAAAGTTCGGTACCGTGTAAAGAACAGTGAACGTTGCACTTAAAACCTACAATAAGTACCCAAGGTATTAGAAATAAATCTGAGTATCAGATTTGCAAATGGAGGCTCTCAGCACCCCAGAAATAAATACAATTTTAATTTTCTGGAACCACATTCCCATTACATGTTTGTCCCATGTTTTTTAATTTAAGAATTTACATTAATAAATGTTAATATAGAAGCACAGAACAATTAAGGTCAGAAGGGACCTCAGGAGGTCTCTAGTCCAAACACCTGCTCAAAGCAGAGTTAGCACTGGGGGCAGATGAGGTCGCTCAGGGTGTTTTCTGGTCTGGTTTTGAAAACCTCTGAGGATAAAAACTGCACAGGTTCTTTGGACGACCAGTTCCAAACACAGGACATTAAACATGACTGCATATTATCTGTGTTTACCCAGTTTAAGTGAGCTAAGGCTAAACACATTGCAACAAGTGCTGCAAAATGAAAACACGTGAACAAAATGAAACTGATGTCCTGTTTTACAAGTGAGACTTACATAAATATGTACAAAGTAGAAAAGATGGTATCATAGAAAAATAGTGGGATAAATTAAAGCTGTCTTTTGTGTAGCCCAAATTAATTTTGTCTAATTAAAGGCGATATTGTGATATACTGATTATTTTTAGATGCTTTCAATGCCAGATGAAAACATTTTGTAGACACAGTTTTTGGAAAAAGTGAACCTATTCTTATGAAATCTGTCCAAATATATTCAGGGTTGGTGCTGGTCCAGACTACTTCTTACTTTAACAAAAAATTGTCTTGTCTTTTTTCTTTCTTAGAAACAAACTAGGAAACTATCAAAATAAGCTAGTTGCAAATTATTTTGGGGGGAGCTGATAGAGGCATCAGCATAACCTCTTGTAATTATAGTTTGGGTGAAAATCAGAAGGTGATCTGTGAATGTTTATTCCAATTCTTAGTCAGCTATACTCACAGCTCTGTATCCATTGGCTGTTATGAATAATAGGCTGTTCTTGTGCAAACAGTCATAAAAACCCCATTTGAAATAACATAATCAGTGGCTAAATGTGAAATCTGCTATTTGTTGCCTTAGTGCATAATCTGTAGTGGTGTTTCTGTACCTTCCTTGGATCATTTCAAGAGGTAATCATTACTGGGAAACAGTTAAAAAAAACTACTCAAAAACGTTGTTTAAAATTTGGACTGGTTCCGTATGACACACACACTATGTTACTGTTATACAAAGCCAAATCTCTGCTGCATGTAGTTACTGAGAATTTTGCAAATAATTCACATAAAGGAGAAATGGCAAACTCAATTTAATTGGTTTTGAGTATTCCTCAGTTACTATTAGAGCAGTTAATAAAGCTGGTAAGTTGATATAAAGTTGGATGGAGATCCAAGAGAAGTTCTGTTACTTCACAACTGAAAATGATAGCGTCTGACTCACGTCACATGAGAAAAATGGGAAAATAACTTTCTATTAATGATCAAATGGAACAGGTTAAGGTCAATGAGTTATGTGCTCAGTAATAAATGTAATTAGCATCTCAATATATAGACTAGGAATTCAGGTAGTTTTCATATTAAATGTATGCACCATTGAAACTGAAAGATAAAGCAAGCCTCTTGGTTATCAGTCTTCTGCAAAGGAAAAGGTTTTGCATATTAGGATATTGCCTTTAATCCCACTGATTATTTCCTCCCTATGTGTAGCTCACAACGCAACTGTAAATACTTGTCTCCTTGAGCAACAGAAAACTAACGTACCAAGAACCTGGTACCTATTACTCCGCGCTCCTCACTCGGCACCACTTCTGGAAGTTCTGTTGCTGGCTGGCAACTTACGTTTCACAGCCAAGGCTCCTTCCAGTTTCTCTCTCATCTGTTCTGCTTATTGCAAGAATTGGAAAAGTGGAGTTAAAAACAGCAATGCAGTCCCTAGGATGTGTTCTCTGACTTTCCTTCTGGTCACGAGCAAGGCCATTAGCTTCTCTGCATGCATTACGTGCATCGACAAAACTGCTGATGAGCCACTGAAGCAACTGAGTTGCTACCAACTAGCAGTGGGCTCAGGGTTAGACCATTTATGGGAAAGGTGTCAGTGCCCGATGGGATTCTTTGTCTTCACCCAAAGATTTTAGTGTAATAAAAATCCCAGAAAACAACCTGTAAAATGAACTGATCTCCGCACAGCAATGTGTTAGATTTTGCCTTTTCTCCTTTCTCATGATTTATAAAAAAAACTCAGTTATCAAGCATGGACTTTTCTTGTCCACTTTAGAGATTTCTACATGGAGCAATTGCTTCAGTGGCTTTGTAATATAGGTATTGACTATATGGATAAAAGAATGTTAAAAGAATGTGGCTTGTTAAAGGAATTAAGTTATTATCCATATTCTGCAGTGTGGTTAACACTACAGGATAAAAGTGGATTTCTCTAATTTGCAAAGTGAGGTTATAGACACTTCAAATCCATTTAAGATGGTTCTTAAGCTCTACAGTCACCTTTATTTATAGCAATTTAAACGCAGCATACAGTCAAAACAGCAGCAAGTGATAAGACATGAGCCAATGGTACTCATAAACTAAGCATGCAGTAGTTTTTCCAAAGATCTGAAAATAAAGAAAAGTTGAGGGGAAAAAAAAATACGCTGCAGAGACAAAGACTCAAAGAAGAAAAGTGAAGTCTGAATACCATGTAGCTTAGAACATTTAACAAGTACCACATCAGATGAAACAAGTCATAGTATTTATGCTCCCTGCCTTCCCCTGGAGAGAAGCGTGGAAATGCGGCATTTACATTTCCACCCCGATAAGCCTGCTCCAGTGTCACAAACTATGTTCTCTCTTTGACTCTCCTCGTGCGCATGCATAGTTGATGGGCCCTTCAAGGCCAGGCTGTAAGTTAGTAGGACTTACGGTGGACAGCTGTTTTTAATATGAATCCTGTAGTTCCAAAGTACCAGACTCTGGGTAATTTCACTTATTCTGTTAAGTTTCTGGGGCCCAAAATACAGTGTAATTCTGAGAATCATTTCAGTGCTCTGTAATGGTCTACAAAGAAAATACTTAAATGATTACAGAAAATTTAAGGGAAAGTTTTAACTAATGCTAAACAATTAAACTAAATGGTGATACACAATCTCATTGCTTTTAAGAGTTTAATAATCCATTTCTACCAGCTGTGGTAGTTTGCTGCTTTTCACAGCAAACAAAAGATACTTTCTTCCTAAGTGAAACTTCTGTGGCATGTATTCTGTTGTGGCCAGTACGATCATACTTTTCACATCTGTTGTTTATACACAAAAAAAGCCACTATATTTCTTTGTACATTGACAAAAATAGCTCATCTCAAACTCATTCTACCCCAAGGCTAATTTCTGGGTAGCCCTTGCCTAAAGTAGAAAAACTTCCTTTGTTGATTATCCCCCAGGCTCTGTTACTGAGCATCTACCTGGTGTTCTGAGCTCAATTTGTAACTTGTAGCATCGAACTACTGGTATAAAAACGTCATCCTAATTAGATAAGGGAAAATTTCCAATAAACAAAACTAAAAGCAGTATTTGGCCTGTCCAAAATGTTCTAAACTAGTTACATAAGCTATCAAAACTGGTCAATAAAATTCCATCTAAATACAATTATTTTGTTCCTAGTTTTAATTATACCTTCAGGTACACACCGTAGGTAGGTCTGTGGAACACTGAAAAGTCAGAGAGTGGAGTAGTTTCAGACGACAATCCAGTGTAGCAGAAACTGTCTTATTCTGTATACGAGAATAAGTATAAAGTATTTTAATAAGGCGGGGTGGTATAAAAAACTCCTTTTAAATCCAATATGTTCCTCTTTTCTATATAACTTTTTCCTTAATTCCAAATATATTTTATAAAATTTGCTTCATTTTATCAGCACTGTTGTTATGCTCTTGGATTATACAACCAAAAGATTTTTGTCTTCTGCATGGCACACGTAAATGCACTGTCAGCTGCCCATCATTGTTAATAAAATCATTAAACAAACATGTAACTACTTATTTCCTGCACTTACATAGAATTTTTTGACACACCACTGAGAGGAGCATCATAGTCTTTGAGCAGATGCAGTGCTCAATCCCCTGGCTTGGTCTACAGAGATACTCTGTAGACATGATAGAGTTAGTTTATTTTTGTAACCACACAGAAGCAGCTTTTCAACACTCTGAACATACATAATACACTATATCATATCAGAAGTCTTTGCCTTTTTTAAAAGCTTTTGGCGATCCCTACCTTACATATAATACCAGAGAGCATACAGAAGTGCAATCCTCTTTAGTCTGTAAATAATTTTAGCTTACGTACCTTTTACTGAGCCAGGCATTTCAGCAAAAGAAGTCTCATTTCTGTCAATACTTGATGCAAGCAGAAAGAAACGAGGACAAAGACTTGAAACAGATTAGAAGTAGGAAGTTGGTTTTTTCTTTTTTTTTGCATTGGTGTCACAGTAACAACCTTCAGAAAACAGGAAGAGATGAAACAGAAGAAAATGAAGTAGCGTTTCAATCTCTTCGTATCCTTTATCATTATTGATGTAGGAACCTATAAACAGAATCAGCTGTCTTCGAAATGTAGGCATTTTGTACACTGCATTCAATTGTATCATTCGGTGAAATGCACGGATACAACAGTAGAATCTTTTTCCTTATAGCCCCAAAGGTAATTTGCTTATAACTTTACAGTAAAGATCTCTCTTAAAATGTGTTGGAAAAGAAAATAATGGTGGAGAGAAGACCCTTGCTACATATGAAATGCTAAACTCATCCAGTGTGGGTGTTATCCACCAGCTTCTTCTAATGGTGCCCCGCGGCAGGGCAGAAAGCAGTAACAGGAAGGAAAACACTTCAAGAATGTTAAAAGTGTTTAGGTCATGCTCAGCAAACCTCCCTAAAATTTGTGACAAGCTGTAGGGAAAACAGGATTAGGGGAGAAGACCCTTGCTACATATGAAATGCTAAACTCATCCAGTGTGGGTGTTATCCACCAGCTTCTTCTAATGGTGCCCCGCGGCAGGGCAGAAAGCAGTAACAGGAAGGAAAACACTTCAAGAATGTTAAAAGTGTTTAGGTCATGCTCAGCAAACCTCCCTAAAATTTGTGACAAGCTGTAGGGAAAACAGGATTAGGGGACAGAGAAGGGACAGAGAAGTCAAGAGAAGTAAAAAAATCATTTTAAGAAGAGTTTAGATTTCGTTTGTGGGTTGACTTCATAAAGAGTCCTCGGATAAAGCAGTCGGCAGAGCCAAGGTGTCCTGTTAGGGGGAGAGCTGTTCTTTATGCAAACACCTGTTTAAAATATGGACTGGAATGGCTAGTTCCTCCACTGCTATTAGACGGAGTAAATCCCAAACTGGAATATGCATTCCCTATAACGTTACAAAATCAGCGCATCTGGCCTGTAAAATTTCCTTAGGAACACTGTATTTTGGAAGATGTAGCTTTGAATCTGGTTATAACTTACTGCAACGAGCATCTGCCCCATTCAGATAGCTGCAGCCGGTATCTTGTAAATTGGATGGTGGTGAAACTAATATTATGATTGTTTGTCCAATATCCCCTTTAGCGGAAGCTCTTTCTTTTAGTAATTCAGATGATAGACTAATGATGGAGGTGTCAATGGATTTTCATTCTACACAGCTTTATTGATCTTGGAGAGTTTTACCTGTTGTTTGGATTGCTTTCAGTTTGTTTCTGGACCCTATTTTAGTAGGCCTCTAATTTTGGAGGTGGACAAATATTTCTGTCTTACACTTCCTATCTTTCTTCCCTGTCATTTAGTTATTCAGGGGGCAAAAAAGCTCTTAACAGGGCCTAGTACTGTTGCTTAAAATCCTCCTAGTTTCTATTATACCCTGAAATGCTCCCAGTAATTGGTAACGGCACTGCACCCGCTGAAAATCAGTGGATCTAGAAAACTACTTGACATCGTGAACTGCTTTGCAGTGACTCATGCTTCTGTTCTACAGACTCATTCTGTCCATATGGATAAAACTACGTGCAGCAACCAGTTTCAGCTCTTCCGGGAGAGACTTTCCTAAAGGAATGGATTCTCACATGTAAGTGAGATCTTCTGCAGGATTATTGCATGCTACACTCAACAAACTAACAGAGAAGAAAAGATGCACATCTTCTGACAGAATACTGGCATGAATCAAATCATACAAACAGACGATTATGGGCATTTTACATAACCAGTCAAAATTAGTTTCTCTTCAGTTTTACCACATATCTGAAGTCCGTTATATTTTATTCCACTTTGAGACTGACTATTATTATTTTAAGTTAAGATGAACTTACTTAAAAGGGACACTTATTTTAAACAGTACTAATAATTCCAGCAGTATGCTGGAACTAGTAACAACTCTAAAACGTATATAAGCTTTTAAAATTCATTAATTAGAACCTCAGTAGCGGCAGCAACCAGTTTCAGCTCTTCTGGGAGAGACTTTCCTAAAGGAATGGATTCTCACATGTAAGTGAGATCTTCTGCAGGATTATTGCATGCTACACTCAACAAACTAACAGAGAAGAAAAGATGCACATCTTCTGACAGAATACTGGCATGAATCAAATCATACAAACAGACGATTATGGGCATTTTACATAACCAGTCAAAATTAGTTTCTCTTCAGTTTTACCACATATCTGAAGTCCGTTATATTTTATTCCACTTTGAGACTGACTATTATTATTTTAAGTTAAGATGAACTTACTTAAAAGGGACACTTATTTTAAACAGTACTAATAATTCCAGCAGTATGCTGGAACTAGTAACAACTCTAAAACGTATATAAGCTTTTAAAATTCATTAATTAGAACACTCAGTAGCGTATCAAATTCTAAATGCTAAAACTGCAAACTTCTTATCCTGAGAGCCTTAAAGAAGCAATACTTTAAAAAAGCAAGTTACAACTAAAGCAAGTGACTGCATGGATGTCTGCCACTATCACGCAGGTTTCAGGGCTTAGCAGAATCTTTTGAAGCTTGATTTAAAAATCTCTAAATCTTGAATAAGTGAGTCTGGAATCAGGCTGACTCCACAGCATCCCATGATTCTTCCCATTTATATGGATGAACATACTGCTGTAATGGCTGGAAGTAATTTGGACTGTACACTTAATACAGAGGACCAGTATTACACTGCATTAGTTCTATTTGAAATTAAGTGATTTTTGTTTTCTCTTTTTACCCAATCTATTTTTGGGTGTCACTTCCTAAGCTGGAATCTCTATGCAAGATTACTTATATTCATTTAAGTTCAAAACATTATCCTGCTCAGAGAAAGCCAATTAACTTCAGTTAGCTCAATATGCAGCAAATTATCTATTTTAACTATGTATAAAGATAAACCTACTGTCAGGTACCACACAGTAGGGAGTATGTGGTGCGACATTGCGCTTCGCTCTCAATTCATGTCTTAATCAGGATTTGAGGAGATAACCCCACGGACCGTTGGTAGGCATTTCTAGGTTCCAAGTATGTGCGGAAAGGGCTCCTTCGCAGGTGTCTAAAACCCTGTATCCTCCAAAGATACCTACGGGGTTTTAGTCAAAGATGCGGTCATGTGAAAGTAGCAATAAGCTTGCTTCCTATACTACTAAGGAAATAGATTTCAAAGATCCTACCAACTGCGTGTTTTAAAGCACTTTACAAACTTAAATGAAAAGAAAGTGTCTTATAGGATTGTTAACTATTAATTTTTCTTATGAGGACAATGATGCTGAGAACAGCACACAATATCTTACTGTCAGCAGAAGATACAGATACCGGAATTATCGTTTCCAGTTGCTAGTCTACCACTGATGGCTAGCACGAGGTGCCAATGTTTATGAAGAACTCCCTTGATTGACTAGACAAAAATTCTACGTAAATATTAGTATAATAAAGTAATAGTGAACCATAGGGTCTGAAATAAATTTTGTGCCGGTACTTTAAACGCTACTTGTTTGATGGAAAAGTTTACGAGTGTACCCTAATTCTGGCGCTTTCTAGACCTCAATTCAAACTAGCAAAACGGAACTGATACATTTCCTGATTAGCCCAGAAATTACTGTTAATCTTGTTTTACTTAAAAACTATTTCTGCCTTTGCTCTTTTCTCAGTTTGACTTCATACTTTGAAATGCCTCATAACAGAAGTACTGACTTCACCTTCTCACTTGTTCTTAAGGGATGTATCTGATCCTACAAGACTGCAGGTTCCAACAGCAGTGTGCAGACTGCTTAGAACCTTGTTAACAAAGCTGGGCGCCTCAGTCCCCTGCAGAATTGGGATGAAAATGTGTAATTCCCTAATCTTCTGAAACCCTCATAAACTTTCAATGATAACATTTCTTCCTCAAATTCTGACTTTGGGAAATCCTGCTACTTGTTAAGAAGTCATTCTTCCTGAAGTTTTGCCCTGCTTCATATGTTATAAAAGTATAAAGCAACTAGAAAACACACGGACCGAACTTTGAAATTCTTGTACCGTATCCTGAGGACAAAGATTTTTGACACTGTACTTCCACGATTGTGTGGTATCAGTGAAATTGTTTTCTTTTTTTATCTTTGTAAACACTGTACCAGAATACAGTATTAAAACCTTTTAAGAAGAATGTGATCTGTAATACCTTTCCTTCATTCTAGAATAGCACCGTTTTGATCATTATTAAATATACAGTTTTCTATCTTTTTGATTCTCCTTTTCTTGAATATCCATAAATGAAAACATTCAAAAGGCTTAAATCAATAAGCACATTGTTAGCTAAAATACATTTTAGTGTTTAAGTAAACATTGTAATGGCCTTTTTGATCTCTTCATGCAATTTGTATTAGAGAATATTTCCTATTCTACTTCTTATGCTGCTACTTTCCTCAGCTCCAGATGTAAGAAATGCTTTCTAGTTTACTATATGTCTTTATTTTAAATTTACACCACTTCTTTTTATAAAAGAAACATATCTAACACACCTGTTGGTTTTGTAACACTGTTGGTAGCTTCACAATGAAAAAAAAATAGGATTGTTAGTGCTTAAAAAATCTAAAAACCTCAAAGGATTTCCATTCTTTTGTCCTTTCATCAAATTTGCTCCCGTGCATTTCCCTTGTTAGGAAAGAGTTAACAACCTCCAGCCAGCAGTCTGTAATCAACAGGTTGCTCTAACAGAAAAATAATAACCCTAATCCATCTTTTAAAGTTTAGGAGGTTGGACTAAATGATGAAAAAATACTGATTAAAGCCCTCTTAAAATCAGAAGTGGGGCCAGTACTAAAATGCTTTGTGTTTTGGGAAAAAATCTTTCTCATTGCTAAGTGAAAGAACCATCACATTAAAAAAATTATAACTTTAAAATTTCTGTCCCTCATTGCTAAGTGAAAGAACCATCACATTCAAAAAATTATAACTTTAAAATTTCTGTCTTACCATCTAGAATTTAATTATATCTCTGCCTATATAAAATGATAACAAAACACTTGCTAACCTTTAGGTGGCCAATTCACAGGCGGGTGGAGAGGCTCAGGTCTCTCTGGAATAGCGCTGAAACGAAGCATCCTGTTTCCTTTTTTCAGTGTCTTTCTCTTCTCTTTTTTTTAAGCATTTGAATTGAAGGGTGGGTGGTGGGGTGTGTGCAAAGCGAGGAGGGGGTGAAGTCAGCCCACGCTTGGTGTGGGAAGAGTTTTAATGGCCGATGCTGGTAATGTGGTTTGCCTGCTACAGTGTCTGCACTACTGCAGCTCTGTGTGTGGGCGTAAAGAAATGACACGACTGGGTTTCAAACCATTACACTGAAGATTTGAAAAAATTAAAAAAAAAAAAAAAACACAACCCCATCAGGCACAAATGAAAAATTATCCCTGATTTTATCTTTTTCTAAGGTTTGTTTGTGGGGTTTTTTTTTTTAACTTAACAGATGTAATCCAGTCAAGTTTCTTCCTCAGCCTCTAAATTAAAAAAGGTAAATTAAGTATTTAGGAAGGTTTTTGATTTCACGCAGTGTGAACATTTTGTTATGATTTTTGCTGCTATTTTTTAATTAACCTACAAGAGCCCGTATTCCAAAAGGCATCCAGATTTCCACAGTAAAAATCTTCACAGGACGCCTGTATTTCTGCCTTTGAACATGCTAAATAGGTACCCAAATCTTGGTAGCACTGAGTAGCACGGTACGATAGACATAGCAGCCACTCCACAACCGGCCAGGTAGGAAATCTTAGACCACGACTATTCCCTTGAATATTCCACAAAACGCAGCCAAGAAAAAAAGGGACACCTTGGCAGCCCATTTTTGTTCAGTAGTCTCACAATGCATCAGGCTTACTGATCCAAATCAGGCAGAAAACAGGCTTGAATGTTTGTTGTAACTACTGGATATAGAGGAGACCCACGGGAGTGAGACAAAGGGGCTGTTCTCTAGAATATCACGGGGAATGAGAAGAAAATGCTATTTAAGCTAAAATATAATTGCTGGCACAAAAGAAGGTGAATATAAATGGTTATGAATACACTGTTGTTGGGAGGGACAGGTGGAAGTCTTTTGTCAGGCAAGTGAGAACATTTCTCAAACATATTTTTGACCACAAAGAGTGAAACAGAGACAAAACAGTTTTTGAAAGGAGCTTGAAAACTTCAAGGAACCTTTATGACTTGGCTGCTCCATAATAGTAAGGCACTAGCACTTGTTAAATGCATATCTTCATGTATGTATGAGAGAAGACATCCAGCTTGAAAAATCGTGTGCTTGGACACAAGGTATATGCATTCTTGAGTGTAATGGTTTAGGTGTGGGGTTTTTTTCCCAATATTCAAATGAGCCCCCAGTTGAACAGGATTTCCATTGCATTTGGTATTCTGCTGACAACAAAAAGCAGGAGAACTGGATACCTAGGCAAAGGGGAATGGGAAAGAGAGGAGAGACTTCATGACGCCCATGTTGCTATTTAGTGCATAGTATCACTGGCAGCTCTTCACCCCATCTCCTGGCCGCAGTGTGAAGCAAGCAGCTGAGAGCTCCCAGCGTGGAGGATCCAGAGCTGAATGCCAAATCAGCAGAATTCAGCGTGTGAGTAAAAACAGCAAGACTGGACTTGAGGACTTCAGCCTACTAATCCCAACCTTTAACAAAGAACCTGATAGAGGTAGTTAAGCAATTAATCACACTACAGTGAATGAAAAACGATCTTCAATTCTGTATCTATCTGGTAAAACTGTCAGAGACACCACCGCTAGTACACAGAAGTACAGGCTCACTTGGTATTAAGTGGGGTCTGGCTACTAGCCACAGTAGAAGCTTGAATTCTTCTTTCATATATAAACTAACGGCTGAGGTCAGCTCCAGGAAAATTTTGCCAGAGAAATGTCTGTGGGCTCAGCTGGTACAGTAAAGTGCGTGTTTAGAGAGAAAAGAAATATGGCTCCCAGCAGGGCTACATTCATGCAGACTCAGTGCAATTGTACAACATGATGTAGACTGCAAACTGAAATAGCTTAAATCAATTCAGTAAAACTGGTAATTTTCCTAGCATTGTAATTTTTTTGTGTGTATAGAAGTAAAAAACCCCAGATTTTTACCTTTTTTATTACTTTGTCTTTCTCTAAACTCTAACTTAATCTTTGTGTACTGTCTGCTCAATGAAGACACTTTTTGCCCAGTTAAACACGTCCATTATTAATGAGTAGTATCATTAGAATCTTTTACTATAATTCATGTTTTTTAAAAAATACTAATTACAATTTTCTTGACCCAGTTTGAAAAGTGTAGTAACAAAATATATAGCCTGAAGCAGTAACTCTGGAAGGTGTATCTTGCTCATTTTTGTCTCAGTATGTCACAGACAACTATGTATAGTGACTCTGTAGTAGTCGTATTTCCAAGTCACTGCAGCATTCATCATTTCTGCCATGGTATTGGCCACTTTGCTGCAGATAAAATATCTGGAATGTCTAAATGCACCTAATCCTCCTCTGAGGATTAATCCCATGAAGAATCATTACATAATATTGCTATGGGTTATCACAAATAGCAATATTTCTTCTGTAGATGTGAACTCTTAAGTTTGAATGTACAGAAGTCATTGTTGCCTACACAACTTTCATTTGACCAAAGGCACATTTCCACCATGGTACTTAACATGATTTTTTTCCCCCAAAGATCACAGCTCTGTAAATGGACAGAATCTTTTAAAGCAAGTGTTAAAAATCTGGAGAAAATTGAATATAAAAAAATATTCAAAGCAGGAGGAATGAAGGCATTCTAGTAAATTGGACAGCCAACTATTGCCCTCATATCAATAGTGCATAACAACTACTAAGATTCATATGGCACTTTTGTATATTTTGTTGAGACAGCAAGAACTGCCACCCTAAAGAGGAGTGTAACCTTCACATATTGGTCAGACCATACCAAAAAAAAAGTCCAAGAGAAAATAACTTAAAGACAAAAATGTGCTTGAACAGCAAAAGGGAGAGACACAGCTTCACTAGAAGTAAACACGGGTCTACTTGCCAAAGAAAAGCCAGCACAAGGAAAAAAACTAAAACACAAGGCAAAAGTAATAGATCCCATAGGGAAAAGACTCAAGGGCTGCTGAGAAAATGCTAAGGCAATCACAAAAGTGAAAAGGTTCAGCTGGTTGTGCATGCAACCTAAGTGTTTCACTAAGAATTTAATTTCTTCCTTAAAATGCTTGGGTTATTTTCACACCCCAACAGCAGGGCTGTACGTGTAGACAGTCACCCGAAGGAGGGGGGGCAAAAAAAAAAGCTAGCCTCAAACCATCTTCCATTAAAATCCCACAGACCTTTTTTCCAACTTTAGATTTAACGTGTTTTAGGTAAGGCTCTAAATGCTGAATCATCATACAGGGTTGATTTGGGGGTTTATTTGGTTTGGTTTTTTAGTATTAATTCATCATAAGCAGGTCTGGTGAAGGACTGTTTTATGGATTAATTGATAAGGATAGTCTACAACCCAAGAAAAAACTTAGACATCTGAGAGAAAAAGCAGATGTGTGACTCTAGCTTTGCTTCTAAAGTTCCAGGTGATAGGGTGGTAATGAAGAGAGCTCCAATTACTCCTCCTCGCTCAAGTCATTCTTTTGCTGACAGTTAAAAGATTAAAAAGTGGAGGACGTTAGGGTGCCTCTTCTACAAAATAGATGTTTTGCAGGAGGAATATGAAGGGTACTTCCAGCTCTTTTAGATTGCTGGAGTAATGAGCTATAGTGTTTTCAGGCATATCACATCATAAATATGAGTAATTACAATTATGAGGCACTTAAAAGCAACATAGCTTTCAGAGGAACAGTTGCTTCAACTCAAAAAGTCAGCAAGGTTAGCTGTTTTTTACACATGCACAAACTAGAGTAGAGTCATACTAATTTTTCCATCTGTTTCTTATGTGTCATAGAAAAACAGATAACTTCAGAACTTCTGATAGTATTCAGAAATGTTCTAAAAACCACCAGCTACACTAACTTAAATGTACTTTACAGAAAATGAGACTAGAATTTGACAGCGACATTGATAATTTGAACCAACTTCCAGATCAATGTCAAAAACAGTAAAAGGAAGCATCAATAACTAGAACTGTAGAAACACAGCATCCCCATCACCGCCACCCCAGACCAGTACCGGTCACACAGGTAAACCCATGTTCCACACCATTCAGCCAACTCAACTCTGGGTTTTTTATTTTCTCCATAAGCTTTTATGTAGTTGTGTTTTTTCTCAACATGTTGTCAAGGAAACCCTACATTCTTGTAGCTTAGTATCCAGCTCTTTATTGCTATAGACACAAAACAATTTAGGATTTTGAACTGATTGATACAGTTTCCTTCCCACTAGGAAGGGGTGCTCTTAACACCATAAGCTGGATAGAGTTGAAGGAAGACCTTTTTTTGAAGATTCAGTTCTTCCAAAATGCCTATGGGAAATTTGCCGGTTAACTCTTCTAGTTATTAATTTTATTAAATTATTTTACATATCAATATTCTATTATGCTGTATGCTATCCACTGAAAAATAGCCCTGTAATCTTACTGGTGTCCTCTTATTTACCTCTATCATTCCTCTGACAAAAATATTTTTGGATTGTGTGAGAGCTGTCAGCTAAATTTCGAGTGATAATAATTAAGTTCAAGTTGCACATTCCTTGTATCCCTTTCTGTGTCATAACCTTACCTAATATGTATACAGTTTTTCACTGGGAAATGAGGTACTATATATATGTATGGACAGAGAATTTGTGATGCACTGCAGGGAACAACCGCTCTCGGGTTGTGGAACAGACACTGTTCCACTGTTGTGGAACAGTGGTGCCCACTCTGCCCAGGGTTAGCTTTCTGTAGAGCGCGCTAGTCCCATCCACGCTGCAAAGCACTAGGTCAGCCTCAGGGTTGGCACCTACTGTTCACGTCTCGTGCCTGTTGTCTGAAAAGTTCTTTCAGCATGCTATATACAACATTCATCTGCTCCATGCATGCCACAAAAGCGTTCCAGTTCTTATCACGGGCTTTAGCATGCCGTTTTAATTCTTACCCTCGTGAAGATGATCAGTGAAACATACAGAATGCCTCGTGCTACTGGATAACTTCAGTATAAAGATGGGAAGTGGTCGTGTGAAAAGAGTACTTGGAGCTTCCTGGCGGAGTGAAGTATATTATTGCACTGGACTTGTATTTCAGTTGTGTATCACGGTAAAAGGTATTTCTGTCATTCTCTCCTTTGGGTTTCATGGAGCTGTGCTTCTATCTGTTGTCAAGGAAACACCAGGGTTTTTTCCCCCTTGCTCATTAATGTCTGCATTTTTGTTTCCATAGCTACAAAGGAACCTCAGTGTTTTAAAATAGCAGTAATTGGATTACCATGACTTTTTGTAATTTATTGACACCGTTAATGGCTCCGATTTTCAAAAGCAGACACCAAAACTGTATCAGCAGTTTTTCAGCTATTAACATTTGTTATCTCCTTGTCCTGAAATACTGGGTACGTGCTAAGAAAAGTCTTCAGCATCCAGACACTCACTGCGCCCAGACTCAGACTCTATACATGGTGCTCTAACTTAAGTCATAGAGTTCTTAACAGGAATGGGCAATCTGTTGTTATATTTAAATGTGGTTTTCTGTCCATGCTAATAAGTTATATGCCAAACTGTGGAGATTTAGCCTGTTTGTTCTTCTGTTACAAGTTACTAAAGATTCCTTAAATAACCACAAGGAAATGTGACAGTTAACTTTTAATTGGAAGTTTCCCTGACCATGGCTGTACTGAATAAGCACCTATTTGGCACAAGCTGAATTTCCAAACAGCTGTCCCAAAATGCCTTCATCTTGGCACAAAATATGAGCTGAAATTACTGAAAATAGTCTGCTTTTTAGTTGTATTAGTTCTAATTTCTGATGGGCACCTGCAAAGAAGTGCAGAGGTTCTGTTGTGAATCTGCTAGGGGTTAACCCCAACATCGAACATATTACTGATCCCTTGTAAATTTGACCCCAGAAGAATAATCTGGGAGAATTTTTACAGTCAAATATCTAGTGCACTCTGGATACAGGAACACGGAAAAAGCACAAAGAATTGAGAGCACCAGTGTTGCTAAGAACTGGTATTACTTAGCAGGGGCATAACTCACGTTTTCTGAAGACAAAACCTGAAACTCCTAGACAGGCTGATCCGCGTGTCTGTGTCTGTATGCACACTCCTACCATGCTGAAAACGTTACCATGCCATTTCTAACACTTCTGATTTATTTGTTACAATTTACTTGCCTATGTGAAGTGTCTGCAAAGCACCATAAATGCATAGTCTATACCCTTACCCTTCCTTTCCGGTATCTCCAGTTCCTCCCGTCCTCAGACTCAGCACGGCTTGTCCCATACCCCCTCATTAGGAGGTGTCCCCAGTCGGGGCTGCCTGGCCAAGCAGCAGGCCCAGCAGAAAGCAACTGAATTCACCGTCTGGACTTCCTACCGGTGGTGTCCCCACTCTGGGTTTCTGCACTCTGTCTACTGAGTCCCCGTCAGCAGGCATATACCAGTCCCACAGTCTAATTTGATTAAAATTAGCCAACAGTTTAAAAAGTTGTAAGAGGAGGACAGACAGGATGACTAGATAGCACCTATTTCTTTAGAAAAACAAGCTAAAGAGAGTCACTGACCTAAAAAGTTTACAGTCTAGGTATAAGACAAAGGTGACAACAAGTGGCTAGACACAGGCAACTATAAACAAGTCCCTTTAATCTAAAATATTGGTTCCTACTTTTCATAATGGATTTCTGTGCATCCTTGAGGCTAAGACATTCTATTACCATAGAAACAGTATCCTGTGTCATTGTGGACCCTCCTGTAGATGTGTGCTGTTATGGAAACAGTCATCTTAACAGCTGTCCTCGTGTTATATATTTCAATTACTGTGTTTGTAAAGATCCATTACTAAAATTTCCTTTCAGGATTCATTTTAACAAAAACTAAGTCTCTGAAGTATTTAGCAATTTGATAAACACTTTAAGGCTGCTCCAAATTAAAAATACAGCATTAGAACAAAACTAATATTAAACTTGCAGTGCCTTCAATAATTACTTACCTTTCCAAATCTCTAGCATCTGCAAAGGTTTGGGGGAAAAGATGGTCTGTCCACCCCAGTAATCATTAGTAAAATTACTTCAGGAAAGCAAATTTTTAAGCCATGGGTTGTGTGCAAGGAATCCTTTGCACACACATCCTACGTGCATGCATGCAAGGTGTCCTGGTTTCGGCAGGGATAGAGTAATTTCCTTTCCTAGTAGCTGTTACAGTGTTTTGGATTTAGGATGAGAACAATGTTGATAACACACCGATGTTTTAGTTGTTGCTGAGCAGTGCTTACACTAGTCAAGG
>NW_008794883.1:615942-631178 GCF_000699145.1 Aptenodytes forsteri | reverse complement strand
GAGCGAGCGGCTGGGTGGTGCTCAGTTGCCGACTGAGGTTAAACCACGACACAAGGAAATGAAAGAAAAAAACATAAGAAGGTTCAGTGAGAAAACGTGGCTTAGTTGACTGAACTGGGAACTGTGAATTCTTAAATTTTAATCACAGATGAACCATTCTTTTGTTTTGGAAAAGCCATTAAGATAGAACTTGAAAAAGATACATGTGAGTTGGAAGCTCAACTCCCACTAATTTTTTCCTGGGAATTGAGTCCTTAGCTGATCCTAGAGCTTTGAGAAAATCTCCTCAACATTTTCATATTTGTAACATGCGAGATACTACTACTTACTTATTTCACTAGAGTTCTGTGGGCATAAGTATTTCTCAATTTTCTTGAATAAATCCAAGAATCAATTCACACAAACCCCAATTACAAGTTTTTATTTGAGTTAGTGGTCATTCATCACTTAACTTGTCAGATGTAAATAGTTTCCTGGCTACTTATGTTGATTATACTATTTAGTTACTGCAATTTAAGACAGTACATGCACACTTTTTATCTTTATCTTTAATCTCTTTATCTTTTTTTTTAAATCAAAATCATCTGTACCAAGAAGGTTATACCCTACCTCTTTATTCCTACACAAAATAGTAGTTATTACGGCTTCCCGGGGGCACCTTTCCTAACACTGAAAATCTGAAAAGAGATGAACTACAGATAGCATTTTAACATGTATAAAGAAAACACCCAAACATAATGAATTCATTAGTAAAATTCAAGTACCTTCACTGAGCTTCAGGGAAGCAGGAAAACAAAAACTACTCAGAAACATGTCCGTTTTGAAACCCAGCTCATCTCCCCTCATAAGGCCAGTGATGCAGCGATACCTCAGCAATATTCTTATAATCATGTAAATGGAGTAATGTTTTTGTTATGTCCTTCTAATTTAGCTTTGAATTTGACTCTTTAGACACTTTTTCTTTCCTAAACCAAACTACTGAAGACCGTGTTCTTGAATTCAGCTTAAAGAACGTTAAAAATTAGTCCATCGAATCTCCGCCCCCAAAAAAGGTTTTCAAACTAGACCTGGCTCTGCTCTGGGCACAGACGTGACTGGCTGCAGCCTGAGAGCGCAGGCACAGAAATGAGGAGCTGCCGGGGCTGGCGCAGCTCGTAGGGCAACACTAAACTCGCAGGAAAACTCTCAGTCAGTGGGAAACTTGTCAGCATTCCGCTTTCGGGATATGTAACGGGCCGATTAAGATGTCAACACAGAAAATGATATTTTTTTCCCTTCAAAATATTTACAGCCCCTCTAATATTTGTAAATAAATGTGCCCAAACCTGGAAAATGTTTAAGTAGATTTAAGTCAAGTGAAAAGGAATGTCAGTTATTTTCAGGACAAGCAATTGCTAGGTACTTTTGTATTTTTCCCTTAGAAAATCAATACGGCAAAAATAAAGTACTGAAAAAAAAAATCTTTTTCGTAACATTTGCTTTAACTGTTCAGATTCTGCAAGCTTTGTTGTTTGGGATATGTGTCATAGTTTATTTTGTTCTTATATTCACAACTGCCAAAGGGAAGAGCTTGTTATTCAGGTTGTTACCTGTGCAAGATTCCATTTTCGCAGTGCTGGTATTCCCCGTTGGCTTAGTAAGTAGTCTCTATGAACTGTCAGAGCTCCCAGTGCTTTCTCATATTATTTCTGAAAAGACAGAATAAATTGATGTGCTCAATTTAACTAACAAAACTGACAGGTATAATCCCATTTTGTTCATCTTCCAAAAACGGTGAGTGTTTTAGTAAGGCTAACAGATGTTCCCTTCTCCCCATTTATAGCCATGTTTTTCAGAAAACAGATTCTCTGGCATTTATTTTTTAGTATTGCAGTTTTTGGAATGCATGCCCGTGCTGACTAGATTCTCTAAGAGGCAACAACAAAATATAGTAATAAAAAAACCAGAAGACATACCCTACTCTCAATATAGGCCTTAAAAAAAAGCCTACAAGTAGGTGAGGTAGGAATTATTTTTTGAAGTCTTTTCTAAGTGAGCACAGAAGAGATTCAACATTGAGGTTTGCCAAAGTCCTAATTCTGCAGACATTTTTTTCATGTTTTTGATCCTCACAATTATTTAAATAATCAGATGAATAATTATTGAACTAAAAAGAATATTTACCATCACTTTTTTCAGGAAGGGTCTTTCTTACAAGCAGTTGTAGTTAACTTTTGTTTAAATCCGTGCAGATCCCTTCTATGAGTGTTCAGATGGTTTTGAAAGTACTCCTCTAATTTTAAGTGTATCAGCAAGGATTAAGATACATATGACACACTGAAATACACATTTATAAAAGGAACAAACCCTGATTTTGGAGTAACCAAATGAAATAAGTTTTAGTTGCTTCTGATACTGGGTTGTCTCCAAGTTCTGTGTTTAACGAAGCTTTGTGGAGGTTTTTTTTATTAATATCGTAGTTTTACTTACAACTCGCCTTGCCTGCTGCTTTCATTGCTAATGGATCTGGCAGCGTCAGTCCCTGTTTGAGTCCATATGCTCGGGGGGTGTTCAGCTGTTCAGACGGTGTTTGTTTTTTCTGTTCCTATGATACTCATACCACTGCACATTTGGGAGCCCCTTACTTAGAAGATACATAGTATGCATATCTTGATGAAAAAGAAAAGCTGCTGTAGCTCCTATACTCTTCGTCTTACCTTTTTATAGACCTTGATTTCGAATAATTACTGATTTACAGTATTTTATGTATTTCAGAGAGCTGCTGTATGCTCGGAATTTGTCACCAGTAGAAAGCGTATATAAAAACTATTCTTATTTCTGAGCATGACAACCATACATTGACACTAACCAAGAAGGTCAAACTCCACTTCTGCCATCTCATTAGTCATGAGCCTGCTGGAAAAACAATGCGTATCCTATTGACTTAGTGCAGTAGAACTGATATAATTATTATTTACTTGTGCAGCAACTTGAAGTAGTTCTTAAATGACTCAAGTTTAGAGAAAAAAATAAATTGAGGCAGCTAGTAAGAAAGTGCTTTAATGTAAGCTATGCAAGAACTAGATATGAAAAATTACATTTAAAGTGGTTGTTTTGTGAGAAGACTAGTCATTGTTAAAACTACTTTTTGCAAATATTTATTCCTTTTAAAAATATTTTTAACTTCAGTTTGTGGCTGTTACATTTTGGACTCTATACACATGTAAGAGAATGGATATATGTATCCTGAAGAGGGGGATGGCATTAATCCAAGTTGGCTTAATCATACTATGGTAAGTTTGATGCTTTCTCAGTGCTTTGAATTTAACATTTTTTTTTCCTTTATACATGTTGTTTATTCCTTTAATTATTGCTTTTGCTGAAACACTGAGTTGCAGACAGCTTAATACACAGCTTCGTTTCAGCATCGCATTAAGTGTAGGTAGTATGATGATGAAAAAGCTTCTCTCTCCCAAAGCGCTCTCTAAATAATCATCACTAATGAAGCTGTACAAATTAATAACAATAATGGGGGTGGGGGAAGGCCTAGAAGAGTCCACGTTTCCACGCCTAAATTTCATATCTAAGAACTGCCGTGTGCACTGAACGCTTTCCATCCTTGGTACGGAGTAAGATGTAACAGTATGGAGAAAAGCAAGTGTATGATTTTGCAGGTATACCGCGTGCCCAGGTAGGAGTTAAGGCTGTGATGACATTAACTCGCTATTCTTCACAAAGTGCAATGCTGCAAGTACTGCTCTGTGAATGTATTTTTAACGGCTCGTACGGTCTTGTAATACTTACTAAATTCTTAGATCCTCTTCAAGTTGTTGCATAAATTTTACTCACATTTTCTTATTCTGTATGTACCAGGCTTGTACAAGCCTGTTAAACGTGTTTGGCTTTGGATCGGGACAGTTCTAGAGAATGTAGTGGAGTTCTTTCGCAGGACTTCCAAGATTATAAATTTTCCCACATATTCCTTTCCTTTTCCTTAAGTGCTGCAAGTCAGATAGTGGTTACAGCACAGTGCGGATTCAGGCATTTTATCTAGCTGGACTCTGCCACTTGATTTTGATCACACCATCCGTTGCCTTTGATTTTGATTTTGATTTTTCCTAAATGGAAATCTATTCTTTTTACATTAATGCAGATTTTATGGAATCTGTTTATTAGCTTAAAATGTTTATTAGACAATACCATGAAAGAAAATACTTTTGTCCCAACTGTACATGAAGAGTATTCTATTACTTTATTTGCATAGAAGACACTTGCATTATGTTTCCATCTTAAACTCCCCTATTCGATTAATATTTTTAATTTGTTTTTCTTTTATAGTTTATCCCTTAGGTTGGATGAAATAAACTCATGAAAAACCCCCAGAAGACTACTTGGAAAAGATATGTATTTTCGGTGAAGCTACAAACGGGAAGCTACCACTGGCCTGGTAAGATACCAAAACTTTTAAACTGTCGGCGTGCCTCATCCCCAGAAGAGGGGCCATTTTCTGGTGCAATGTTTGACTTTCAGGCTAGCCGTTTCTCTGTGGATTGTCAGTTCCACCCAAACACCAGAATGTCTTCTCAGCTTGGAGTTGGGAATTCCTGCTGTTAAGCCCAGCTGAGAAGGTTGGGACTGACCCTTAAGTTGCTGCTACTATTACAGACCCAAGGACTGTAGTCCCAGAGGTGAGGTCTTGCGCTCTTGATTGCTGAGACTGGATCCTCCCCCTCCCAAAGAGGTGGCAGATGCAATCCCAGTACTAAGGACAGTATAAATAGACTTAAATCCAGGATCTACCTGTTCTCTGGCCCACAAAACTTTGAACAAAAATGATTTAATGGTTTGCCTTCATCACAGCTCTGTGGTCAGCCACTGACAGACGTAAGCTAGAAGTGTCTCAAGACTGTTTGATTTATAATTGATCTGATAATTACCCCTGTGATAGTTAAGATGTCAGCACTGATGACTAAGTAGCCACTTTCATGCAGTAGTTTGTGTATGAAAATTCTCAACTTTTGTTTCCAGATTGCAGTTTCTTTAAACCACGTCAAAATATAGCTGATCGAGTACAAGATTTCTGAAACAAAGGGCTTTATAGAAATTTTGGATACAGGAGCAAGGTTTGAAGACCGTGAGTGAATATATAACTCTATGTTTGTGATCTAACATGTAATATGTTATGACCACTACCTGTCATCACTGCTTCTTCAAGGTTTTACATTAGAAAGTTGCATTCAGCAAATGTTTGATAGCATGGTGTGTTTTTATAAGAAATGTTGTCGTCTTTAGAATTAAACAGGGATCAGATGTAGGGGAGAAGCATGATTATTTCCAAACAACACAAAATTATCAGCGGTTTCAAAGTATGTTAAAATATGAGGTTTTGTCTTTAATTGTGCTGTTACTGTGCCTGCTCATGAGTTGTGGGTGATAACATGTGATTATCATCTGCCTACTTGATCACATGCACATTTGTGATGCTTGCAAGAAAACACATTATCTGGCTGGTAACTGTCATATTATGCAGAGTTTAAGAGACTGTTTCCCAGACAACAGGATAGTCATATTGCATCCATGAACTGTACACCACCGTGTAGCTGCACTTAAGTCAAACACCCGGTGGCAGCTGCTGCTCCCACTAATGACACGGACAAGATGGAACTGTTTGTATAGCCATAATCAAACTCCCTGAACTGTGGAAGTCAAGGAAATTGCACAATTTGCACAAACAGAAAGTCAAAATTCATGGTTCTAACAAGTCATACAAGGTGTGACAAGAAGTCACACCTTGTTGCAAATTTTGAGTCAGTTTTTAAATTGAAATTAGTTTAATTGAAATTAACTTTAAATTGAAATCAAATCATTCACTAGCCAAGAGCCACTTAAGGGCCATGCACTACCTGTTTAAGACCTCTGCTGCAAAACATAAATACAAGTGCACCTGTATAATATGGCGTATCATTTCGCTATGGCGATTGGAGTACGTTAAAACAAAACACCCCGGGCAGCAGGTGGAAGACCTAACCTTAAGGGTAGCCAGTGTGCTAATGCTGAGGCAGTGAGATGGCCAGCTGTGTGTGACTGTGTGTACATTTAATTTTTACATTTTGTATGTTGTCAGGTGGGGGGGGAAAGCTGATAAGAAAAATAATTATTTGCATTCAAATTATAGAAACAGTGTCAGAGCCTCGTTAGTGCAGACAGTGTTAGACAGTATGTTTCACAACTGCAGTAGATGTATCACATGCTTGATAAGGAAGGTATTTGGCCAGTTTTGCATACGAGGCAACAGTACTCTGGAGGTGTGCAGCTTGAAGCCTCTTAGGACATTTTATGGCAGAAGAATAAAATAAAAGGGATCTGAAAACCAAATGTTTGTTCCAGGGCTAGCGCCAGATCATTCTATGAAATGCACATTTTTAACATACCCTAAATTAAACTAAATGTTCTGAAGCAAAGATAATGTCTGGGTTTGAATTTTTTTTTTTGGAGGGGTGGGGGGAGGAAGCTGGTGGGGTTTGGGTTTTTTTTTTCAAGGTGTGGGGGTTATTTGCGGAAGGGAGAGACAATAAATGCTAGGTGACAAAAACTCAATCTCTCCTCGATGTCCTTAGCTTCAATTAGCTAAAAATGAGTGTGCTTTAGCAGCAGTGGAGCAGTATCATCAATTAGCAGTTCATATACCATGCTATTATTTCACAGTCAGATGGCCACAGGTTCCTGGAGATCTTATCACAAATTTTTCATTTTTTACTTGTTAAGAGTGACGTCAAGTGTGAGTGGAATAGTAAATGAATTTGCTTACTGATCCTGTGACGTTCGGTCAGAATATCCTGTAAATTTAAAAAGGGGTTCTCTGGGGTGTGTCATTCCCTCCGTGGGTAGTATGGGAGATCCAGGGTAGAATCTGATGGAAGATTTATCATCTTCTATACCTCTCTTTCATATATAGTTTCTGACTGTAACTCTGCCTTTCAGAGCTTCTCCGAGAAAAGTCAATTCCATGGTCAAGACGAAGAGGCCATTCTCTCTTCAACCAAAGACTACTTTACATCTTTTTGAAATATGCATCACCTTCTGTTAAGGGCTTACTAAATCACATTCCATGAATGCTATCCTAGGCGCACTTCACTGTTTCCATAGTTAAAGTACCAGACACTCTTATCTGACAGTTAACGCACATGTCTACAAGAGTATACTATAGTAGAAGCTTGCACTCTGGATTTTTCTCAGGTTCTTCTGTCTTGAAATCTCAGTCTGCCTTTACCCCAGACACGGTACATGCTTTATTTAAATCAGGTCACTGAGAGTTATGTTGTAGAATTGCATATGTGGTGACAAGTATCTGCAAAGGAAAGAAAAGCTCCTTCATCATAGATGTGGACTTCTGGAAATTGAAGTCTAAAAGATTGTTCTTGAGTATGTGAGGCATCACGTATAGGGAGTGGAATGCATAGACAACACATGTAATCCAACATATTCCACCAATTGTGAGTGGTGTTTATTTTAGCTTAAGACAGTCCTTTGGTGCAGGAATCAGATGCTTATGAATAGAAAAAAATGCCGATGTTTCTTTAAAAACAATTATTAAACAGTGCGTTCAAGCTGACTGCTTCAGAAATATTGTTAAAAAAGTCACCTTGGTAGCACCAGCTCTTTTTTGACTGGATAGAGAAGATTCAGATGAGAAGGTTCAAATGAAAAGGCAAAATGGTTTGGCCTGCTTTTTAATAATGGATGCGGTCAGCCTCATACTAAACAAAGTTGAATATGATTTTAGCTTTGTGATTAGAAAGAACAAAAAGATCATACAAAGGAGAGAAAATAGCTGCATTTTTCAGCTATGATTACAAACCTAATCAATAAGATGCTCTGAATGCTTTTATAGCATGGATAATGTAAGACCATTGGCACTACTCATTCACTGAAATAATTTCAACTTTCTGCCTCATTAGATTTTCAAAAGGCTTTTGAAGTCCCGCTATGTTATCTATCAGTTATTCAAAAGTTCCCTCTTCCTAGTAGCTACATACTTACCATATACACTTTTAAAGCTACATTTTTTAAACGATTTGTTAAAAATTGCCCATCTGTTGATTTTTAGGAATTTATTATATATTTGTCCTAGCAGGTTCTTGACACCTAAATTTGCATGAATAAATATTTGTGAGTTCATTAAATGTAATTTTTACCCCTTCTAGGTTTCTTGATGCAAACTTACTGCGATAGACAGCAAAGTCCTGTAACTTGTGTATGCAACTCTTCGTGTAGAGAGCGAGCAGAGCAAACGTGTTAGCGTGTAAAAACCAAGCAAAGGAAACGCGTGTGACTGACTTCTAAACTTAGCCTTTTCTGTAGGGCAGGTACCTATCCAAAATGCAGCCAGTCATTGTAGATGACAAGAAGTTGTCAGAGATCCACAGCCGTGTGAGAGAAGGGTGTGCTGTTGTTCTCTCCATTTGCCGTCACCCTTACGGAGGGGCTCGTTGACTCTCAGCAAAACGTGACCAAACCACACTCACTACAGTTGTCCAGTGTTGAAGTAGTTTATGCAACCCGGTAGATGAAGTTGATGACTTAGTAATTTGACTGCTTTATTGAGTAAGTGGAAACACCAGCATGGAGACCTCCTTCCCACAAACAAATCTCAGATGGCTTTCAAAAGTTTGTATGTTATTGTAGAGCTTAGAAATGATTTTTGGAGCCAGACTGTTTTAAATGTGTCTGAGAAGGAAATGAGCATAATTTTGAAACAGGAAATAGATTTGCAATAGTATTGTTAAGAAACATCCCCTTTTTTTTTAGCTCCCTGTATTACCATGCTAGAGAACAGCAGCACTTTTTGATGACAGCCTTGGTACAACAGTTGTGCATGCATACATATATATGAAAGATTTAAGCAGTAGAAAAATAATATATATTAAGAAACTCCAGGAAGAATCCTTTTATGCAATCGATATTGGAAAACAAATTCTGAATCTGCATATAAATCTGTGGAAAAGAGTTAGTACCTTATTGTTTTTAGTCATAAGAAGGAAGAAAGTGTATCTCCCCTTTTTTATGATATAGGAAACAGGATATGGCAGCTGAGAATGAATAATTCTCATGATACACTCTGCCTTTTGTGTCATCTTTTTTCCCTCAAAAGACAAGAAAAGCTGTCTGAGACAAATGTCTATGTTGTGGTTTGCACTCACTGCATGTCATTTCAGCAATAAGACATGTACGTGAGCAATAGTACATAGAACCGAATTGTACGGGTCTGGGTTTGGTGTTGTCGTGTGAGCAATTGACTTCTCTGTCCTTTATTTCCATTCCGTAGGTTTACATGTGATTTAAATTCCTGGTATAAAAAAGTGGTTTGGAAACTTTCTGGCCAGGCAACCAGGTGTTCTGAATCTTTAGAGTCTCACAGGATTCCTGTTGCCTATATTTCACTTGTCCTTGTGATGAAGGCAAATGTTGAAGGTGAGCAAACAAAGATGCTAGAAGATTGTTATTTGAAAACTTCTGGGTTTTTTCAGTCCTTTTGGGAAGGCACTGGCAGAAGCAATGGATTTTTGTTTATGTTTATGTTTAATTTTCATTGTAGGTTACCTGTGTCAGAGATCAGATTGCCAATTACAGTCCCTTTTATCCTTTCACTAGCAGAAGGTGGGTATAGATCACTAGCATGTTGGAGGGGTAGCACTGTCCTGTGGTGTAAAATACTATGGTGCATATGTGCAGGGCCACTTAGGCTGTACTTTCAGAAATGATTTAAACTGGTCTAAGATCAGGCTGTTGTCAAAAGGGCTGTCTGTGGCCATAGGTTCCTGTCGCCTCCATTTTTCTGCTGCTGAAGTCATGCAGCTGAGCAGCCAGTAATATCAGTAAACTGGTCCAGCAGTAAGTCCGGCCGTTTTTGTAGGGTTAAGTTTCTGCCAAGTTAACCAGGCTTAACTACAGGACATAAAAGGGACCTTTATTTTTTTTATTTGGGGATGTCTCATTGCTTTTATGTTGAGTTTTCGTTAATATTTTTGAAGTTCTGAAAACAAGGGCCTGAATGTATCTTTCCGATTTGTTCCCAGCAAGGAATTTGTGCCTAGATCACATTTTAACATGGAAGCAGGGGAACGTTTTATTTCTGCAGAAAGATATGCTCTGGATTTAGGAGTGGGCAGCCCTTTGAGAGTGGTCGCTGCTGGGACGCAGGATCGGAGTAGGGATCTTGTCCTCTTTCATATGGCGATGCTTTGAGATGTGGATGCTTCGAGGTGAGCTTGCTTGTGAGACGGTAAGAGTCCTCTCCCTCTGATGGAATAACAAGCAACAGGGCTTCACGTGGAGAACCTCATGGAAATCTAGCCCCCTCTTGTGGTTTTTCCACACAGAAGGCATGAATCGGTTCAACCTTATTTCTGAATAAAAATATATATACCTGCAACTTTTCTCTGAAAGTCGATATGGTTACTGCTATTTCGTCTCTTCTTAGGGGATGATAGGTATTAGTCTCAGGATAGAAAATGATAATCTGTAAAAATTTTTATTTGCATTTCATATGCAACTTGACAGCCATTTTCACCAGAACACGGGGGATTAGGGAAAAGGGATTTGCTGGCTATTTCTATAATCTGATTTTTCTTCAAATTGAAGGAGGAAGAGCCCTAAATACTAAATGATAAAAAAAAAAGACTCTCCTGGTTGACTGATGAAGTATAGAAACAAATACAGGCATTTGGTTGTCTTACAGTGATCTGTGTTTTATTTTGGGTTGAACCAAATTGCATGATACTAACAAATACGACGTCAGTGTTTGTCAGTGGATGGAGAACAAATGCACTGAACTTAGAAAACTGCTGCATGTCTAGCTAAAACTAAGCTATGATTCCAGCAGGCATTCTGGGGGTACCCAGCATTGGCTTCATCAGCCCTGGCCACTTGTTCTCGCAACCTCACCGCCTCCTCTGCAATATTAGCATGGCTCTTCTGTGATTTTTCAGTTCCATTTATGGTTCACAGTGCAGAAATCAGAAATTCAGCTGCATTGTTCCCCTATAGCCCTCATCCTGGCCATACGAAGAGCTGTTCCAGTACAACATGAGTAGCAGCTCGAGAATGGGAGTAACTGACCTCAGATGGCATCTGTTCCAGCCAGCTTCAACAGCTTTGACAGAAGTTGAGAAATCAGTTGTACAGAGCGTAGTTTGACAGTGCAGCTACCTTGATTGAGGCAGGTAGCTTTAAGATAGCATAGAGCTCGGTGGTCTTAAATGCTGTTTGCTGCATTCCTGTCCTTCCCTCTGCCCTGGGACAAGTGATGAGTCCAGACCTCAGCTCTGACAAGGAATTTGGGACTACATCAGTTATGAAGGTGAAAGGTTTTGGAGTGGGAAACCAGCTTGCTGAAGCAGTGGGAAGCAGCTGTTGGGACTCAACATCAGCAGTGGAACCGCTAATGCCATTCAGAGGAGAAAAAACTGGTAAAGGATGCTGGTTATTTCAATAAAACCACACTTTCAGTATTGAAGAGGAAATATTTTTGTTCCACCTACGTTTCTCTGAAGGGAGAAAGAGACTGAATGCTAATTCATGATATAGTTTGAGCTCTGTCCTGCCCTAGTAAACGTATCATCACGTAAACTCATTTGCGACTAACACCATGTTTTCAGGATGTGACACGTTGTGTAGTGGTGGCATTTCCCCATTAGTGTCTCCTTTTGATACTAATCAGAAACCTGGGAGGATGAAAATTACTTGAACAAAACTCCCATTAAAGTATGAGCAAAAACTAGAGGAGTCGGTACTATCCTACACTGAGATATTGCTGTGCTTGCTTTCTAAAAAGAAGGGTATTTGCTTACTAAAAGTACAATTTGAGGTGACCTTTTCATACAGAGATGTATAATGACTTGAAGGCATTAAAGAGCTGATTCTGGAAGCACTGAAAAGAGAGCTTTGCTATCCAACAAAGCTTTTTTAAGGAGTACGTACAGAAAATACAGCCGAGCACTAACAGCCTCGCGTACTGAATTGACTGCTGATGGTGAGAGTGTTTATAAATGGGATAGACAGTAAGAATTGTATAATGAAAGCCATGGAAGAGGTATGTCTGGAAAACGTCGGTAACGTCAGCCTTCTGCCAGTGCAACTGCCAGAGTGACAAAGGGAATGGGAACTTGTTTTTCCAGCTCAAGAAAAGAGCAAGATCTTCAAATGGTTTTCATTAATACTGCATGCGAATACCAGTGTTTCACACACATCAAAACTTTTAATTTCAGATCAAGGAACTGGTGCAGTATTATTGTAGTGTTAGCTATATTTCAGAATATGATGGGGAGAAAATACACTACCAAATACATTTTTCTTAAGTGTATGAAATAGTAAACGTGCCTCGGTTGTAATAGGAAAACTGTGAAGCGTTGTGATACACGAAGCAGGGTAAGCAACCAGAGCTCGTATCCTGCCTATCGCAAGGAAGCGCAGCCGTTAAATACGGAACTTTCCCCACTTACTCGTCACTGCATCAGTCATCTGCAATCTTACCACAGCAAAATTTGGTTGTGGTGATCCATTACAAAGGACACTTCTGACTTGCATTCATTTCATTCAGAAGCGCAGCTTGAATCGCTGCCATTGTCACCAAACCCCTTCCAGTTTAGAATTTAGTGACATTTTGTACCGCAGAGTGGTCTAGTTGATCTCTGGGATTAGGGCTTTGAACCAGGATGGTGTTTGCTTTTCTAAGTGTGACACAATACCTGTACTTTTCTTACAGAAAGTTAAAACCGTAATTGTCCAAGCCTGAGTGGGTTTGACAATCTGGGGTTTTGGCAGCTATTATGGAGCGCATGAATGATCTGGACCTAATGCTGGAGATAAAGCGACTTTTGGTTGTGAGCTATTTCCTGACATTTATGCTTTTCAGTCAAAATGCTGGCTATTTTATGAGGCTGCTTAAAGGGGACAACTCACACCTCCCTGCTGGCAAACATGGGTCTGAAAATACAAAATCGTAATGCCTTGTCCTGCAAACAAATTCAGTGGAACATCAGAGCGCTTTCATACACGATTCCGAGAGCAATTTCAAGTCTTTCTCAGTCATGCCAAGGAGACTGCTCTGCCAAAATCTATATGAAGTATTTAATCACAAGGCCCATTTCAGGCATCAGTTGCATGTAGCAGAGTCGTGAGCAAACAGCCCCTGAAAGATACATACGAACTAAGTAATCTCACCACGGGTTCCCACAGGTTTTTATATTCTTTTGTAGATGTCCATTACGGTCCTTAATGATCATCTTGGTAGTACCTGGGACTGGACAGACTCAACTGAAAGAATGTTTTCTTTGATTTCAATTATTAGACAGATACTATCAACATATAGGGGAAAAGATACTGAATTTCATAGTATTAAATTCTTGGTCATAAAAATGGACACAATATTCTCAAGATGCAACATCACCAACGTAAAGAATTCTCAAGTTTAGCATGTGCAACTTTTTCCTCTGCAGTTACAAATGAGCATTTTGTTTTCATAAAGTCTGGCTTTATTATTTATAATTTTATTATTCCTTTTAAAAGTCAGGTTTATAAGTAGTTCAGCCCTTGATATCACTCAAGTACAGAAGCTTACTTGAACAAAACTCCTGTTAAAATAAACTGAAGTTTGTATGAGCAAGAACTGTCGAGTTCTAGCTCCTAATCTGCACCGTGTATTGGCATGCTCCCTTCTTGGAGATGGCATTTTGCTTTGCTTACAGTAGTTAACATTTCTTTTACAGAAAAAACTGATGAGAGGCTACAGTTAGCCTAATGAGATGGGTATCTGCTGAATTGCCGGTGTCTATTTAAGGGTCACCATCTTCCACAACTATGTATTGCATCCTGAAACCTCTCCAAACGCTTAGCATTTTTAACATCCTTTGCAAAATTCTCCAGTTGCAAAAATCACTCTGTGGCTATTAAGACTACAATGGATTTAGAACTGACTTGCAATCTTCCAGAAATAACTTTGTACGCTGCGATAGATTACTAGCGTGTTAACAATGTTTAGGAATAGTCCCATGAGTTGGAAGAGTCAGGAAAAATAAGATCAAGACAGGTCTCTCCAGCAAAAATTTACTCTCTTAACAGCTCTCACTGAAGTATTTGCTACCGACAGAATCTGGTAGTTTATCATTAAATAGTAGCTTCCCTGTATAATAGCTTCTGTATTTGATGTTCAGTGCGAACAAGAAGAATGCGTAGGAGTATTCACTGAACCCGAGTCCTTCCACAGACTGGCAAGGATTTCTAGCACTGCAGAAAGACACTAGAAATTTCACTGTGTGAAGTAACCCGTTTCTAGGAAATTTCCCTCTCGACCTTTCCCAGCGAGGCCATTACTGTGCAGTTACGAGTACGTATCAGTCACTCGCTGGTTGAAAGTTGTGTCCATTAAATGCTGTCCTGCTGTCTCCCCGTTTGAAAAAAATACCATTTCTACACAACTCAAGGCACTTTCGACATCATTATCTTGAGAACTTTAGAAGAAAATGCTTTATGATGTGCCACAAAATGCGTACAGGTTGGTTTGTCGCTGTAACTGATTTGTTAGTGCTTTATTAATCCTGTAAATCACTTCTGTTTTATTCCAAGGATGAGTAAGAGAAACAGTTCAGGACAGTTAGCCGAAACCCCTCCGTTCTGGAACAGCCTGCCCGTTACAGAAGGTGCTCCTTAACGCGGACAATAGTAAAGCGGCTGGTTTGTGACTGTTGGTCACACAGTAACTTCAGGCAGCGTACTGACAAAGCAAGCCGGCCAAGGACACCAGTAAGCTGGCCTGGGTGGGGCAGTGGTGCGACTGCTCGCGCATCGGTTAAATAACGTCTGTACCTCCTGTCTTTCAGCCCAGCACAGGCCCCATTACAGCAGGGAGACCCGGAGGATCTCCGCGCCCGCTGCTGACCGACAACCCTGCACTGGCGGACGCCGGAAACAGCCCACGGCCTAACGGTGTAACAGGCGGTACCCTCCGTCAACCCTACCGTGGCCCGTTCGACCCGAGGCGGTATGAGAAGGGCCCTGAAGGGCTGAGTTAGCATAAAATGCCGATCAATTCCAGCTTTAACTGGTTAGGCCTCACAAAAGCTAACCCGTTATATTTATGAAGCGAGCGTCTTGTCACACACTTGTGTAACTTGAAGCGTTTCCACATGTAACCACGACGCAGTTCTTAGCTGACAAAGCTACTTATTCGCACTCTGTGCACACCTCAGCTCACGGGGGGG
>NW_008794883.1:605041-614639 GCF_000699145.1 Aptenodytes forsteri | reverse complement strand
TGAGGCCGCTCCGCCGGGGGGTGCAGCCCGGCTACCGTGGGCGCCTGCGGGGTGGGCAGTGCGTGCGGGTGGCTGCCGTCAGCCGGGGGGGCTTCTGAGGAGACGCGGCCGGTGAGACTGCGGAATCCACTTGGGAACCAAACCAGGAGCGTGCCGGTGTAGCGCAGACCCAGCTGCTGTGTCGGCCGTGCTAAGGGTTATCTGTATGCTGTCCTCGCCTTCCAGGTGTAGGACTGACCAAAGCACCATGAGTCGCTTCGTCTTGTCAGGGCTCAAGGGCTCCCAAACACCTATGTTGAAAACCAGTCCGAAAGAAATACTTCTATTAGGGGAAAGGAACAGCTTAATAAATTACTCTAGTATTACTGAAACCTGAAAAAAAAATGCAATCTTTCAGCACTGTGTCACAGGGAAAACGTTCTTATCAAATTATAAGCCGGAAGGAAATGGAACTCTGGAGTCCCGAGTAATCCATGTACGGCATGCTTAACTTGCGTGTACCACTGTCCAGCCCACAAAACAGGTGTTTTCCTCTAGGGAAGGATATCTGTAGGGTTGAGAACTAGAAACTGAACTGCTTCAAAAATATAAATCGATTGATGTGTCCAGTTTTAATCGAAATCCTGTTAAAAACCGAAGGTGTACAACTTGTGTCTTGATTCCGTTTTGGCAGTCACCCCTGGGAAACGGTAACAACGGCTGCCATGCAGAAGTACCCAAATCCCATGAACCCCAGCGTGGTTGGAGTCGATGTCCTGGACAGACACGTAGACCCTAGTGGGAAGTTGCACAGCCACAGACTCCTCAGTACGGAATGGGGAATACCCTCCATTGTGAAATCGGTACGTATGGTATTGCAGAGCTTGAAAAGGATGCTGGAGGGAGGGGCAGCTTGTGGACCAGGTGTTGTAATAGACGTGTATCATTTCATAACTTCAGTCGTTTAAAAATACAAGCATTTCTGTATCGGGAAAGCTCAACAGCAGTACACATAGTGACTTCCTGATAGCCAAAAATTGCCTAAATCTTAGATTGCTTCCATCTTGAAAATGAGATCTACCTCAGTACCTTAATAGTTTTATTTTAAGCTAAACCCTAATTCTGTTGTCTCAGCGTCTGTTCAATACAATAACCACTACTTATGCATTTACAGGCACTAAAAAAATTGCAATTGTTTAGCATAATCCCTATATGTTTGCCTGTCTTCTAGCTCATTGGCACGTGCAGAACGAAGACGTATGTTCAGGAGCACTCTGTTGTTGACCCAGTGAAAAAAACAATGGAGCTTAAATCCAGTAATGTAAGTAGCTGTGTTTATGCAATTGAAATGGATTACAGAATATAATAATTCCTTGTAAATTTGAAAAGGAAAATAATCTTGAAAATGACTTGAAAATTGCATTAGAAGAATGCAAGCTAAAGGTTTAAGCAACGTGTTTATAGTTGACCGGCTCTCTTTTTTCAGAAAGGAGCTACTAGGTTTTTGGAACTTGTCAGGACCGAAGCATCTGAACGTACTGAGGAGCAGGATAGCAGTAGTCGGCGGGGGGAGGTGTTAAGAAAAAAATTTTAAAAGCTGTTTGGTGTACACTGTCACCATTTCCTAATCACGTAACATTTTGCTCTTTGTACTACTCCATCTGTCTGATCCCACTGTTGAAATGTTCTTATAAATGCGGTAGTGTATATTGGTAAATGATCCAAAAACTTAAGGAAAGAGAACTAGATCAGCATATGCTGAACTTGGAGATTTCTCTATCTTGTTCTACAGCCTTAATACTTGCAGGAAAAGTATAATGTTTAAATTGGATATAAGCATTAGTTTTGAATCTGCAGTTTTGTTTACTACATTCCTTTAATGTTTTTATCAAGGGGTAATCTTGTCTTATATTCTACAGATTTCATTTACAAACCTAGTGTCAGTAGATGAGAGGCTTGTCTATAAACCACACCCCCACGAACCAGACAAGTAAGTACCCCTTTGTTCTGAGATTGCCCTGAAGTAGCGCAGACTTTGGCTTTGAAAATTCCCATGGTTTCCCTTGAACAGAAGATGAGGTTTACATCACCTTTGTTATGGTAACTTGTCTAAAAAAGAACTAAATGGACTGTCATTTTCTCTAGTGACATTGCTTCTGCAGAGCACTACGGGGAAACTTACTGTCATGTTATGATGGGGTCCAATTCAGATCAGCTTTTCAAGGAGTTGTCCCGTGTCCTATCTGTAACTGAGTTTGTGTACGTCTTCAGTTACCAGCTCCTTATTTCCGATCTCTTCATCAGCCTGAGCACAGAACCTGCACTTAGAGGCCCATTTATCTGCCTTTAGTCTATAATTTTAGAGGTTTGGTGTTTGTTTTGTTGGGGTTTTTTTAAGGCAACTTTAGAGCTTGCTGAGTCTATACTCCTGGAACTAGTGATAATTCTGAAGGATCTTTCTAGGGATTCTAACATAAGAGGTTTTTTCTCTCATGACAGTCAGAAATGTTAAATCCCTGTTGTTGAAGGGGATGTCTTAATACTGTTTTCCTAGTATACCTTCACTCCAAATCTGCTGTTTCCACTCTTAACTTGCTGCTAAAGGTGGAAATAGTTGAGTGCAACAAAAGGACACTTGGACTTAGTGGGGCCTCTTGGTTTTTATTTTATGAGTAGAAGCATAAAGCAGTTAAGCACTGTGGAAGCAGGTTGTGTTTATGGGGCAACAAGTTCTGTGTTACACAACGAAGCTGATGAGGGAATGTACTTGTTGGGGAGGAGCGAGTTTCTTTCAGCAATGCATTCTTTTTTAAACTACTCAGAATAATTCAGCTTCCTGCTCTCTTTCAGAACCGTTTTGACACAGGAAGCAATAATATCTGTAAAAGGTGTCAGTCTCAGCAGTTACCTAGAAGGGCTAATGGCAAACACAATTTCCTCCAATGCTAATAAAGTAAGTATGACCCTTGTGTAAAATGTGTGACCACTGGCTAAATGACAAAGGGAATAAAAATACCTATTTTACTTTTTGGCTTTGTCAACGATCTTAGGAAAGGTCCGCGTAGTTCTACTGCCTTTACTGTAGAGACTGAATGCTCAGCTCACTGAACTTCCTCTTCTTCTTCCTCTTGTGAATGGAGATAATAAATTATTATTGGCAAAGCTCTCTGAGTCTTCACTGGAAAAACATCTCCACTCACTTAACAGTCTGGTGCTGTCACTCTTTTGCTGCCCTCTTGATGCCATCTATTAGTTTTTGCTATTGGAAAAGGATACACATCCAGACAGATCTGAAGTAGTTACGTGGGAGTAATGAAGTGGTGTTTTAGTTGAGAGTCTGTCCTCTGGGAATCCAAAGTTGTCTTGAGTGCAGCCTCAAGAATGGTAAAACAATCTGGATAAAAAGTCTTTTGTGGTTCATAACGTGAGCACTGCTGACATAAGGAATTTTTTCATGAAATGTAAGGCAGTACATGTTCCTGCAGTACTCTGGTTATTGAAGTAAAAAATACCACAGAGGCGTGTATTTCTGTACCACCTCTTCCTTTTTTCAACTATTGTGTCTTTAGTCATTTTCAGTAAGACAGGGTTTGACCTATTTAATTATTTGCTAAAATTTATACACTGATAAACTTTTCTTTAACTGTAGGGCCGGGAAGCATTGGAATGGGTAATTAATAGACTGAATGCTGAAATTGAAGAGTTCACAGCTTCAGCAAGAGGAACCATGAGGAATTCAATGGCAGCAGCAGCATTTGTAGAGAAATGATAGTAAATATACCTGTATTACTAACAAGGTTTAACAATCTGAAGCTTCTCTCCAAACCTAAATACATGTATCCTTTGTTATTTAAAGGCATACCTGTGTATTAGGCATGTTTCAAATTTAATTTGGAGAAAAGCTGAATTCTTACTAATGAGGTTGATGCGCAAAGCCTAGTTAATATATTGGTTCAGCTGGACCGAATTTCGGTTACAGATGAAGAAATAATTTTCAAGTGTAGTTCCTGTATTTACATGAACACTAACTTATATTGTTTTCAGATATGAAATAGCCTCATTTAGCGATGAGGCTGCATATGGTGGAGGAGACTGGTATGTTAGGTTAACTTCTGTGGAATTTTTATTTTGTGTGACGTACGGACTACCTCTTTTGGGACCAAGCCCAAAATTAAGCAGAATGGTTTGTTCCAGCATTGTTCTGTTTGTTAGTTTTTTTATAGTTGTGTGATACAACTTGGTTTAATAGAAAGTTTATTACTTGATGCTTGAAATACAAAAGAATGTACAAAATATTTTTTAATAAGCTTTTTAACTTGTTTGACTGGTTGAGCTAACATGGTACTCACATTGTTTTTCAGTCAATATAGGTAAAACATACAAAGTGTCTCTTATCTACTAAGACCTAAATTCTATTCCTAAATGCGACATTAATGAGCTGGGCGTGCAGTAACTTAAAATAAAATTTTATCTTTAAACTTCTAGAATAAGTATCTCCATTTCTAAAAGCCCGTTAAATAAAGGGCTGCAATAAGCATAGAGCCTTAAAATCTTGCAAGCTGATAGGCCATCTAAGAATAGTAGGTGTTCACTTCAGAATTTCAAAGAACCACTTAAAGGACTAAAAAACCTTTGTGAAGTTGGCTAAAGAGATACCTAAACATAAGAGGAAGTGATATTAAAGAATGTTAACGATGCACTCATTAACTTGATCATGCTCCAAAAATAACCTGTTATATCAACTGAATATTGTGTTGTCCTTTAATTTTAACATAGTGTTCTAAGTTCCAGAAGGTTCTTTACCTTTTGAACTAATTTGCTCACAATACAAGGCTCTTTAAATGAAAACCTCGAGAATAAAGAGTTTTCTGCAGTTTGTGTTTGTTTCTTGGTACTCGCTGTAGATTCTTGGTACTGTCACCAGTCATTAGCTGTGGGAACTTAAAGGTCAGACCTTGACACCCTTCCTTGCACAGTGTACCAGTCTGCTGGTAGTCCTGTCGACTTCAGCAGAGGCTGGCTGTCCCATGAGGCTCCTTCAGTGTGAAGGAAAAATGGAAAGGCACAGCCCTGAATTAGCTGATGCTTGTATTTTGGTGCCAGAGGCTTTTCCTGGAATTTTGATTCTAAGCTTACAAGTAATTTCAAGACTCTCTCTTAGCCTTTAAGAACTGTAATGTCACCTGTTCCAGCACATTTTACGTTGCGTGCCATTTCTGTTATATCAGAATTGCCTATTGAATACTGTCTGCTATATAGAGAACCAGAGCTTATTTTAAGTGGTAAACACATGGGAACACAATCTTCTCTAAGATTTGTGTAGGGGAAAAAAACCAGGATCATTGAGGTTTGCCATGCTTTTACAGGAGGTTATTACAACTGAAATAGCATTTCAATTTAAAAAGTGTATGTGAAACTTCTGCAAAACTGTACCATCATTTCTGATAAAAATGCAGTGCTTGAAACTGATTTTAAATGTTTTTGTAGCCATTAGCATCACTTGGCATTTTAAACTCGATTTTTTCTTTTCCTAATTTTTCTGCACTAAGGACTGTATAGTATGAACACACAATTTGCCCTTGCACTGAAAAAAACTTTAATTTTTGCAAGCATTCAACAACTTCTTGAAAGATCATGATTTTCTTTGTTCTACTTTATATGCCTGCATTCTCATTCTGTCAGGGAGTATGGCTTTCTGTATGTGGCGCTTTTTAAATAAAATTTTATCTGAGTTCTAGCTAGTTCCTGTAACTTTCTATTTCATTTTTTTAACTGCTAGGTCAGTAACCTAAAATGCGGAGGGTGAAGGTGAAGAAATACTCTGGAGTTAATAGCTGCTTTTATTGAAATGCATATCCTAAAATGCACATTTACAGCTGCTGTGGTCTCTTTTGCGTCTTAATAACTGCTTTTCTGCAAATCTGACACATTAACTAGCGACCAGATTTCACAGTTCGCTAGATCCTGTGGAAGGATTTTCAGTCTACTTGGACCAAGGTTTGTGTGCTACAATTTACCCGTTAAGGAATGTGTCTCTGCATATGGAATCTAACACTCACTGTTGTTAAGAGCAGAAGAGAACAAAATGTTTATCTCCGTACTGTCATGTAACAGCTTGCCTGTTTACCCACAACTCTCACAATAGGAGACCACCTAAAGAAGCTTTGCTTCACGGGGAGCGGGAGACTGTGTGTGCAGCAATTACAAAGTATGTGCTGTCCCATCACAGGAGAAGGAAGTAGATACCTGCCCTGTGCTCGGTACGCATACGTACTCAGATGGTTTCTTCGCTAGCCACTTCAGCAAGTCATATGTTCTCTGTGGATCAACTTTGCAGTGCACTGCAGGGCTGTGTCATGGCTGGCAATGCCCTGATGAATGTAGAATGCTATGGATGAATGCACCGATACTGCAGTGAGTGACCTGAGGTGGTGCAGAGCAGCTCTGTGTTCTGGTGGTTAGAAGGAATGAAGGTGAGTAAGAGAAAGGAGCTACAGCTGGAGGGACAAAACTAAAGGACCAGGAAGAAAGAAAAAAGGGAGGGGAGGGGAGGGGACAGAAGGGGCAGAGGTGGAGGAATGTGGTGTGAACAAATCGGTGATGTGGTCTCTGGTGGATCCCTACCTGCTTCAGCTTGCCTAAATGGATTCATGTTTTACCTTATCTGCAGATTTAGGCTTTTAAATCAGTAAAACTTCAAACTCACCCATATAACTTTGCTGAGAAATAGAACAGAAGTGAGTAAGCTTTAGATCCAAAGCTTAATGGCCTAGAGAATATTTTAAGATGGCACTGTTAAATCTTTTGTTCTCACTGCTCACCTTCTGAAGTTTTCAGTAATAAATCATTAGGTTTCCTTGCTGTTCATTGTCTTAATTATTTTGGATGACTTTCTCGTGTTCCTGTGACCCTTAAGTACTCCAGCCCGACTACTAAGGATGTCTGCCAGGAGGAGGGACATGCTATAAGTCTCCAAAGCATCCTTCTAAAGCAAGTTGCATCCAGAAATGCTATTACAGTTAATTTAAAACCAGAAGTTTAAATTGCAGTAGCTGGAAGTTTGAGGTCTTGGCAAGCTTAATGCCCTTTTCCGTTGAGACTGAACGCTTGCATCATCTGCTGGTTCTAATGGAAACACGGTGCTCTTGAATTCTCAGATATTTGTATGGATGTAGCCATATGCCTATGGAAATATTCTTCTGAATGAAACTGCTTGCCTGATTTGTATCTAAAAGTAAGTTGAAACAAGGAATGCGAAAATTACTTTTCGTCAGATTTGATATAAGAATTGGCCATACTGGTGGTGGGATTTTGGTGCTAACTTAGTAAAGATTTTTTTTACTGTAAATTACACTCACCTTGTCCTTCACTTCTTGATTTAAACAGGCTCGGGATGGCTAAAGCAGCAGTATAATGGATTAACTTGTTTTACATTAATTGTCTAGCTTCCATGTACCCATCTGCACTATAAACTTGTTAAAGACTTGTGTTTGTGCACCTTGCTAACTGCCTGCTACTCTGTGTTCTGCAAGGTACTGCTTTTGACAATCTAAAATGATGAAAGCTGCTACCATGGAAGAAAGCAAAATCCTACATTTACTGTGACACTGAAACAACTCGCATCTATATGAACACTAAAATAATACCACTTTCTTCAGTCAGCAATAGAAATGAAGTACTTTTTAAAAGGCTTAATTTACCTGAGAAGTATTTCTTCTTGCTGACAATGGGTGTCAGCACCTGTTCAGTCATACAGCAGTTAACTATAAATGTAAACCAGTTGTGTTGGAAAAAACAGAAAAAACTTTAACCACCATTTCCTACAACATTGCTGATCTGTCTATTGTGGTCTATATTTGCAGTTAAACTGTGCAGTCTAGCATATTTCCAATAAATGTCACATGCAGTAAAACTGCACCCAGTGTCTAGTAACTGCAACCTTTCAAAGCCCCCAGCATTGACAGATAGTTGGTTCAAAGGAAAGATCAGCATCCTGTTGAGGTTCATGTTTATAGAAGAACTGAAGACTGCCAGTAAAGAGAGCTTGTGTGAAAGCACCGAGTCATTTTAGAATCCTTCCATTTCTCAAGGTGAAGGTCATTTTTTCACTTGCACAGGACCTGTTCATTTCTTTCTCAAATAATTTGATAGCTTTGCTTTATATGTTGCCATAAAATTGAATTATTCTAAAGGTGAGGTTACATGTTACAACTAAGCTGAACTAATTGCTTACCTTCAGTGAAAGGAAACGGTCCTGTGTCTGTCTGCCTGCCTTCTTCTTCCTGGCTGTGCTGTCCTACTTCTTCCCTTGCACTGAAGATAGTGGTCTTCACACCCTTTGTTGAGCCAAAAAAACATGAATATGAGAAGTGATATAATCTTTATGCAGCCAGCAGCAAGGTGAGACACACTGAAAGAAGAGAAATGGAGGATCTCCTTATCTATAGGAAGCTGAAGGTGGGCTGAAATTACATTGCCTCTGCACTGTGTATTACAATAATTTCATATTGCATCTACTAGAAAGAGTATTTGGTGCTGTAAACAATTTATGTTATTATAACAAAAAAATTACAGTTTTGTAAAACAGTAACATTGTTAAGTTAAAGTCTTCTCAGACACATATCACGAGAAGTTCAATACAAGATGGCTTTTTTACATTTTCTCCGGAAAGGTTTGACAGTCCTTTAATCAGAGTTTAAAAACGCTGAACTAAAAAAATATCAGCTAGATAATATAATATCTAGCTGAATATATCAGCTAGAATATAATAAAATGAACAACATATGTAGTAAATATTTTCCTAATCATGTACCCAATCCTTTTTACACCAAATTAAATGAAACAATTGCCCCTGCTGTGAACCTCAGTATTCCTAGAGCCTGTTCAACTTTGTGGATACTCTGGTAAGAAATCTGTTTTATAACGTGGCAAGTAGCATCATTTGGGTGAGCACTTGTTAATGGTTTTTTTGGGACTATGTAGATATTATTTACCTGTGAGATAACTGCTTTGGTTTATCTAGATTTAAACTCATTTACATATGGCAGCTGCAACAAAATTTAGTAGGTATGTTGTGAAATTGTGAGTAAGGAAGCATGTATCAGAACCCATACTTGGAATTTATTTATATTTTATAGTCGTGTCATGTTCTGAATGATCTAGCTGAAGTACTAGAAGCACTTTACCTTCTTAGCCTGATACTCTATATAGTTTATTTTCTCTGTTTATAATTGCCAGTTTTGAGGGACATTCAGCAAGCTAGCAATCGCCCTGCTGTTCCTGTGAAAGAATAGATAGAACCAATGGAAGCAGGGTGCTACTCCACAGTCAAGCAGGTCCTGCTTGACCAACCTGATCTCCTTCTATGACAAGGTGACCCGCTTAGTGGATGAGGGAAAGGCTGTGGATGTTGTCTACCTAGACTTCAGTAAAGCCTTTTGACACCGTTTCCCACAGCATTCTCCTGGAGAAACTGGCTGCTCATGGCTTGGACGGGTGTACTCTTCACTGGGTAAAAAAACTGGCTGGATGGCCGGGCCCAAAGAGTTGTAGTTAATGGAGTTAAATCCAGTTGGTGGCCAGTCACAAGTGGTGTTCCCCAGGGCTCAGTTTTGGGGCC
>NW_008794883.1:586426-604252 GCF_000699145.1 Aptenodytes forsteri | reverse complement strand
ATTGGAACAGGCTGCCCAGGGAAGTGCTTGAGTCACCATCCCTGGAAGTATTTAAAAGACGTGTAGACGTGGTGCTCAGGGACATGGTTTAGTGGTGGACTTGGCAGTGCCAGGTTAACGGTTGGACTTGATGATCTCAAAGGTCTTTTCCAACCTAAATGATTCTATGATTCTACAATGATGTTATTTCCCTATCTGCAAAGTGAGATGCAATAATGGCCCTTTTTTACCTAGCATCCTAAGTCTCCCTTGTCTTTCAAAGAAGCGTAAGCACCTATGAGACTTAAAAATGTCTGAAAACAGGCTCTAGCCATTGATGTCACCTAGGTGTTTTTAAAACATTTATTCAATACTATCATCAACTGTGGACAGAATGTTTTACATTATCAAGCTATTTTATCATAACAACATTTAAAAAGTAACATAGCTAACAAAAGTTATTAAACACATTAAAATAGGAAGTAATGCACAAGATTCTTAAAACTTGAGTGTACCTGAATCCTGCCCTGCAGATCCTGGGTCCCTCCAGAGACTATTTATGCCAGATTTTGTAGAATGGACAGCTGAGAACTTGGATGACACTGCAAAATTATTTTTCCTTTGAATCCAGGTGTCCAAAAGTTAAAAATTAATGTCTTCATCTGCTTCATCAGCTAACCTTCAAAATGTTGTCCTGTAAAGGGAAACAGCACAGAACTGCAACTGTATTTTAAGATTAGAGCCGATTTCGGAGTATGTTTTCTGCTGGTGCCCTGTGCTGAGTGCTGTATTTAGCCAAGAGGAGATTTAATAGGAGATGACCCTTATTGTCATCAGCATGACATGATTTCCAGTAGCTGTAGAACAGATTAGGGTCATCAGCAGAGAGAACAGCAGAGCTTTACCAGCACAGCCCAATAGGGCTTACACAGGCAGAGAAAGGAGATAAATCCACAGCTATCAAAGGTAGGAAACATTATTACTGACCTGTACATTTTATAGAGTAGTGGCCATAATTCCATCTTTCTTGACAGTGTTAGTTCATAGGAAAATGTGCAATAACTTTGCCATTTTAAATTAAGGCAGAAGGAACACAGTGAAGGGATGATGGAATTTACAGTCTGTGGGAAATCATGTTGATACTGGCTTTTTATTGTATTGTCATTGGCCTTTTGTATAATTATTTGTTCTGCCCTGTACAATGCACTTGAAAATTTTTTAAGAAAGATAAAGTCAGTCACAAAATGATAGTGTTGTTAGATAGCAACGTGGGGTTTTTTTTAAGGGGTTAATTATTTTTGTTGTTTTATTAAGAATATAGGTCAGCAAGCAAACTTGTAATTTAATCACAAATTATGCATGTTAAGAAAAATTCATTTGTTTTGCCTTTTGAGCTATAAACATTGTATTCTTGATAGAATTACAACCATGTTGCATGAGCTCTAAAATTACAGATGCATTATGAATAAATATTAAGTGTATTCAAGAACCATTTCAGGTCTCATCATTGGTACATAAGCAGCTTTTTTTTGGTCTGGTAATTTTTGCATTGTGCTAAATCCCCACAATTTTAATATTTGCATAGTAAGACATCATTCCTGTCAACTTCAGTCCATGTTCAGCAGACACCTGCTTCAGTTAAGAGGTGACCTTAGTGGGAGTTCCACCCATGGTGATTATGTTAAATCCATTATACTCGCATCTGGACATCAGTTGTGTAATAACACAGGCAAAGCGTGGGTGTATTCACCTGAGAAGCTGCAGCCTCCTGTATGTGTGTATCTTATCTTTCACTTTCTTGGTCCATAAAATACTTTTGCGATGACTCTCTGAAAAACTTCATGTGCATTCCTGTGCCTACGTCTGGAAAGACAACAGCAGGTTTCAACTACTCTCTGCTTTGCAGCACAGTCTTGAGGCGAGAGAAGGCAGCTGTAGATCAGCCTCTTGATCTACTCATACTATAATTAGATGCACCTTTATGAACTGAAATATAAGCTGTTCTGTTCCTTTTTTAATTAGATGTCTGCCTTCTATCAGAATTTCTCTGTAGTATATTTTTATTAAACAATTCAAACTAACCACAAATTTAAAATTACTGTTACTACAGTACAGGTTTTATGTCCAGAGGTACAAAATAAAATAAAAGAAGGCCTCTCTTTACCTGAAAAACAAGTAGAACTAATGTTGCTGAAATGTTTATTTCTTAGTGACAGAATCAGTTTAGCATACTGCTAGCTTCCAAAAATAAATCCTGCACAGGCTGCAGAGGAAAATACTGTTTTCTTTGCCATTTTTGTTAGCATCATCAGGAAGATCCACATTTTTTAGTTAGATGTTTTGAATTAAAAGGAAATAATCCCTCATACCTTTATAGTCAGAGGCCCAGTTTGACTTGTAATTGCCATTTACAACTGTGGTGGTTTTGGGTTTTTTTTAAATTTCTCTCCATAACCAGTTAGCAGCCTAGTATCTGAATATCCTATGGTATCTGGAAAACAAGAACAAAACCATTTTAATTTCTATTCTATTACATAACTGTTATTTTATTCCAGACCTTCAGGACAGGGAGATGGCATTTGACAGGAGGATATTCTTTGTCAGGCTATCATAGATGCTAAAATCTGGTTGAACAAGGAGAGACATGCCAGAACAGAAGAAAGTCTGCTACTGTTTGTATTATTCTGTACTTGTACTTCTGTACTGGTCCTCTGTGAAGGAGCAATATTCTAAATAAGTCTGTGTGCTCTTCTTACTAGAGTTTTCTGCACCATAAAAGAAACCGCTGAGAGACATAAAGATTAAAACTGTATGGTTAGTTATTTTCAAAAGTAGTATTATTTGGGTTCATTATGTCTTTTTGTTTTGGCATGTTATTAGAGATCTTTAGTTTAAAATACTTCTGATTTAACACCAGTCATGTTGTGGATTTACTTGGCTTTTCAGTGTCATCTCTTCAATCTACCTGGACCTACCTGGTCTCACTTTTTTGGCCTCCCTGGACCCCTCCAGTGTCAAGACTTCAGCCTCCTTGGAACTCTTTAAAATCCCCTTTTCAGATTCTTTGGACTTATCCAGTCTGAGCTCATCATCCTCTGTGGAATTCTCCAGTCTTACTTCTTCATCTTCTCTGGACCTTTCAAGTCTCACATCTTCAGGCTCTTTGGACTTCTCCAGTACCTCCTCTTCAATCTCCTTAGAGCTCTCCAGTCTCACCTCTTCAGATTCCTGGGAGCGCTCCAGTTTCACCTCTTCGATTTCACTGGACCTATCAAGTCTCACTTCATCAGGCTCTCTGGATCTCTCTGTCGACAGCTCTTCAATCTCCTTAGATCTCTCAAGTCTCACCTCTTCACCCCCCCCAGATTTCTCCAGTCCTACTTCTTCACCCTCTCTAGACCTCTCCAGTCTCACGTCTTCACCCTCCCTAGATGTTTCCAGTCACACCTCCTCAGCTTCCTTGGACTTTTCCTGTACAATCCCTCCATCCTCACTACGTCTCTCAGACCACACCTCCTCAGCCTCTTCAGAATCACTAGATCTCACCGATTTTAACTATTTCATGTTTCAGGGCTCCTCTGAATTATCCTCATCGACCCCTGAGGATGTTTCTAATCTCATCTCTACACCCTTTCTGGATGTCTCCAATCTCACCTTTCAGGCTGCTTCTTCCCTCACTTCCTCAGTTTCTTTGGACATTTCTAATCTCACATCTTTAGTTTCCCCAGACCTATCCACTCTCACATTTCTGGATGTTGCTAATCGCACCGCTTCAGCTGCTCTTGATCTCTGCATCTAACCCTCTTAACACACCTCTTTTTCTCTCTGCAACCTCTCTATACCTTTCTAAAGTTTCCTCCTTTATGTGCTCTTTCCTAAGTTCTGTTTCTGAAAGTTCTTATCTGAGGAAAGTTTAGCGCTTTGCAAATATGTCCTAGCATCTAAACAGAACTGGGCATGAAAACAGGTCATACAAATCTATAATGGTGCCTTGTTTACAGCTGCATAAACATCAGTATACATTCTGGAATTTTTGTAGAGCACAGTTTGTCACTAATCTAATTTTCATTCTGGCTCAGCACGGTACCTCTCCCAAAGGTTTACCTTTTTTAATTCATGCTGAATTTTTATCTTTCAAGATCAACAAATAGTAAACAGAGCTAAACGTGCAAATAATTGCATCCAAGTTGTGTATCTCTGTTATGGATTTAAATCTGAGTACATTGCACAGAAGTGCTGGCATTTCACGTGGAGGTACAGAGAGAGAAGATGTGGTAGGAAAAGAAAACTGGACAAAAAAGAGCAGGTGAGAAACAGGGGATAGGGAGAAGAATCGGAAAAGGTGTGGGGCGGGAATAGAGGGACACGTAGCTGGAAGAAAGATGTCCATCTCTGCTAGCGTAATTTTTTTCTGCCAAGCCGTATTTGTGGCCTGGGCTGCCCATGAGGCTTTAAATAATCTTACTGATAATTATTTTACCTATCAAATCATGAGATGTTACCACTAAAACAGCATTTGTATGTAACATCCCTTTATCAATATATGTAAGTAGTGCAGTCACTTGTGTTGCATCAAATATGTTGCAAAGGTAGCAGAGAGGGCCTTCCTTAAATCTTTGGTGCTTTCTTGTATCTTTTTCTTATCATTGTTATAGTTGGGTTTTTAGAAAACAAGTATGTTTTGTTTCAATATCGTATCCCTGGCACCCTTTCTGTGTTAAAAATGCTGCCTGTCATAACACACATTTTTTAACTGATTTCATTTTTTACAAGTTGGAAAGCTTTGCTCCAATATGCCATGTATGTCTCAAAATTAGGAGGACAAAAATGGCTTGCACAAAAAATAAATAAGGAAATAAATGCATGAAATAATAGGAATTATTTTCTGCCTCATTTATACTAGTTATTGCTTTTAAATTAAGTAGGAAAGATTGTAATACATGGATTTTAGAAATGAGCCCCAAATTCAATAGGAGCAAAATCGTTTAGCAGTTATAATAGAAAAAAAAATCACAAATCATTGGTCCAGATGGAAGGAGCTAGTGTAATGTAGCATCCTAAAGTGTCCGCTTTCAAAATGTCATCACAACTGGCACTAACTAGAGTCTTCTTCAGTAATCGCAGTAGAGTGATTAAGTAGGCAAATTAAGGACAGGAAATTCTTCCCATCTTCCCACTCTTTCTTCCCAGTTGGTGTTCCTACTCATTACACTAACAGGCAATCTTCTCTTACTGTCATATGCTATCCTGGAGACAGACTCTAACATATCTGGTGAACAATTGCTCTTTTTGTTCTGCTGGATCTTTACTGACATTATGATGTGTGGATTGTTAATTGCAGTGGCTCTGGACTAAGTGAGATCTCTAATAAAGCTGAAAATTGCTCTGTGCTTTACAACTGTACTGTAAGCGAAAACATCGCTGTGTAGTGATGTGAAATCACTGTGTGATTTCCAGGGATTTGCACTTCAGCAGATACAAAAACCGGCAGCAAGGCACAAAGCCTCTCTGCAAGGAGGACCAAAGGCACCAGCGTTTCCTCAAGGCCTGTGCAGCTTCTGGAGGATTCTTGTCTCTTTTGTGATGTGGTTTGGCTCTGGACAGAAGCAATAGAGAGAAGAGGTGTACATACTTAAGTGCCCAATCCATAATCTCTTTAAATTCTTAGTCCTAATTATTTAAATGAACATTGGATTAGGACCAAATTGATTCCTTATCAAACATGAGTTCAGTCGTCTCATAACTTTGTGCTTATTACATATGGAAAATTGTCTATTTTTCCATCAACTGTCGACAGATGATGATAGCTTCTAGTTTGCTATGTTGTCTTTTATCAATCTGTTTAAAGCAGGTGATTGAATATAATTTCAGATGTATGCATAAACGGTCTTATATCCAAAAGAATCCCATGCCAAGGCATCATGTGCAACAGGGTAAAACTCCGAATATGGCACAGCTTGCCCGCACACGGATTAAAACCCCAAACTGAAGAGAGTCCGTGTTATAAAAATCATTGGCTCCACATGCTTGTAAACCATTTTCTTCTTTACAGTCGTATCTAGAAGCTAAGAACTGATGGTGTAGACAGGTGGAAAAAAACATGCTTTTAACCACTTGCTTGGATTCTTAGATTACAACAGTACTACTTAGGAACGAGTGAATACGTACCTAACCCGGATTCTTAGATTACAACAGTACTACTTAGGAACGAGTGAATATGTACCTAACCTAAGTGCTATATAACTAGCCATTAGCCTCATAGAAGAGTCAGGCTTTAATTCCTGTTCTGTAGGTAACTGACATGTAGTAGTGTTTGTTTCTGGCAAATTACCGGCTCTGAATCACGGAAGATGCCCCACACACCCACGCTTTTTTGGACCCCCGAGACAGGTGCCAGCTGGCCACACCCGGCGGGGGAACCGAGGCCTTCCCAAACAGGGAAGGCCCCAAACCTTTCCCAAACAGTTCCTACGGTGACACACACACACGACACGACTGGGAGAAACACGTCGGTGTGGCGTGGTGCGGACCATATCCCTGTGCCTGCGGGAGGACAGCACAGCGAGGCCGGGACGCCTCCAGCCGCCCTGCCCCGGGCCAGCGCTCTGCTCCCGCGGCGCAGGGGAAAGGGCGAGGCCGCGGCCGGGGCTCCTCAGGAGGAACGGCCGGGAGTCGCGTGCCTTATTCAGCCCTCTGATTGGTCGCTGCCAGAGGAGAGCGCTTGTGACTGGAGGGGCGACTGGGTAGTTGGCCATTGGTCAGCCTCCCTGAGGTAATTCGGATTCCGATTGGCGGAGGGATCATTCCTGCTTGTTGATTGGCTAGGACGCAGCGCGGTGGTCTTTCCCGTTCCGGTGGGCGCTGACCTTGCCCGGGAGCGGAGCCGCCCGTTCGCCCCTGTCTCTCTCGGAGCCGCGGCCCGCAGCCATGGTGGCGTACTGGCGGCAGGCCGGGCTCAGGTACCCGCCTGGCGTCGACAAGGCTCCTCTCGCGACTTCCTTGCGATAGCTGTTACGGCCGGAGGCGAGGGCCTCGCAGGGCGGGCTGGCGGGGTCACAGCGGTGCCTCTGGAGGGGGTGGAGGAGCTTTTGGGACGCGTTTGAGTCTCACCTTCGCTTTCGCCCCGCTTTTCTCTCCTGTCTGTAGTTACATCCGGTATTCCCAGATCTGCGCCCAGGTTGTGAGAGCGGCAATGAAGCCTCAGTACAAAGCAGAGGCAGAGAGGGCGGCAATGGCCACTGTGAAAACTGTGAAACCCAAGAAGGAATAAAACGTAAGTGAATTGAATGGGCTGGGGTGCCTTACTGTAGCTTTTTATACGAGGAGTGTTGGTTTCCCAGTGTGAGTCGGGCTAATGACGGTCTGTAACTGCTTGGCTCATTTCGTGCTATATGTGGAAAACGGGCTCTGATCTTCACGCGTGAAACTGGAGCGGATTGCTGACTGGTTTAGTGCAACTGGGTGCAGATGTCTCTGCATCCTGATTACGTGTGGGATAGGAGTCTGCATAATCTCATTAGTTCAGTAAAATAAGATGTTCTCTCCATCTAGCCCTGCTTTGAACGATTTGGGGTTTGGTCAGAGGTGTTATGGACCTATGCAAAACAGCTGAGTTTCTGTAGTGGTGTTCATAGGTTTCCTGTCTCTCGCTTTACTAAGCCAAGAGACAGCTTCTGACCTACTGTTTCCCCTAATCAGCAGACTTATTTGTGTAAGGGTTATCTGCTGTCTGTGAAAGGTAGATGCTACTTACACCTTTGTGACATGGCATACACCACAAGCGGCTGAAATCTCTTCTGTTCTACGTAGAACAGCTTCTGTTCCTGATCTGAGATTAAATATTACTACCTTTTGTTTGAAGCATACCTTGTAGATATTCTTGAATCGAATAACTTGTATTTTAAATCTCTCATAGGAACTGATCTGTGGTGAATACTCTCAACAGCAAAGCTATAGGCAAGCTCAAGACTCTGCAATATAATGTAATCACATTAACTGTAAAACTTGCCTCTTTATGTAAATCAGCATGCCAATAAATGTAATTTCTGTTAAACAAATGAATGTGTGGAAAGCGTTGTTCCTCTTGAAACAAAGTACTCTGTTTTGCAGAGACATTTATCTTTCACTTGTGTTCAACTAGAAGACTGTTTTTGTCACAGTCTCCCACTCAGTAACAACATATGTCTATTTTTAAGGCAAATCTCTCGTTGGATTTCATGCTGGTATTTCAGGTACATCAGTGAGTGAGAGATTTTAATTGTTGTTTAAAACTTTTCTGTCTACTTCATTTTAATGATTTTGGAAAAAAGTTTTCTTCACTAAAACCTATGTCAACAGAGAGTGCAGGCATATCATTTCGATAATTAAAAATACCTCTGTCAGTTCTCTCTGCTGGAAGTGGTACGCTGTTGGCTTTAAAATTCCCTGTCATCACGGTGTGCATCTTCCATTTGTGCTTAGAACAAAACTAACAGTGAAAATCAATTTGATGAGGCTTAGCGTTAAGGCTAATCTGGAAGCAGCATATTTTGCCACGGATGTGCTGCACGGGAGCTAATCGCCTCCAGAGCCGTCTGGAACACTGAGCAGTGACTCAGGAGCTGGAGACCTGGCTTCCTCTGCGAGGTGGGGAAGGAGGCGCAGAAATCCCTGGGCTGTACTCCGATCACTCGGAGTGAGTTGTCCTCCTTGTTACCGCTTTGTCACTTTACTGGGAGGGAGAGGGACACGCTTTCACCGGGAAACGGTAGGAACGGAGGGTGACCCTCCATTAGCTCTGGGCGGGGGCGGGGGGGAAGTTGTGCTTTCGGCTGTTTTGGTGTGGGGGAAGTGTTTGCCTGTTCCTGCTGCTGCGTGTCTTCACAGCAAGACTAACACCGTCCCACTGCGCAGGAGGGGTACAGCATGCTTCCAGAGTTGGCTTCAGGTTTGTGTTCATCTAGACACTTCTGCTGTTGACGCAAACGTGAGGCATTACTTTCTTCACAGTATAATAAACTCTCTTTTCGAAGAGCATAATAAAACAAGCTCAGTTTTTTCATGTAATTTAAAGTTAGTCCTTACAAGGATAAACTATGATTTTTGTCTATTGAATGTTTCACGTACTAAAGTATTTTATAGAATGGTACAAAATATTTATTTTAAAGAGTATTATAAATACAGTCTTAAGTAGATGGCTGTGAATGCCAAGAAACTTTTTTTCCTGAAGTGAAGATGTTTTTGATTTAGTGATTGCCATTGAACTTACATCTAACTAGCTGCAACCCGTTCCATCCATTTTGCTGTACGGAATGACAGGAAGAAAATTTACAGTAGTGAGTACATGGGGGGGGGGGGGAAATACCACACCAAAACTTTTACACAGTGTTCACAACTCTGTATGCTAATATAACTCAATCTATAGTTTGAAACAGAAACAAACCACACAGTGATAATGAATACAAGCTCTGCAATAATATAAGCCAGCAATGTGATAGAACTATTAAAGTACTTGCTTTAAAAAAAAAAGTAAGAATGTACATATTCAGTCTTTTGCCCCATGTTGTTTCCCCTCCCCTCTCCGGGCAACTTAAGGAACTGAACTTGTCTGCAGCTCTAGATCAGGCTGTGGCGTGTGCAATAAAATAGATACTGCCTTTATCTATCTGCCCTACAGATGTGCATGCGTTCCTAAAACAGTAACAAGTTCACAAACAAAACACAAACTGTGTTTACCTGAGAATAAAGAAATTTGATCAGTTGATAGCATATTTTGCTGTCGCTTATGATCCTGATACATATGCCCACACAAGCTGTATATTGCATTCAGTGTCTGGTGATAATATTCTAGGAGTGAATACATTACAAGAGAGGGTGTTGTGAGGCAACTTGTCTTCACAGTGGCTCTTTTTTGGGAGAGAGTCAGTGTCAACAGTTGTTTAGGAGAGTAAAGCATAGCTGCCCTTAATTTCAAAAGCATTGTATTGGATACATTTTGGCCAGACACAGAGAAAAAATTATTGAGAAAATTGTTCTTTTCAGTAGGCAGATGATGGCTACTGCTTTTTCTTTAGTGAGTGTCAACAGGCTCATTCAGAGAATGTTTTGATACTACCATTGTTTTTACAGTGCTTCCTTTTCAGGGCTAGCTTCTACTTCTACCTCTTCATATTCCTCAACATCTGCAGTGGCATCCTGGTACTGTTGGTACTCGGAAACAAGGTCATTGGTGTTACCTTCTGCTTCAGAAAACTCCATCTCATCCATACCTTCACCAGTATACCAATGGAGAAACGCTTTTCTTCTGAACATAGCTGAGAACTGTTCAGAAACCCTGATGAAGAGCTCCTGAATGGCTGTGTTATTGCCAATAAAGGTAGCTGCCATCTTCAAGCCTCGCGGTGGTATGTCACACACAGCCACTTTGACATTATTAGGGATCCACTCCACAAAGTAGGAACTATTCTTGGTCTGGACAGCCAGCAACTGCTCATCCACTTCTCTGGTAGACATTCGGCCTCTGAAGATGCATGCCACGGTCAAGTAACGTCCACGACGAGGGTCGCAGGCTGCCATCATGTTGCGTGCATCAAACATTTGTTGAGTAAGCTCTGGCACTGAGAGGGCTCTGTACTGTTGGCTACCTCGAGCTGTCAGTGGAGCAAAGCCCGGCATAAAGAAATGCAGGCGAGGAAAGGGCACCATGTTAACAGCCAGCTTCCTCAGATCTGCATTCAGTTGACCAGGAAAACGGAGTGAGGTTGTGACACCGCTCATCGTTAGGGACACTAAGTGGTTGAGGTCACCATAGGTGGGATTGGTGAGCTTTAAAGTTCTAAAACATATATCGTATAGAGCTTCATTGTCAATGCAAAAGGTTTCATCCGTATTCTCTATTAGTTGATGGATGGAGAGGATAGCGTTATACGGCTCTACGACCGTGTCGGATACTTTGGGTGAAGGCACAACACTGAAAGTGTTCATAATCCTGTCGGGATATTCTTCTCTGATTTTGTTGATGAGGAGCGTGCCCATACCTGAGCCCGTACCACCACCAAGCGAATGGATGAGCTGGAATCCCTGAAGGCAGTCACAGCTCTCACACTCATTCCTGACCACATCCATGACGTTTTCAATCAGTTCAGCGCCTTCTGTGTAATGGCCCTTAGCCCAGTTGTTTCCAGCACCTGAATTACCTGTAAACAGAATTACAGAAAGAACAGCCACAAAGTTAACAAGAGAATTTTTAAAGGCTACAAAGGTGGGAGTTAAAAGGCCCTTTTGGGACAGTTGACTCCAGTTAGTTTGCTGACAGCATGCTGTACATACCATGAATAAAATTGTCAGGTCGAAAGAGTGGGCCTATTTTGCTAGACCGTACACTGTCCATCGTACCAGGTTCCAGGTCCACCAAGACAGAACGGGGCACGTATTTATGGGCTAGGACAAAAGAAAATGAATGCGAACAATTACTGTTAGAAGTCAAAGAGACAGGCTTATAATCTACCTGAAAAATTCAACCCACCTACAGTGATTTGGGGATATATGGTTTTTTAAATTACTTATTTTAACCTTCATGTTGGCTCTGCAAATTGCTCTGCCAACACCCTAACAGTGCTGAGCACTTACAGTAAGCTTCATTGAAGTACACGTTAATTCGCTCAAGCTGCAGCGATGCATCCCCACGGTAGTTTCCAGTGATGTCAATCCCATGTTCATCGCTTATCACCTCCCAGAACTGAAAAAGGAAAGAGGTTCAATACACTCACAAAGACTTTTTTTTTTTTTCAGCACAATGTGTTCAGCATCAGCTCTGCTGCGCTCATGCCTGACTGCACATGAAGTGGGAACTGTGCCTGAAGTGGGGGATGTTTTGCCATTTACGTGTTAGATCAGAGCGGGGATCCTCCTCTCCCCCCCTCCCAAAATAAGTTCAAGGGAAAAGTTTAGTAGACCATTTGTGCTGCTTAGCTATCATCCACGCACTAAGAGGTGGACGCCCTCAATTTGTTCCCTTTATAGTAAAGGAAAATTGATATTAGTTTAAATAACACAGGTACTAGTTGGTATGAGCTTAACAAAAAAGTCGGGGGCGGGGGTGCGGATTGGGGAGGGTTGCTCTGAGGCCTGTCATGCACAAGTGGGACTGTGGCATGGCAAAGCTGGCTCAGACAAATGTATGCGAGCAATGTTTTCCACAAACAGATGTCGGTCCTAAACGTCCTATCTTGACATTCATATGGATGTCTTGTACTGGGGCTCTTATCTAGGCAGCAGCCACAGCAGTGTTAATGTAGACACACCCACCCACTATAATGACCAGGCTATTTTAATTTTAAAGGTCTTCTGGTTTAGCATGCAGTCTCATTTTGAGTGTACAAATACACCGTTGCCAATATGTGCATGGTGTTTTAGTGTGTGTGTGCGCTTTTCTACAGGTCTTATTAGACATAAATGGTTTCCAGGCCAAAGTCAACAACAAAAAAAATATAAACCTTTCAACTATCACACCGGCTGCATTCAAACTATCTGGGTCTAACATGACATCCCCTGGCCATCCACAGCTTCATGTTCCAATAAAAGGACTCAAGGTGAGATTTGTGGGAGGAAGAACACAACGGAACAATCTTGCAGCTATCATGCATCTCAAAGACCTCCCAGACCCAAATTAACTCAGATACTTTTCTTTGACAACTTCCTACTAATCAATTAAAAAAAAAAAAAAGATGGACACCACACAGCAAAAAGCAATTTTTTTTTTTTTCTTTTTTCTCCTAGCACACAAAGTCAGCAATGAGCGACTTCTCTCTAAGTAACAGCACGGCAGTGTTTGAACTACACAAAAGTACTCCAAATGACGTGGCTACCTCTTGCAGGAGGCCAGTTAGGCAGGAATCCTTAACTGCACTTTGTGCCACTCTTAAAAAAAAACCCTAATTGGTCACTGACAGCACAGGTCATTCTGTTGACTAATACAATCCCATAGTAATGACTGTAACGTGGCAGAGGTACTGCTGTACGGCTGAACTAAAGCACTGGCATCACAACTCTGCAGCCCTGGAATTACTGGCTCCTTCACTTGTCCCAGTATTTTGCAGACTAGATTAGTGCCCCGGGAATGTGAGTCCCAGCAGGAATGCTCTGGAGCACTTACAATCACTGTGCCATAGTTCTTGCAGATGTTTCATTCTTTGATAGTCTTAACATTGACCTTTGCATGAGGAGCAAGCCCATCTTACGACTTTCACATCAAAATACTCATATTCGCTGCTAACATGCCATGCATCCTACCATTGAGTTAACAAAGTAATTGTTCCCCCCGAAAGACCCCATCCGTTAACGATGTTTGACCTGCTACCACTGATAGCACTTACTACTAATGACCAATATTGAAAGCAGAGCTTACCTTCGCTCCAATTTGGTTCCCACACTGGCCAATCTGAAGATGCACAATTTCACGCATTTTGTGTAGCTTCGACCTGTTGGTGGCTACAACCTAACCCAGGTTTTCTAGTTGCAGTCCCCAGAACAAGCCCTCTTTCTGCTGCTCTATCAGCTACACAGTGCAGTCCGCCCCAAGGGGCCTTTTTATACTAGCGGGCCTGTCACTCAGCCGGCAAGGGGAGTAGCCAGCAACTCTGGGCTGCTCATCAAAGCATTGCACAAGGAGGCAACGTGCCTGTTCACTGCCTGTGTACGGGGTACAAGAGCACAGGTACATTACTGAGTGGCTTGGAAAAGAAAATTGTCACACGCACCCCCTTACAATTAATTCCAGTTCTCTGTGCAGCAAACTGTGATCCATGAATATCTGTGCACATTGTATTTGTGTTTCATTAATTTACACATAATATATATACAAATATATATGCATATATAGAGATTATAGCCAAAAATGAGCAATCTTAATTTACTAAGTACCTGTGCTTCTGCCACATAATTTAAAATTTAACATCATATGAGTCATACAGGACAACATCCATAACAAAACCAGTAACAACTTTTGAGCAGGAGCTTCCTGCTGCATTCACTCCACATCCCGCTGCAGCATTCAGCGCATCGCCAGGCAAACTGGCAGTTCAGTAATAAGCAACATTCTCAGCGTCTAACTGCATGAAGGAGGGGGACAGGATCAGAAACAAAAAAATACTTTGTAAAACAAAATTATAACACTTCACTCTCAGTGATACATGTTCCTTAAACATTTACTAAGAATCCATCAATTTCAGGCAATCTAAAAATCTGAATCAACTTGTGACTAACTTGCACAGATGCTCGCTCTCTCTTTCTCTCTTTCTCTCTCTTCCTTTCCTGCCATTAAGAAATACAGCATTTCCAATATTTCTTATTTTCTTATATCCGAGATGTAGTATTTCAGAACTTGCCAGGAAAATGCTAGAGGTGAAAACCCAGTTCCACTGAAGTTAACTATAATGGCGTTCACTGTGTGAAATGTTTCACGGCATTAAAGAAAACGATGCGAGGCTGAGCAAAACATGACACGGTCGTGTTGCCTGCTGATAAACAGGACTAATATCACTGAGCAACAGAAACCCAGAATGGAGCGTCTTCTGGAACCTTATAGCAGTTTTATTACATGTCAGATGACTGTCCGTGCTTTGCAAGTGTTCCTTTTAAGGATAGGAAAAGGAACTGTAATTAGGAAAGCACCTTAAATTATTTTGTATAAGATGACGACAGTGGAAGGACTTGACTCATTGAAACTACTTTACCACTTTATGGGTTGCTAGAGATAAGGAATCTCTGAGCTTCCATATTGTTCCAAAAGAAAAATCAGCTTATTCCAGACTTCCCCACTGCAGATGACTCCCACTTCTTCCACCAGCCAACGGAGGGACAGACAACTGATTCTAAGACAAAGTTTAGCACCAGAAGTGCATCGCAAAAAAGTAGCTAGCAAACATTCTGTCATCCTCTGCCAAGCTATGAGCCGTCCTCAGTAGGGAGCAATAAAAGCAAGACTTTACATTCAGGTAGATTGATTTTGTTTCCTTAAAACACAATAGTTTTATCATTTTCCAAAAAATAAGTATTCTCTAAACAGTTTAGTTTACTCAGCAAGACAACCCAACAGTTATGTTCCATTGCCACATTGTAGATATTTTCCACAATGGCAGTGGCTATCTTCTACAATTTCCTAAGACAAAATTCTGGAAAGGTTATTCGGACATCGACTTTGAAAGCAAATTTCATTTTATTCATGCACATGTCATATTTGTTTTCTCCAACTATGCTTAGCTAAAAGTAATAGTGCAGTTCTGAGTTGTACATTCAATTGTTTGCATTCTGAATGGGAGCTGCATTCACACAATGTGTCAGAGCGCTACTGACACTAAATAAATACTACTTAAAATATGCAACGTATTAATCTACAATAGCCACAACTCATGAAGAGGCTGAAGATGCTAATTCGCTGCCCCAAAAAATTTGGCAAAATAATTTCAGCAATAAATATACTCACTGAGAGTATCTCACAAACAGAGAAAAAAAAAAAGGGAAGTGAAAGAAATATGCAATCACTTAACATTGGTTTTTCTCTTGCTAAAAATAGCTCCCTGGAATCATGTGCCTCCTCTGAAGCACTTCCTTATAGTCTTAAAAATTATGGCACATGACACAAAGTACCTGAGGCGCTTTGTGAAGCAGAGGCGGTTTTGTGTCTCTTTTCCCTCTCCTCCCCAATTGCATTTCTGTGAACCTCCAAGTCTGTCCTTATACCAAACCTGGCGTATGAAAAGCCTGTTTCTCTGTAGATTTTGTTTGCAGGCCTGTCATTCCTCAGCTCTGAGAAACCTCAAGCCTGCTAACTGCCCGAGTGCGCTTCCCAGGCACAGCCACCGAGCATGTGCTATTGCCGATTAGCGGTGCGAGCGTCACCAGAGAAAGAGGCGGCAGTGGCGGAAGGGTTGGCTTCGAGGGACTTTTGGCACTGTGGAGATTAGGAGCAGCCTGGCCCTGGGCACAGCTATTACCAGCCTGTCCCGCAGTGTCTATTATCAGGCTGCCCACTGCTTCCATTGCCTTCAGAGTGGGCCCTAGATACCAAAGCCCTGGCGATGGGCGTAAGCTAAGACCACAAACAAGACAGGCTTTTTTGGTTACTGGGGGGTTTTTTGTTTCTGTTTTTCTTGGGTTTTGGGTTTGTTTGTTTTTTTTTTAATGCCACCACAGTACCCACTAGCAGCAGCTAGGCATGTGCAGGGAGGCATTCTGGGATACTTTTTTTTTTTTTAATACGGTTTGCTTGGGAGGAACTAACTTTTCACAGTAGCAGAAAAGATTGTTGAGAAGAAAGCCTATTCAATTCGTGATAAGCCTGGCTACAGGCCACCGGAAAATTTTAGAGAGATCTGGGAATGGATGGCTACCAGACGAGCTGATGCCAGTCTCAACTAATCTGGGCTAGCTACATCATCCTTAGGAACGCTACCAAAACCCGCTGCATTCAACAGGCAATAAAGACTACCTACTTCACATTTTTCATTTAAGTTAGTAAAAAAACTATTTAAAGACTGCCTCCCTCTGTCAGGTGGTCCAATGGAAATAAGGCAGGGCTGCCCACTGTAAGTTATCATCAGCGTAATGAGCCCGTATGTTTAAACAAATAGGTTTTGGTACAATCAGACTGGACAACCAAGCAGTCCGTTACCTTCCCCACACTGCAGGTCTATGACCCGGCAAAAACTTGGGGCTCGCAGCGTGTGAATTCATCTGTGGGGTAGTGCCCTTACTTGGGCCCTACTGCCACAACCGCGGTTACTGTTGAGTTTGGATCATTTGATGAATTGCCAAAAAGGTCAACCGCACAGCAGTCAGGCTCCGCTCTTGCCCTGCTGTTCCTTTTGTTGCATTGGTTCTCAGTGCCTCAGTTTCTCTATTCATAATGTGGAGCTAATAAACCTCAGGCCTTTTACAAAAAGTGCTGAGAGCTAAGGAAGAAAAGCTACGAGGGAAGAACTGGCTGTGGTTTACTAAACCTGTTTACCAAACATGAAAGCTCTACCCAACGTATGGAAAAGAGACCGGTAGTCCACTCACACAGATACTTAAACCTTCTGCAGGAAAATTGGAAAACTATTTCTACTATTGAGTAAATCTTGTAGCAGATAATAAAGAATCTTCAAATGTCCTGAACCCTAAGGAATAGCCTAAAAAATGGACACAGGCCTGTATTCTTTTGTAAATTGTAGCATAAAAGGGCTTGAGAAATTCAAAACTTGGATCTAGCAGAAAACCCCAACCAAACAAAAAACCGGGCCTGCCTGCCCTATGCAATCACACAGTCGCTGGGCGCAGCCTTACACAGTGCCGATGCCTTAGGCCAAAGCTAAAGGAACCCGTAACCCAGCCACACGGGGTCTGCGCCTGTCCCAGATACAAGTCCTCTTGTCACAAACCTTGTGTTGACAGCAACTGCGTATATTGAATCATCACGATATTTTAATAGCTTTTCCCTTTCCTTTTTTTTTAGGGGATGGGGGGGACGCGATCAAAATTGCTTCATTTTTGAGCGTGTGAGATGGAGGCCTCACCTGCATTCCCTACAGCGCGAGATGGAGACCTCACTGGAGACCTCACCTGCATTCCCTACAGTGCACCCAGCGGGGCGGCTGCCCGTGGAGTGGGTGCTGCAGCTTTCACGGCCCCAGAGCAGGCAGCAGAACACAGCGATTTAAGGTCTCTCACTATGTTTGTTCCTTATCCCCTAAGAAATTAATTAGATGCCATTAGGAAGGACTTAGCGACGTACCGGCTGTACTCGGCATTATTACTGAGTCCAGCTTCCATCAGACACACGCTGATAAGCACGAAATAAGGAACTCAAGGGAGGCTCCGCATCCCCCGCCC
>NW_008794883.1:580666-585734 GCF_000699145.1 Aptenodytes forsteri | reverse complement strand
AAAAAAAAAAAACAAACAAAAAAACCCCCTCATTTGCCTGAAAATACAGGCCCGGGCAGCAGGGGAGCTAGTTCTTCTTTCTGCCCCGACACAGGACCTACCCCCGCCCGCACGAGTACCTGGACGTCTCTGCGCTACCCGCCAGCTGGGACTGGAGGAACGTGAACGGCGTCAATTACGCCAGCACCACTCGGAACCAGCACATCCCCCAGTACTGCGGGTCCTGCTGGGCCCACGGCAGCACCAGCGCTTTGGCAGGTACGCTGTGCTTAGGGCTGAGCGCTGCCCGCTCACCCGCCCAGCTCTTGCCCCCAGTGATTTACGGTTTTTGGTTAAGCAAAGGAAGTTTATCTTCAGCTTACAAAACAGCTCGTATAAAGAAGAGGTGCCAAATTACTGCAGTGAGTAATGCAGCAAAAACCGAGGCTGAGCCGCCTGTGAATACACCAGGAACAGTGGGAATTCCCAAGCTGGCAGCTGAAGGCAAGGAGGTTTGGTTTCAAGAGAGAAAGCAATCAGAGCGAGGCTGTCCCCACCCTCTCAAAATTGTGCGAGGGCTAAAAAGCTGTTTGCAGAAGAAATACATTCATAGCTCCTGCCGCACTGCTATTTAGGGCCTGGAGCAAGAACTGGGTTTTCTGCCCCTCTTCTTGGAGGCGTGGTGATGGTAGCAGCAGATGCAAAAGCAGTTATCGTCCCTCCTCCCCTTTTTTGGTACTTCAGCCTGCCGCGCTACATCTAACAGCAGCGAGTGGCTGCTCCAGTGATGCCTAGATATGAGGAAATGAAAGAAGCTGCCTCTCGTGGGAAGGGCCCGCGGGGTATGAGCTTCAAGAGCCTTGTCATTCAAATGAACTGCCTACCACAGCATACAGACAAATCTAGTTTCAGCAGGTGTCTTTCCATCAGACTTTTTCTTGGGAAAAGGGAAGTAGGGGGTTGCTTCAGTTGGAGAAATATTTTCCCTAGAGAGAATACATGATGACTCGCATGCAACAGTAACATGCTGCAGAAGTACTGTTTGCACAGGGAGGCTGCAAGAGGATTGACTGTGAAAGAGAAATAGAAGAAATTGTGCAGAAATGGGAAGACGACACAGATGTGAGCAGATGGCAGGAATCACAAAGCATCTGGTCTTAAGCAGTACAAGAATACAGACACATAAGAAACCTGCCATGATGTAGTGAAGCACTAGGACAGATAAAATAAAGCAACTTCTTAATTATATAACGTCAGTTAAAATTTATTGTGTACGTAGGTATACCAATATGTGCATCTTTATAAGTATAAAAGGTTCACTTTAAAAATCAGGATATTTTTTCTTAACTGCTGTGAATAGTTAAAGCATTCATTCCTTCTCTTGTTGCTGGAAGACTAGGCTGGGATAATGCCTCCCGGTTCTGTCACGTATAGCTGAATGTTTTTAGTACTAATAGGATTAAAAGTACTACAGTGGCATCAGTTAAGACTGTTAATGCACTGTGAGAAGCAGTTTATAAATACTTACTGGGAAGCTTTTTTGCCAAGTAAGCTAGTTGTTTCTGACAAAATAAGGCAGCAGGGTGGCAATGCCTGTCTGAGATGGCAGGATAACAGTGAGATGTTGACATAACAGTGAGGATATACTTCGGAAAGCTTTTCCTTGCTTTGTGACAACTGTCTGTCAGAGCCAGAGACCTGGGCTGCATGGGCTTACGACTTTGCATGGATTTACGCGTAAATATTTACTCCTGTAAAAAAGGCTAGTGAGAGCTGGTTTTATGATGTGTATCTTTGCTGTCAAAGCCAGGAAATGGATCTAGAAGTTTTCAGCAGCTGTGACTTGAATTCAAAAAGGTCTAGGGCACTTCAAGGCTTTAAACAGATCCTACTCATCTGTGTATTTTTGCTGAGTTTTTAATGGAAAAAACTTCTAATGGAAACCCACAATAATAACAACTCAGCATGACCTAACTCAAACCGACAGGCTGTGTGCCTCACTCTCGACAGTAGAGGCTTTTCCAACCACAAGTACTGTTGCCTGCAAACAGTTACAGGTTCAATGAAGGAGAAACAGTTTTAACACTAGTTGCAATGCGTAACCACCCATGTATTCCACTAACAAAAACCAATTTCTTATCCTTACAGATCGAATCAACATAAAGAGAAAAGGTGCATGGCCTTCTGCCTACCTCTCCGTTCAGAACGTGATTGATTGTGCTGACGCAGGATCCTGTGAAGGTGGCGACCACTCAGGTGTTTGGATGTATGCCCATGACCATGGCATTCCAGACGAGACCTGCAACAACTACCAAGCTAAGGATCAAAGTACGATGCCTATTTGCTTTGCTGTAAGGCTTCATCCCAGGTTTAGCAGATCTTAACATAAAAAAAAAAAGATAGTTTTGGGGGGTTTCAGTGTACTGGTTCCTGCTGTTCAGGTTCAGTGTAGTACCTGCTGTTTGACTGACAGAACAGGTTTTCTTTACAGGCCTGTGTGTGTCGTCTTACTCTAGCCAGACAGCATAGCATTAAATCATACCCAGACAAGTTTGCACAGCTAAATTGTTTAAACTTAATCTCTTAAGTCTGTGATATACAATCTCTAATGTACTGAAATATTTACAAGTGTCACCTCAAGCTAAATGGAGGAGAAATGTAACCTTTGTCTGGTCATGTATGACTGGAATAGTTTCTGTATCTATAGAGAAGCACAGCTGAAACACTTCCTCATCAAAGCACTTATGCCTATGAAGTAAAGAATAGTAACTAGTGATTGTAGAGACTTTAAATGTGGTTTCCAGAAAGGAATTTAGTTCACCAGAGAGAGTATGTATTAGTAATAATTAAGTTATTAATATCTGTCTCAAATAAGTTAAAAGGAAAAAAAGCGTAGTGTGGTATCATTAATTCACTTGAAGAAAAGCATTCTTTTGCAGTGATAATCTCACCTGTGTTTTGTAGAGTGTAAGAAGTTTAACCAGTGTGGAACTTGCGTCACTTTTGGAGAATGCCACGTGATAAAGAACTACACTCTATGGAAAGTTGCTGACTATGGGTCTGTCAGTGGAAGAGAAAAAATGATGGCGGAAATCTATACTAATGGACCAATTAGGTAAAAAAAAATCTTGAATGGTAAAAAAGAAAATGTTTATTTACTAGTAATATTGGGATTGAAATACTTGAACCTCATTCCAGTGACTGAAGTGTACTTTTCCGCTCTAGCATATGTTATATAGCAGCTCTGCACTAATACGCAGACTTTAGGTTGTTTGTAGATAAACTGAGCTCTGAAGTCAAAATGCAAGAAAACCAGGCCCCTGCCCTCATCCCCTTGTTTTCTCTGTTTTATTACAGCTGTGGCATAATGGCTACTGAAAAGTTGGATGCTTACACTGGAGGGCTTTATACAGAGTACAACCCCTTGCCTACGGTGAATCACATTGTATCTGTGGCTGGCTGGGGTGTAGAAAATGGAACAGAGTACTGGATTGTTCGTAACTCATGGGGTGAACCCTGGGTAAGGAAACATGGGAACAAACACGTTTGCAGAATGACTTTAGAGGAAAGGTGGGGTTTTTCACTTGCAAACAGGAAGCTGCACGGCTAGCCTGTGGATAGAAAAAGTAAAACTTCCTTTGAACTAGACTAGCAATTAAAAAATGAAACCTAACTAATCTGAAGACAAGGATACTCAGCCAAAGTTACTTGAGTAATGTCAACTCAATCCCAAATGCTACCCTTCCATGGACATGCAGCTCCTGTTACGGGCAACTGTGAATTACTGTTAGTCGTAGGCAAAAATCAAGTCACATACCTGGGAATAGATGAGGGGGATGTCAATTCACCAAAGCCGATTGCCCCTTTAAATAAGGTTGCCCTCTGAACCCAGTGTTACACTTCATCTTGAGTGAATTCCTAGATTTGCTTATAAATCATTCATATTTGGAAGACACAACAGACTCGATAGCATATATTTTCTGTAGTTACGTTTTCTAATTCACAACACAAATTAATTCTTTACAGGGTGAAAAAGGGTGGCTGAGAATTGTGACAAGTGCATATAAAGGTGGAAGAGGAGCAGAGTACAATCTTGCTATTGAAGAGGACTGTGCATATGGAGATGCTGTACTTCCTTGATTCTATATTGTACATCTTTCTGTTTAGGAACTACTTTGTTTGGAAGCTTCCCAGAACAACCTTTTTCTGTTTAAAGAATAGTAGTCTAAAACTCTTTCACAGTTCAACACCATCAGGCAGTTCTGCAAAATTAGCCCAGATAGCAACACACAATGTCTTCAAAGTAACATAAATACAGAACTGCCTTTAGATAACTATTTACAGCTTAAAAAAAAAAAAAGTAATTTAACCCATGAAAAAGTTGTCTGCCTTGATGCACAGTATTGAAATCATATTGACTTAGTCACAGAAACTGTGTATGTAAATCTCTATTTTTTAAATACAAATTATGTAGACATACTGGGAAGGAAAAAGTATACTCAATATTTGGGTCTAGAGCTTATATTAAATTCTCTGACAGTATCGAGCAAATAATATCTCATGATAATGCAGATGAAAGAACACAGCTAAGTCTGGACATGATATATTAAAAAACTAAATCCTCTGTTGTTTCCTTGGCCTCCCAGTGAAACAGCATTGTTGGAAGTCTCATATAATGCAGTTGCTTTTATCCAACCAAAATGATACAATGGGAATTACTTTGATCAAAAGACAAAGTCTAAACACTTCTTAGTTATTTAATTAGTCTTGTCTTCGCTCACATTCCTTGCTTTAAGTAAGTGATTGGCTGTGCCATTTTTCCCCTAAAGAGGCTGTCCTGGTTTCAGCAGGGATAGAGTTAATGGTTTCCCCATATGGCCAGTGCAGAAGTCTAATGGAGAGTGGAGACTAACAGTAGACTATCATGGCCTAAATGAAGTCACGCCACTGCTGAGTGCTGCTGTGCCAGACATGCTAGAACTTCAATGCGAATTGGAGTCAAAGGCAGCCAAGTGGTATGCCACAGTTGATATTGCTAATGCGTTTTTCTCAATCCCTTTGGCAGCGGAGTGCAGGCCACAGTTTGCTT
>NW_008794883.1:569149-580259 GCF_000699145.1 Aptenodytes forsteri | reverse complement strand
CCAGCCTTCTCAGTCGGTAAAGCATGGGAAGCTGAAAAGCCCTTGACTAGTGTAAGCACTGCTCAGCAACACCTAAAACATCGGTGTGTTATCAACATTATTCTCACCCTAAATCCAAAACACAGCACTGTACCAGCTACTAGGAAGGAAATTAACTCTATCCCAGCCGAAACCAGGACAGAGGCAAAGTATAAATTGCCACAAGCCAAGAACGCTTCACTAATTTGAAGAAAGGTAGCAAATTCTCTTCCTCAAAACTGAGTCAGTTACTAAGTGGCAAATCGGTACCATACCAATTGCTACTAATGGCATTGTTAATTGCATTTAATAAATGGATGTTTTTCTCTAACATGACTGTATGCTCATTAATACTTGTTTCCAGTCATCTTCTATTGTTGCACCTAACAAGCAGTCTCATGTGACAGATTAGTGCCAGTAAGGATTAATTCTGCCAAGCTGCAGTACCTGCTGTAACTTAAGTTCCATTGAGATATGAACATGGTAGCGTAACAGTATTGATCACACCATCATGGAAGCTTTAACTAGTTAAAAATCAGCTACATGGGTAAGTACAGAGGAACTCAAGTGTTTAGAGGAAGCGATCAAAAGCTTGAACACAGAGGAAAGCAAAAGTATACTTTGTTTGAACAGCTGGCAAATTTGCAACAGACACAGGAACAAACCCCTCCTGATTATCACTAAAAGATGATACAGGGCTACATCCTAAAATGAAGCTCTATAGGGTGAATTGTTTCTGTAGTTAATTCCAGTTAACAAAGAAAGGAAGTCAGGGGCTACAAAAAGCCAAACTTGTATGCTAATTCTACTTAAAATACTATGAAAAGTAGGTCTCATGGAATGATAGTACATCTTCTATTCAAAGATAGGCAAAGAAGTTCAGAACAGCTTCTGCAGAAGCAAGTTTCGCCCTTTTCAGGCTGTGCTTTAAGTTGATTAGAGCACTGTAAGTGTTATTATGGTAAGGTCAGTCACTGTGGAGAGGGTGTAGGTGAGAGACAGGCTGAGGTTCCTCTGAAAGGGAAGATGCACTCCTTTTTAGGAGGAGTTAAGAATCTATACAATTGGCTGCTGTCTCAAGAATTATCACGGTAGTTTAGAGTTCCCATTCATGAATCACTGACAACAGAGAAGAATAAAGTGATTTCCTTTTTAAATTTACAGCCAGTTGGACTTAAAATGTCACTGTCTTTTAGAAAGGAGGTTCTTCAGAAAACAGATGTGCTTGGAAAAGCACAGTGGGCTTGTCTATACCTCTCACTTTTAAACAAACAGTATTTGCCTGTACAAAGAGAAATCCAGCCAAATGAACAGAAAAAAAGAGTGATCTTAATGAAGCTTTAAAAGAAATCTCTGGAAAAGAAAAAAACCTTTATTTAAAAGTAAGTTATAAATCTTGGGTGTATCCCCCACTGTTTGGCATCAACCAGGACAGACTAGAGATAAGTATAAAAACCAAGCCACAACAAGCAGTAATGAAATTTCTGCACACAGTCATATTTTTGGACAAAAGTAGAATTCTAACATGGTAATGAAACTTACCAGTAACACTTGATGCATCTATTTAACAAAAAAAATAGATTTCAAAAGATAACACACTCATGTAGGATTCATCTGTTAATACAAAACTAGCCTTGATTGTTACAACTCCACTTGTGTTACACAAAACGTTTTTTTTGTAGGATATTTAGAATTCTAATAACGCAAAGGTGAGAAAGAGGCATTATGGCTTCTCGGCAGCAAGAGAGCTAATCACACAATTGCTTTTTTACAACTCGCAACATCAAAAATGAGATCATTCAAGATTTAGTCTTCAGAGAACTATCTGCAAAGTGTTTTTAGTAGGAACTACCTTCGCCCATTCTTCAAGTTTTGTATGTTACACAAAAAAATCAGTGACAAATTCTGCAAGTAACCAAAATAGCGTTCTTTGAAATAAATCTGTTTCTCTCCTGCTATCCCCTTCAGAATATTCAGACTTACACTGATTTGTGTAACAACAGAAAATCCTTCGGTATTATTCCATTTTCCAAAGTACATTAACAATCCTCTGATATGAAGCTCAAGATCACCACACAAGTCAATCAAATGCCCTTCAGCCCTTTCTTCCTTGTTTTGGGTTCGTTGGTTTGGTTTTTTGGGGTTTATTTTTGCTGCTGTGTTGCCCAGTTATAGAACCTTACTGGTGGAGAGTGGCAAAGTAGTGATCATGTGCTCCACATTCTTGGTATTTTCCATTGCTTAGTTCATCATAATAAAATTAGATTTGCAATGAGCTTAAAAGAAAATCAAAAAAAAGAGTGAGTGTTCAGTACATTACTCTGATTTATCTGTCATTACATAAATAATTAGGATTTTAGGGTCTGGACAGATGTTTTTGTTTTAGGATAGGAGTGTATTATGACAGACTACTTCCCTTCCTATCCTTTCCTTACTACAGCGCTAGTTCTCAAAAAGCAGTATTTGCCTCCAAGTTCCTCACTACTACCCAGAGATTCTTGATTAAAGGAAAATTGCTAAACACAGGCCCCTAAAAGGGAAGTTATCTGTGAAAATATCCGGCAGGCATTCCTATTTTTAGCAATCTTCCTCCTAAACATTATTTGCAAATTGTAACAAATACAAAAAGCAGCAGGTACGCAATGAATAAATGTGACTTACCTATAAACTCAGTGACAGGATCATGTTCGCCTTCTGTTTTAATAGTACCTGCAATACTTTCATTCTCCAAGATTGGAAGAAAAAGCTGTACAAAGTCTGAGGTATATGGAGGAGCAATCACATCCAGCACCTGAAACAGCAGACAAAAATGGTTTATTCTTCCAGTTAGCGGGGTAGCAGGGACAATATTTAATTCACAATACTAGTCTTGAAAGCATACAAGTAGTTGCACTTAACACCTCTTGTTCTCCATACAAGTAATTAATTATGTATTCTTGTGGTACTCTACCCAGTACCTTAATACTTTCAGAAGTCAGGAGTCAGTAGGACTAAGTCACATCCTAGTGAATACTGGTATTACATACATTGCTCAAAATCTGATCTCGTATCTTAATATTTTTGAATCTGAGGCAAGTTGATTTAATATCCAAACACATACAACTCATCTTAAAAATTCATTTCTGTATGTTAGTAAACACAATTTTTGCTGCTGACCTCTGTAACAAAATATCTGATGAGAGATATATCTGTATCTAGCTTCTCCAGGCATCTGCGGATGTAGCTGACAACAGGCAGGACATATCCTCGACTGAGTAAGTGCACCATTCTATCCAAGAGAGTCTTCTTCAATTCCAGCTGATGGCAGGAGTCAGAGGAGTGAAGGGGGAGGAGAAGAAACCAACAGATTAGAACTTCCTCTTGAAAGCATGCCATTTTTATTGCATATTCTTATTGATTCAATATCTGCTATGTTACTTTTTAACCATGACCATATTCCTAAATTAAAGTCTTAAAACTCCTGTGACAGCAAAAGCTGTTATCTTGAATAAGCTAACTAATATGAAGGAATACAAATACTGAATCCTTTGAGAATCACCTGCTCCATTACATCAAGCTGCGAATGTTCTGTTTCGAAGAGCTTGACAAGAAGTTGTAGAACTTGGGGATGAAGCAGCTGATGGCATGTACTGATCTGCAAACAAGACAAGAAAGTTAGAGCCTCAGAACTTCAATTTAAAAACCGATGCACCAGGCTTTATTAGACAAGTTTACATTGATGTTCAGTACCAGACATAAATTCTTTTAGAAAAGTATTCCACTGTTTCTTTCTTTGATGCCTTAAGTTTTCCTAGTGTAAATAATGCTGAGATGACAAAACCAAATAATTAACTCTGAATAGAAACAGATCAATCTCTGTATATTTACTGACTTGCTGCAAATGATAGGCATCCAGTGAACCGGATTTACTTCGGGTTCCAAGCGTCAAAAGTGTTTTTACCCTCCAGCCAGATTTTATATACACCCTTACCTCATCCAGTAACGCCAGATGAACTGGAGTGTGATCAGTCTGCAGCTGGAAGTATCGTGGTTCTGACACTGTCCAATCCACCCACTTTAATACACCCATTGCCACCACTGGGAACCTACAGAAGAAGAGATCACTTTAGCACAGGAGCATCAAAAAAAAAAAAACAAACAAAACAAAACCCCAAAACACACCAAACCAAAAAACCCAAACCCACCCCCCGCCCCAAGAACCTAAACAACCCCAAAACAAAACAAAAAACTCCCAGTAAATTTAAAAAAAAAAAAAAATCAATATCCAGAGGAATATTCTAATGGTTGCTAGTTTCAGTTTAACTTACAGCAGAATTAATAAAGCTCAAAAAGTTTAGTTTGAAAAGTTGCCAGCACATCAAGGGTTAAAAAAAAATAGTCCAGAGGAAAATTCTTTCTACAAAGACACTCCCTGCTCAGCACAAAATACAAAAAAATATGAAACAAAATTCATGTACACTCCAAGTTTTTTCCAATTTATTCAATGTCTGTTATTTCATATTTTTAAGATGAGAAGAAAGGATGCAGCTATTGCTAGGAAAGCTTTATTAGGAAGACAAAGCAATCTGTCATCTTTTTCCAGTGGCAAAGAAAAGCATATTCTGTGACACAAGAAGGACAAATTGTCAGTGAAAGCCAGAATCTATGTCCTCATGAGAGAGATTCCAAAAAGTCAGATTTTGCAAGCTGCTTTCAGACCACATCTTCACATATTCTACAGTGAGGATGTTCTCACAGAGTAGCCCACAAAGACATTTCCCTTTAGCAGTACTGCCTCTCCTAAATAATACTTTTCTTCCAACAGCTGAAGCTTGGGACCAGTCTCTCTGCTCACCTGATGCACTGATAAAGAGTGCTCAGTTCTGCAACCAACTCTGATGCTCCTTTGTTCTCATTGCAACACAGATTGTGAACAGTTTCAATGGCTTTTGAGGTTGACTTGAGTTCATCCTTGTTTATGCTGACTCTCTTGTTCTGAAAAATTGCAAAGTTTGAATGCAAGAGTCATTGAAATACAGGATGTCTTTGGTTATTTAAGGAAAGGAATTGTAACCTGTGATAAGCCTAAGATTACATCATGCTTCTCAAAATTTAGACTCAAATGCGAGTTTCAGAAGACCTAAGTATCAATGAGCTGAAGTACAAGGATGCTTGCTTTATTTAATTCCCTAAGAATTACTTTATCTACTTCATAGAATTAAATTCTTCTTCCTCTGAAAAAGAACATACGGTTCTAGTAGCAGAGAACTGCTACTGATAACCTTTGCAGGGAGGTGGGGGAAGAGAGCAAAACTACTCAGTGCATTCAGAGACTTTTATAGCACTATTTGATCATCAGGGATCTTCAGGATCTACATTTCTTAAGTCATTTCAGTTGAAGCCAGAAACATTTCATATTAAAATAAGTAAATCAAGCTGAATACATTATTTTAAACTGAGTAACTTCATGACCATACATTTTCTTCAGCACAGTCAGGCCACTGTAGGTAAAAATAATGTTATTCACAGAACTGAACATCACCTTTTTCCACATCTCTACTACGCTAGCTGCATATGCCAGTATGTGAATATATTTATGTTTGTGGTCCTGGTTGATCTTAGCACCTGGCTTAAACAATGACTGCATGAAGAGGTCCAGAAAGGCAGGTACTCGAATCTGTGAAGAAAATGAATGGTTTATTAGAGCCAGAGAATTACAAGAGGTGACTAAAAATATAATTTTTGTATCTGATATACCTTGCATAGAATGAGATATAACACATTCCCGCCTTGGGAGTAGGTTAGATAGTTTTCTGAAAAGACCCAAACTTTTGACCAGAAAAAAAAAAAAAAAAAAAAACAAAAAAGTAAACAGAGTTACAGACTATATTGCTAAAGTATCTAAATGCCACCATTTGTTACCAGAACCCATGTTAGAAAGAGGCAGTGAGAAATCTGAAACATGCCATTTAGGCCTGCTTATAACAAATTGCAAAACTGGGTGGTTTCTTTTATTAAAAGAAGTTAATTAATTCCTTGACATCTTTATCTCATATTGAGAAGTTCTTTAATTAATTTGATTATATATAAAAAGACAACTTGGAATGATTAAAGAAAAAAAATATCAATCCACAAGCTAATGCAAAATAGAATACAAGTAGTAGTTTCACATTTAGATATTACTTAAAATTATAGAGGGATCAGTCTGAGTACTAACTTTATTTTGTGTCGGTACAACACCTAATATAACAAGACCTCATATTTCTGAATGCTACTGCAATAGAATTAAGTTTCAGAGGTTATAAAAAGACAACTACTAACCAGTTCTACCGGAGGTGGGTCCATGCTTGTAAACATTTTGAACAGAACAGTGATATCTGCTGGATTCAGAGCTCCTTTGGACAACATCGCACCAAGAGCCTGACATGCTCGAGGATAGGAGGCTGCAGTACCCAATGCTAAAGTGATCTGACTAGCATCATGGCCTCTAAATGAAGAGCAAACATACATAGCAACTTATTTTCTTAATTCGGATATTTTAGTTTTAGCCTCACTGAGTCAACAGGGCACATCCCATGGAATGTAATGCCTTAGGGCAGAACCCCTTATCCTGGGTAGTTATAGAAATAGATCTGTATTTCCCTTGTTTGTTTCTAAAGTGTTCGTAGAATAATAAAAATATGTGGTTTTTTTTTAATAGAGAGAAACTTCAATTCTTTGCTCTTCTTATTTCAGGTCTCCCAGTACAGGACACGGAACTTTTCTGTTGTTCTACGAATTAAAGCTTGCTACAAGAACTGCTCTGTTGCAGCTAAGAATTTTCCTTTTGCTGGTAAGACCAAAAGACAGTAGTTTACAAATTCTGGTGACTTGCAGCTAAGAATTTTCCTTTTGCTGGTAAAAGGTAATCAAGAATGACCAAAAGACAGTAGTTTACAAATTCCGGTGACCTACATTTCACTAATAACATAACTCCCACTTACTTCTCATGAGCATACCGCTGAACCTCCTGAGCAATCCGTCTGACAGCTGACCCTCCTTGCTCTTCTTGAGCCAATATGGACATCATAGATTGAGCAAAAAGGTAAGTGTGTTCTCCATGGCACACCATCTTCTGTGAAAGCACACAAACAAAAATCTTACCAGTCAACAAGAAACATGCAGGTATGCTTCTGTGATTACACTGCTGCAATAGCAAAGATTTCACTGAAATCTACTAATCAAAAGAAGGAAAAAAAAACCCCACCAAACACCAAAACACAAACAACTAAACAAGAAAACCAAAAACCCAACAGCCAAGAAGAAAGTACATAAAGTTTAGTATCACTATGCATTGATACCATGCAAGAAGTAATGGATAAATTGAGAACTTTGTTTCTTAAATGCCAAAATTGAGAGGAAATTCTCTCCTACTTATACTCAGTACTTTCTCTGCAATATTTTAAAAGTAGAAGTACAAAGCCATCCAAAAGTCATTGTGCTATTTCACAACACAGAACATATGCTGGGTTGATTCAGATGGCAACTTCCACACTGACGTGGATGATAAAAGAATTATTTTAATTTGCTAGGGGACTGACTAGACTGATCTTCAGATCTTGCATTAAACGTGAAAGACAACAGTTCTACCTTCACCGTTTTACAATGCATTTAAGAAATATAAGAAGTGTCACATAAGCAACCCAAGGAATTCTTGGTCACAGAATGACCAAAAAGCATAAATTTCTACTTTTGAACTCAGATATACCTTCTCTTCTTAAGATTTTGTAAGACTTGATGTCATGATTCTCTACAATCCCACAATGATTTGTATATCCTAACCAGAAAACACTATTTTCTTTCCATATAAATGACCAAAAAGCATAAATTTCTACTTTTGAACTCAGATATACCTCTTAAGCTTAAGATTTTGTAAGACTTGATGTCAAGATTCTCTACAAAATGATTTGTATATCCTAACCAGAAAACACTATTTTCTTTCCATATAAAAAGGGGGGAAAAAAAAAAGGGGGGGGGAAAGCCTTACAGCAAACTCAGGGAGGTTTTTTTCAAGGTTTTCTTCTCCTCCGTCTAAAATTGTTGCCAGAGATGTACGCAGTACTCTGGAAAATACTTCTAGTTGCTGACATGCTGTTGAAACACTGGTTATTTCCCCTTGATATCCAGCATCAGATATAAGCTATAACAACAAAAACATCACAGAAAACTTGTATTATTTACATTGCAGATATTCTAACAAGTCTAGAAGAACACACAGAATGTAAGATTTGCCTCTGCATACACTTACTGGAATTCACATTCATCTTTTAGACTACAGAAAAATAAACCAATAAAGATGTAGCAAAAAGAAAGTAAACCTTAATTATATAAGAATACTTCAGAGCACATCAAGATGTATCATAACATTCTTTCCATGTCACAGAAACATACAAAACTGACTGAAATGTTCCACTGCACCAGAAATCCAGAAGTTTCAAATACAGATCAAAGAAAAACAAACAAACCAACCCCAACAAAAAACCCCACAATAAAACAAAACAAAAAACCCAACAAAAAACTCAAGAAGCAGTACTTCAAACTGGGAAACTAGACTTACCACTTGCAACCTGTAACACAATTCCTCCCACCGAAATGTACTTGTACTGTTCTGATGTTTGAATAAGCAGTATTATGCAGGAACACATACGGATACAGGCAAGACCACAGCCAATATTTGATGCCAGAACAATTATCCCTTTATAGATATTCTCTCATTTGCTAGACTTGGGTATACTACCTTCACAGTAAAATTAAGCATTAAACAGTCGGGATGGGCTTCTGCCAACTTGTAAAAGAGATCTCTCCACGTAGTATGTGCTATCATTTGCTCAAGCCAGGCTGGAGTCTGAAAAGATCAGAGCAATAGAGAGAAATGTAAGAATATCTAGTTGTCAACATCATTAAAAGTAAGCCTTTTACCTCTCAGGAGTCCTGCGAGTTGTTATACAGGACTTCATTACAAAGGAGGATGCAGTCAAAGTGTCTAAGTTCTCTAAGCCTCTGAGGACTCCAGTGAAATACAGTCAGTTTTCTGAAACCAGTTGTTTCTTAACAAAAGAGCTTTGAAGATACAATTTCCCTTCCCCCACCATCTACTACTCCATCGGATGAAGGCATCTATGTAGGATCCACTCGTGTAAAGATAGCAACACGGATTCCATGCACACCTCTCCTTCCTCTGTAAAGATGGAATCTGCTTTCCGAGGGTCAAAATGCTTGATAAGTAAGCTCTTTAAATGGTTTTCTACAGTCTCCTGAACTTGCACTGGCTCAACACCTGTATAGGAGGAACAAAAAACTTGGCAGATGCAATCCAATCAAACATAGCACCAACATCTTAAATTTTTCAACAAGAACAGAAACTACTCAGAAATTTATCAACACGCAGAAGATGAGAGGAGAGCCATCAGTTCTACTATCAAGCCACACTGACACAGACAGATTTAGAGATTCTCAATCTTTTTTCCTAAATGCAGACTGTTTAGGATCACAGGCAGGTTACGCTAGTCCTTTTCCTCTTGCTCTCTTCATCAGTCATGCAAACAGCAATGCCAGTCATCTTGCAAGACTGTTACTGGGCACGATACCAAAATACATATATCTTAAACACAAAAGGGATTACCAGGATTGGTGCACAAACCCACCTTACTACAGACTAAAGTCCATCCTTTTAATATATTGGCTATCGGTAGCTTTGATAGTATACTACAAAACAATACACAAAGTGGTAGTAAGTAGTTCTACATTTCTGAGATCAGAGTGTAATACTTCTGATAAAGTTTATACTAGCTAAGGGACAAAGATACCACAAGTTAATGCTGAACATGTCTTGCAAGAGGCTGCTGAAGAATTCACAAGCAGACTGGTAATACAGAATTCTTGTCTCAGAGAATACAGGCATCTGTATGAGAATCATCCATCTAACCACTGATCCACTGAAAGGGATCAGTAACTAGTAACTAGTAATAAGGTAACTTTTTCCCCCCCCAATATTAATTATATACTATTACAAAATATCAAATATTGCTACTACCATCTATGTAACAGTACCCTTGCCCTTCTGCATGAAAACAAAAAGAAGCTATAGTTTATGCAGTTGCTTCAACTATATTACCCTTTATAATACAGTTTGTGGGCATTTCAAAATGTTCATCAACAGAACACTTATTCTCTGAGCAGAATAAACGTATTATTATAAAGAATTTAGTCACATACACATACAGGATGACAACTTTATAATGATCCACTTCCTAAGTATGATCAAATTTGCCACCGATTCAGATATTTCTGACAAAAGGAAGACTATAGACCCAAATTATACTGTATCACTTATCGTACCTGTTTGAATGAGCCACTCTGCCAGCAAATTTACAGTCTGTGCCACTGCAGTGTAGTTTTCAGAGAGGAGCTGGATAACATTCTCTGGAGAACCTCCTGCTTGGAAATATCTGATGAAAGGATTGGAAAACAACTATTTGAAAGTTATGTTACAAAAACAAAACCAACTGAACTCTAAATAAAGGGAAAACAGCAGCATCATTTATCCATTTCACACACACTTCTATACAAAGTGATAACACTGTATCTATAACACATAACATGCACTGTAACACACATAAGGTTACACTCACCTCTTTAACGTGTTAAATATAGACGGCTCCATTATATAGTCTGGGGTTGAAAATTTCTTCAGGCATTCTTGCTGGACTTCAGCATCATCTTCTCCCTCTCCATCTTCATCGTCTTGCTATTCCAAGCACAGTCAAGTCAGCCAGCTCTTGTCCCGTTTCCCCCTTGTACTCCCGTATTTAGGCTATTTTTGCCCACAGAAACTCACACACCGCAGTTTACCACAGCAAGCGCCCTGCTCCCCAGACAAATACTTCTTAACAGAGAAGGCGCAAAAACAAGCACTGCCGCGCAGTTGTTTTCCTCCTTTTTAACCCCCTCAAGCCCCAGGCCCCACCACAGCGAAGACTTCCCCGCCCGCCTCCACGCTCGGCGCTTTTCGCCTCAGCTCGGAGCCCCAGACGCGGCTCCCCCCCCCCCCCCGGGCGCGGGGCGCCCGCGCGCG
>NW_008794883.1:568825-569032 GCF_000699145.1 Aptenodytes forsteri | reverse complement strand
CACCTCTCTGCCGTTCGGGTATGGTGGAAGATTTCCTGCCCCAGACCCATCCCCCGCCCCGGGACGTGCTGACAGGAGCCGGCGGCAGCGCGGCCTGTGCCGGCGGGGTGGGGTGCCGGGGCGGCAGCTACCTCACGCCTCAGCGCTGCTCTCGGCTGGAGGCGGCGGTGGGGGCGGGGCGGAGCGGCGCGGAATGGGCCGAGAGGG
>NW_008794883.1:499260-568779 GCF_000699145.1 Aptenodytes forsteri | reverse complement strand
GGACAGGGCCGAGAAGGGGGGGGATCGCCGCGGCGGCCCTCGGAGCAGGGGGCGGCTGGTGCGTGATACCCGTCACCTTTCTGCCGCTCGGGGATGGTGGAAGATTTCCTGCCCCAGACCCATCCCCCGCCCCGGGACGTGCTGACAGGAGCCGGCGGCAGCGCGGCCTGTGCCGGCGGAGCGGGGTGCCGGGGCGGCAGCTACCTCACGCCTCAGCGCTGCTCTCGGCTGGAGCCGGCGTTCACGGCGGTGAAGCCGTTCCTTGGTGAATTATGGCTAAAACCATCCATGAGCGCCAGCAGGTAGAAATGAAATACGGAAACGTCAAAGCTGGCCCCGTGGCAGCGGTTCCCAAGGAGGTGGAGGTTCGCTCTGTCCCAGTTCAAGCCGTTCATGCCCGGTTAGTCACTGCTGGAGAGCCAAGGCAGAAGAGAGCATACAGTCAGAGGGAAAGAAATAAAGTCAGAGGGAAAGAAATAAAGTCAGAGGGAAAGAAATAAAGTCAGAGGGAAAGAAATAAAGTCAGAGGGAAAGAAATAAAGTCAGAGGGAAAGAAATAAAGTCAGAGGGAAAGAAATAAAGTCAGAGGGAAAGAAATAAAGTCAGAGGGAAAGAAATAAAGTCAGAGGGAAAGAAATAAAGTCAGAGGGAAAGAAATAAAGTCAGAGGGAAAGAAATAAAGTCAGAGGGAAAGAAATAAAGTCAGAGGGAAAGAAATAAAGTCAGAGGGAAAGAAATAAAGTCAGAGGGAAAGAAATAAAGTCAGAGGGAAAGAAATAAAGTCAGAGGGAAAGAAATAAAGTCAGAGGGAAAGAAATAAAGTCAGAGGGAAAGAAATAAAGTCAGAGGGAAAGAAATAAAGTCAGAGGGAAAGAAATAAAGTCAGAGGGAAAGAAATAAAGTCAGAGGGAAAGAAATAAAGTCAGAGGGAAAGAAATAAAGTCAGAGGGAAAGAAATAAAGTCAGAGGGAAAGAAATAAAGTCAGAGGGAAAGAAATAAAGTCAGAGGGAAAGAAATAAAGTCAGAGGGAAAGAAATAAAGTCAGAGGGAAAGAAATAAAGTCAGAGGGAAAGAAATAAAGTCAGAGGGAAAGAAATAAAGTCAGAGGGAAAGAAATAAAGTCAGAGGGAAAGAAATAAAGTCAGAGGGAAAGAAATAAAGTCAGAGGGAAAGAAATAAAGTCAGAGGGAAAGAAATAAAGTCAGAGGGAAAGAAATAAAGTCAGAGGGAAAGAAATAAAGTCAGAGGGAAAGAAATAAAGTCAGAGGGAAAGAAATAAAGTCAGAGGGAAAGAAATAAAGTCAGAGGGAAAGAAATAAAGTCAGAGGGAAAGAAATAAAGTCAGAGGGAAAGAAATAAAGTCAGAGGGAAAGAAATAAAGTCAGAGGGAAAGAAATAAAGTCAGAGGGAAAGAAATAAAGTCAGAGGGAAAAAGAAGCCAATGGAAATTTAAAAGCAAACTTCCCTACCCTGCAAAACCTCCCAAAGCCTCCCGGCGCAGCAGCAATTAGACAGGGATTGCAAGGGAAGAGGAAAGAACTGGATGTGTCGCTCTTCTGGCTGCAGTTGTGTCACAGCAGTTTACTTGCACTTTCTGAAGCGTAAAGAGGATATTGGACAACAGCAACAAGTTGATAGTAATGATCAAATGTTATGGTAGAATTAAAAACTAACAAGTAGGAAAAAAAAGAGGGTTAAAGACTAGGAAAGATAACTTTGGTGGAATGGTAGTGGTAAGATTTTTAGGACCATATTTTAGTGGTAAAGTTTTAGGACCAGCATTGGTGTAACTGTGTACCCAACACTTGCCGGAGAATAACACTAAAGAACATTTTTGCCTTTTCTCATTGCAAACAATTTTTTGGGGGGGTTACTTTTAGCCTAAGACAAAATCTTGAAGTCTTTGATCTAAAAAAATCTTAATAAACCAACTGTAGTCCCTATAAATAACACTATTGGCATTACAGTTAGCAGTTTCATTTCTGGGCAGGAGAGAGGTCTGTGCTGCGTGAGCCAAGTTCCCTGTTTCTGAGGCTCTTAGCCTGTCTGTAACCACACAGGGCAGCCTGTTACGCAGGATTTGTTCCCCTGTACATGAAGCTGGATCCCCAGAGCAGTGGTGGTGCTAACCTCGGGACCTTAGTATAGCCCTTCTTGGGGGTGCCAAGAGAGGGGGTCCCAAAGGAGACCGGCTGAGCTGGGGTGCTGACCGAAGGCAACAGGCCAAGAGGGCCCCCAGCGAAGAGAGGGACTAGGAAGTTACAGACAAATGAAGAGGGGGTAAGTCTAAACCGAAAACTGAGCATACAATCTGATCTTAGGCAAGGAGATAGGCATTACTGAAATGGAGACCATGTGAGAGAAACAGAGTCCCTTTGTCTCTCTTTTGATTGACTCCTGTTCTTCAGCTGTATAAGAGTTTAACTGTGAGAAAGGGGAGGGTGAGGGTGTGTTCTGGGATTTGGAGGGCAGCCAAGAGCATTGCTGATTAATTATTTAAAAGGTCCTTTATTCTCATTCAGTTTCTAACTGAAAAATAGTAAAAAGACATTACATAGTCTTCTATGCAGTCCATGAAATTGCTGGGTATGAAAGGCCAAAAAACCCTGTTTAGAAGTAAGTTGTCGTAGCATCTTCAAGAGACGCAGTCCTTGTTCAGGTGTGGTCACTGTACTAGTTAAAGGGCTTACTGCACTTAAAATTTCAGTATAGAACCTATACACCACTACCTGAACTGCAGCACAGCGCGAGTTGTGCTGTCATATGCTGCCCTACAGCAGTGAAGCAACCCTTTCTGAAACATTTCTTCAACATTTTTGTGAGCCGAGGATAACGTTCTTTTTGCTCTGTCAACAGAAAGGAAAAGAGACTTTTTCAGAATAAAAGGCATGGATTGAAGTAGAGGCACAACGGACACATTCTCTACCTGTGCTAGACGATTGCTCGATTGCCTGCAGTCAGGAAGACAGTAAGGTAACTTTTCAACGCTTATGGAAGCACTGGCCATTTTTTATGAGGAAAGAACTGGGAGTGAAGTGACAGGCTGAGGCTGGAGGCCAATGGAAATATCCTTGAGAAAAAGTTTTTGGCTTACCTCCATTTAGTTAGCGGGCAATTTCCATCGCATAGACGTGAGAAAATAATAGCGTACTCAGAACAGACAGTGTGATTAAGCAGTCAGAACTCCTAAGAAAATACTGGACCTGAATTTAATCTATCCCAAACCAAGAAAGAAAAAGTATTTTCTGAGTGTCGAATAAGAAACATCTGTATACCTCCTGTGCTTCATCAGCTCTTTTTTTTGGGCTTGTAATGACGTACAGTGTTATAAGATGTAGGACAAGTTCTCTGAAGGTGATTTCAGAGTAACTATTATATTACCCTAACAGAAGGTTCAGAAAATTTAAAATTGGACAAAAAGTGAGTCCAGAACTTAACTAACATTCCAGTGAAACTAGATGGGAAAACCACAAAGGTGAGACTTTGTGAGGCTTAGGAGGAGATCCTAGTTCTTTATGGAAGGCTCAAATAAATAGGCTTTGTACGACAGATGTCTTTATATAGGTAGGAACGGCTTCCTTCCCATGACTGAAATTTGCTGTGCATCTCCTAAGTAGGATATTTGTATCTGCAGTCTGGAGAATTTCATTGTGCCCAGAGCTTATGGCCTGAAATAGTACATCTTAGCTTCAGTAAAGCATTTTCAGAGCATGTAAAAGTTTTGTCTAGTGACAACAGTTGGACTTGTAGGACTTCAATGGTAATTATGCTACGAAACTTACTGCTTAGTTGAGTAGAAAAAGGTCCACAGCACCAACTGCCAGCGAGAGACATAGTGGTATTAGACATTAATGATACTAGTAATTTCAGTGTCTGAATCTTAAAACTAGAAGTTCTTTTGTCTTTATATATTTATATCTCTTTATTTTGATTGCAGTAACAGAAAATGATTTTTTTTTTAATATATAAAGAATGAACAATACTCAAAGCATTTACTTTCAACTTTCCTTGAGGAGAAAACTAGGGACCTGTAACAGAGCCAGACATTTGCTGAATAGCCCTTTGCAGAAGAATTGCAATATCCAAGCTTTCCCCACTTCAGGTCAATAAACAAGAGGCAAAGTCAGATCAAAACCAGCAGTTTCAAGGTATCATTTAAACTGTGATGAAACACTAAATGTACCAGAAATTCATTTTGAAAACTAAACTTTTACAACTTTGAATGGAAACAATGTTGGTTGTCTTCTTGGGTTTAACTGTGTTCTTCCATATGGATTTGTGTTTTACAAAGTTTCAGTGAAATGTTCATAAACAAAAGCACTTAGATTTACCTGAATGTCCCTGAAAGATTTTATTATCCAGCAAATGAATGCAACAATTTTTTCCCTAAATGCATATTTGACTACATTTTGTGTGTAAAATATTCTTGAGACACAATTCCCATCTAATGAGATTTTGATGAGGCAGTGATGGTATTAAAGATAAAATTTTGAGCCCAATAAATATACTATGAAAGCCAGCCTCAGAGTCTCTGCTTGAAGAGAGACTTGCATGCTTTGAAGAAGCAGTAAAGGTATCCTGGAAAGTAGATGTGTGTGAAGAAGAGCCAGATCTAGAGAAATGTGGAGAACCACCTTCTTTTTTTTTTACCCTTTTTTTTTTTTAAAAACAGAAGTGAAGGTTGGTTTCATAAAGGTTGGGAATAGCTCTTCTAAGAGAGTGAAGAATAAACCAAGTATCAAATGGTCAAGTTTCAATTCCATCCAACTATCAAAATTTGTTGCTTGATTTTTTAGCAAATTACTTAACAATTATGCTTCGAGATTTCCTACCTAAAGAAGGGCTGAATGTAATACAGCTGATGAAATCATCCAACTCCATTTGGTTCCTTCCTAGAATAAAAGAAAAATCCCAAACAGAAGAGCCAACTTCCAACAAAACTGTTTGCCTTTTATTCATATGTTTTTTTAAAAATATCCACCCTGGCATTCTCCGTATGCTAATTACCTCTGCTCCTTGCCCTCTACAAATTCTTTTAGCATAAATTTGTATTTCATAATCGTTAGCCCTTTACAAATCAGCCAATACATTCAACTAGAGATAAGGTAATAACTTTCAAATCGAGTAGGAAATTACAGCAGCATCAAGTTAGGCTAATGAGTTTTGGCTAAAGAGTTCTTCCTTCTCAAGCAGAACCTCAAGATTAAGCATTTTTGTTTGTACCTTGAGATTCACAATTACTGGTAACAGTGTTATTCCAGACATTGAACACCATGACACGTGCTAGGTAACTGAGAAGTATTCTGAGACAAAACAAGGTGGTTTTTAGGTTACCAACATAATGTCATTCTAGTGTCCTTCAAACATCAACTTACAAGTTGGAACTCTATTTATATACTGTGGATCGCTTAAAAGCATAGCCTCACAATGCCCCAAGTACTTCTCAAGATGAGCCTAGAGTGGAAACATTTTCTTGCTTCAAAGCAAGTTCCAGCTGATCTGCATACTGATCATTAAACTTACACTTCACTGAAGGATCTCTCAGTTCTATAATGTATGTAGTAAGTGCATTTTTTGCAGTTCCTTAGTTGGAGATATCTTGGCCTTTTAGACAAATACATTCTCTGTCCTTGAAAATTTGTATAAGGATCCCAAACTGGGTCACTTACCTGGGGAATGAAGAATTTCCCCCATAAATATATTTTTCAGTGTCCAAGGTGATGGATTTGGGAGTTTTGTTTATCTAGCTGTCCCTAGTTCCTTTGAACTTTCAGTGAGGTTGTCTCGTAACTTTCTTTCATAGCTGCTCTATTCTCTCTTATCAACCATATACGTTATAAGAGTAGGTGGGGTGGGGGGGGTGAGGACAGGAGAAAGTAGCTGAATCCAAAGGTAGCAGGTTTTGGGCCATGATGCTGGACAGAACAATTGGTGGCAAGCTCCCCAGTTTTAAATCACAAATAGGTTAACAAGAGCCGTTGCTTGTGGCAGCACTGGGCTTCCAGACTCTCTTACATAGATGAATCTTTGTAGCCCAGCAGAGTTTTGCCCTGTGGGAAACAGAACTCAAGGTTAGCACCAAAACTTTCATGAAATCTGTTACTTCATTTTGGATGTTGTGCCTTCCAGCAAAAAGAGATTAAAAATACTGAGATACACGTGAATCATCACACACACACTTCAGGAAAGACATCCTGTCTCCTATGGCTCTAGCTTAATACAAGTTTGAAATACCTTTCACTAATGCTTTCAGGTCTTACATAGACGTGTATTTGGTACTATCACCCAACCCCTTCATTTGTCTTTTTATGGAAGCTCTTCTGATTCTGCCAACAGAAAACTGATAATGTAGTGAAAAAAGAAGTAGAACGGGCCCCCTTTCCAAGTAGCCTTACAGTCACTAGCCTGACGCGCTAATTCATAACCCTTATACAGCAGCTCCTTTCTCTGCCTGATCTCTGCTGGCACTCTAGCATTTTAGCTGCAAGGATGATACAATTCCAAAGTCATATCAAATACTGAAAAACTACAAATAGAAACACTGTACTTTACTAATAATTCACATAAAATTCACAGCCTAAAAACACTAGTTTGCATAACAGAACAGAACTGAGAGAATTCCCAACATTACTACCTCTGTCCTAAGCTTGTTCCTTCTCCAAACTTGAGTAGTAGTATATAAAAAACTGAAGTATTGGCCAACTCATTTAATAAAGCAACTGGGTAAATTAAAGTGAAGAGATACATTCACATTTTAATTTTGAATTTGCTTACATTTTGTCTACTGGTGCCCCAGCCTTAGAAAGCATCTTAAGTTACATAAAAAACCCTAACGTCAGCATCTTCTCCCTCAAAAATGTATCATTCTCTCTGTATTTGGGACAATGTTTAAAGGCTTTATTTTGTCCTGTCATTAAAATAAAGATTTTTGAGGCAGACTTCCTAAGTGGAAAAAAATTAGGAAAACCTGTAAATTCTAGTTGGGTGTTTTTTTTGTTTTTCTTAAAAAGAAAATTATCTATTACATATTTGGTCAGTTACCCCTTGTTGCAGAGGTAGCAGTCAGCACTTGCTGTGGTTAACCTAGAGAACTCCCTACTTTTTTCCACAGAATCACGCTAAGTTTATAGGACCCAGAAGTTATGAACGCCCCCCACACCTTATTATTTTTATGTTTAATGCAGTGAGAGATTAGTTTGCCTCCCTGCCTCCTCCAAAGTTGCTTTTCCAAGTAGACTTGTGCTTTAAACTGCACCCATTTTGTTCAGCTCAGTACATTAAAAGTAGACAGGGTAAAAAGCAGTTTTAACTTTTAATAAGATGAGAATCAGGGTTGAAAAAAATTAATTATGAAGCCAGTACTCATGGCTGAAATTTTAGCAATCTCTGCAATACAGTAAAATACTCTAAAGCAGTTTATCTACCTAGTAGCTGAAACACATCCACTCACAGTGTTTAAGCTAACTGGTTACGACCAGGGTTAAAATAGCTTCACTCTTGGAATTTCTATCTTGTCAGTCACCAGAGAGATTTTTCAGTGTAATGGCTTTCATCAGCAGAGGTTCAGAAATCCCCTTTGTAGCTTATTTTGTTTACAAAGACACCTCAAAGTTTGTCATAGAACAGAAAGGCTTTTTCCCAATGGATGAATTTTCAGAAATATCAAGCTGAGAAAGAAGGGTACAGTTTTGGTTTTGGACTGCAAACAGATGTTTGCTTGTAAATATTTTTACTGTTGTACAAAATTCAACATGTATTTTAGGGATGAGGACCTGTTCCTGTGTGAGATTTCCACTGATCCTGCTTCTTACAGTTAGTAGGAATTTTATCATCTGCTTCTGTGGAAGAAGCCTTGTGAGTGCCAGCGCTGTTAGAAATACACATAACGTGTTAGATACAGTTGGGGAAAGAAGAGAACTTACTCTCTTCCAGAATAAGTTACATAATTTTGTAACATACAACAACTTTATCAATCTTAGACATTTGTATAGCACCAATCACCGACAGTATTATCGCTAAGGCACTGGACTGGTACTCGGCTGTCATGGGGTCTATCTCCATATCTGCGGTCAATTTCCTGTGTAATCATCCTCTGTTTTTCCTGGTACATAATTTTTGACATTGGAAAATAGGATAGAATACAAAACATCCTACATCATTTACAGGAATATTGCGCCACGACTAATTACAAGGTGCTCAGATTTGAAGGTGACGAGCATTAATAGTTCTGTGCATAGATTTACCGGTAAAAGAAAATTATCCTGCAGGTATCAATTATGTGCAACACACTGGAACAGAATTAGCTTCAGTTCCTCTGGAGTTACTGACATACTCTAAGTTAAATCCTATCCTCGATGCCATGATTCAAAATAGTTTTTAGATAAGTGAACATAAGCCCTCAGGGCTCCCGCCTACGACCATGATTCAAAATAGTTTTTAGATAAGTGAAGATAAGCCCTCAGGGCTCCCGCCTACGACAACTGATCCAGCATGCCTTCATATGCTTTTGCATCAAAGTCTGCTCCAAACAACTTACAGAGCTCCAGTTTCAGCCTCTAAGAGAGCAGTTTTTGATGCTTTCAGAAGCAGCTGCATCTTTTTTTAGTCTGTAGTGAATTTACCTCTCCACATTATTAAAAAAAAAGCACCAACCCTTCAGGAGTTATCACTATTCTGCTGTATCACACTGGCTGCTGAATATGCGTACTGATGTACAAATTACTAAAAGTTCTTGGGTTGAAATAAGTTACTGCAAATGCACAGTAGCTGATTTTGAAACCACAACATCTCTACAATTTATTATTATTTTTACAAAATACCCAAAGTGATCAGACCATATTGTAGGTTACTGGCTTGCCAAAGGTTATGTTTTAAAATCAAAACCATTTCTGAGTTACAGAAGTGCCAAAAACAATCTTGAACCAGGTTTGTTTGTTGTTTTTGTTGTTGTTTTTTTTTAAACCAACCCCCATCCAGCAAAACAGTTGTAAAACTTAAAACAGAAATGAGTTTGTGTTGGAAACTCTTTAAAAACCAACCCACCAAATCATGCTTGAGCAGAAGCCTTGTATGGCAAAGATTTAGCTTAGGGCAATTTAGTGCCAAGATATAGACCCTCTATGGGTTTATAATGGAAATACTGACACAACCTCAACTATAGTGATGCAAATGTGCCCTAAAACACTGTATTTGCTTTTATTAATAAAAGTGGTAGTGTTTACATTTGCACATATCTTACACTTCAGCATCACGATGAATACTGAGTAGAATGAGTTAAGTTTTGGCTGTAAGGTCAGAAGTTTCCAAACAGATGAATGAGACACAAGTGAAAGTCCTCAATCATGAAAACAAGAAGTTCAAATAAATAAATAAAACAAAACTAGGAAGTATGGGTAAGCATTAGGTTGGAATGGTTCAATTAACTGCAAGTTATGGCCACTAAATTAGAGACAGAAGAAAACACAGTTATAAAAAGAAAAAATTAAAGTTTTATGGTTTTGTATTAAAAAAAAAAAAAAGAAAGCCGTTAAAAATAAGACTTGCATTTACCAGGCCACCAAACTGCATGGACTAATAAAGAGACTAACAAAGGCAATACCGAGACATTAAGACACACACACACTCCATACTTGTGCAACTCAACCATATTCAAAACAATTGCCTTTTTCCTCACTTAAGAAAAAAAAAAAAAGCATCCCCTAAACATTTCTGTTCATATAAAGCTTTAGGTTTCTAAACTGCTGCTGTCTTATATAGCTCATTGTTACTATGTATCCTCGTTATCAGAGGAAGCTTATTTTTTTCTTCTTTTTTTTTAATGGAGGTGCTTTGTTTCTCTCAGATGAGAGTTTGCGTTCCTCACACCACTACAGGTTTTCCCCATTTATAAATTTGGTGTTTACACCAACTCCTCCTAGGCTTAAAAAGATAAGGGTTGGCCCTAAATTGAAGATTTTGGCTCCTGTAACTAAAATTAAGGCTTACAATCAATTTCCTTTCCACTATGTGTGTCCCATTTTTACCTAGTGGAAACACCAGCCCTTAACCTACAGGCACTGGATACATTCTTAAATTGTAGGGGACTATTTTCGGTCACGTTCTCCTACAGCTCTACAAAGCTCAGGTGGCAACTTTCTAAACCGGCGAACAGGAAAGATCATTTTTAGAAGATGAGTAGCAACCGCAGCTAAAATTTTTAGACGATTTAGTGTCTTCTGGAAGATCACTAGTAATTTTGAATTAAGAGAGATGGGACAGTAACTCCATCGAGTCCCTGCTCTTTACGTGAAAATGGACTAGGTGATTAATTCTCTTTTAAAAGTTTAGCCACAAAAGCAATGAAAACTCAAACTGCTGAACAGTTGCAGTTCTTAGTATTAAAAAGGCATCTGATACCTGAAGCAAATCTAGCTGCACAGACATCACTGACCACACCCTAGTTTTAATTTAAACTGGACCTCTTCCCAAAAAAGAAAGTTAACACAGTCTCTTGGGTGGAGGGAAGCTAGTGTGAAAGGCAAAGAGGCAAGTATTTTGGCGTTTGTTTTGTTTCGTTTTCCTTTTAAAGTCACCGCAGTAAGATCCAGATCAGTTTAGGGGTGTAAATGAAGGGGGAACAGGGGTGTTTTGAGTAATATAGGCTAACACTGTTCTAGATGTGTTATTACAGCTGTAATTTCTGACTCTGTACAAATTGTACACGTAGGTTTAGACACATGAAAAAGTAACACACTCACAGAGACATAAAACACCTAGGTATAAAATATAAAGCAGTGTAGTAGTTACTAAAATTACATGCTCTCTTATTGCTACAGTGATTTTTGCTCTTTTTCTTTTTACTGTACCACATGTTGTTCTAAGCATATAATTTGCATAAATTATTCAAGTTTAAGAAAAATCCACACATCTTCACTTTAAGCTACTTATATAGTTAATATAAAACAAAAAGGTTCTAAAGTATCTCTTTATTAAAAGAGAAATAAAAATGTCATTTGAAACTGGAATTCAGTGGCCAAATCCAAGGGCAGTGCACACCTTGTCATTCTGGTAGTAGTACGCCCACGCAGCGTAAGTGGAGGTTGGTGGGGTATTTGGCCCAGTCTAGAGATGGTCACCAGACCTGCATGATGCCCTACGTGTCTGTTATTGTTCTGGTTTTGTCTTTAGCGAAAAGGACTATGAATGACCAAAGACTAACATTTATAATTTGTAGCAAAATTTGGTTTATGTAGAAACAAGCCATGTTTTGCATTTGGATAGAGATTTAAATGAATTAAAGCTAAAAATTAAAAAGCATGATGCTGCAACATCTGGTCACTTGTTGAAGACCTCACTTTTAAAGTGGTTAAGTTTGCACAATTTGTACTTTTTTCTTTTTTTTTTCTTTTTTTCTTTTTTTTTTTTACTAAACAGTATTTTTCCTTCTTTTATAAACCAGAAAAACTAAACTACAGATAAATTTTCCCTACCTTGAGCTAATGCTGCAGATAGGGTTGACAAAGCTGTACAGCGCAATCAAACATACTTACATCTTAGCTCATTGTACAGGTACAGCCATAATCAAGGCACAAAGATCTTCTACAAGTTATTTTTTTTCAATAAAGTTGTACAAAATAATACATTTTACAGTCTGTACAAGAATAATAATCCAGCAGTAAAATAAAAAATGAGGGGAGGGAAGAAGAAAAAGAAGGGAAAGACTGTGAGGACTACAGTCCAGATAATGATTTTTATAGCAGACGGGATCATCAGTGGACAAACTGAAAACAGTGTGTGGTTAACTCTTTCTGCAATCACAGGCCATACGCAGTTCAATTCATAAATGTCCATGGTTGTCTTTAGACCACCAAGACTGGTTTTAAAAATACCCTTCTGAAAGGTAGCAGTTGGTTTTTGCACTGTCTAGGTCTGTTGTAGAATTGTCAGTATTTCCGTTCAAAGCCACATTACAGTCAGAGAACCAAACTCAAGTGTCTGTCTTCAAAGTTGGTCTGTGACTTGGCACCTTCTTTAGTCTGATGCAATGAATGATACAAAGTGGAGATCACGGGTTAAATGATTATGCCCACAACAGTGCTAAATTACCTAAGGTTTTCTCTCCCCAATTTTTGTTTTATGTTCCAATTTTTTATCCCCAATTCTTTCAGGTGCTCCACATTCAGGGCTTTTAATTAATTAGTTTTTATTTCTTTTTTTTTTCTTTTTTTGTTAATGACAGTGTTAGGGAATCCTCATGGAAATGGCCTTTTAAGTGTTAGGGGCCATCTCAAACTGTCCAAGGGGTACAGAAGCAAGCTTAGAAGAGCTGCTATTGTCCAGCAAGGAGAAAAAGTTGAGGGGTGCAAATCAATGGGAGATTCAAACAGTTCTCTTCCACCCTATGTGGGCAAGGGTGTTTTTTTTCTTTTTTTAATAAGGAATAAGGAGTCCAAAACACAGAAAAAAGTGCTCTCCATCACAACAACTCGTATTGGCGAAGGTGCATGCGCTGAATAATGTCCCGACAGTCATTGAAAACCCTCCGGATGTTCTCTGTATCCACTGCACATGTGAAGTGAGGATAGCAATAGTGCCTTCCATCTCCACTTGCTGTGCTGATTCTCTGTTAAAAGTAAGAGAGAGATACTGGGTTAAAATAAAACTGACTGGGAAAAAAAAACCCATGTTCTCAAAACTCAGATGAATGAGGGTTAAAGATACGTATGTGAGAGTTGTGTTTTCAAAGGGTGTAACTAAGTGGCAAAACGCCCACAATTTTTCACTCTCTCACCTAAAACATGAAATTTAAAATGATCGGAATTATACGGTGAGAAGGTCACTGCATACTGGGGAATTTCAGAGTTGAATGAGAACTCAGGAAAGTGCTATTATTTATGTGCAGCTTTGGTGAATTTAGCCACACAACTCCTAGTCAATTTGTCCGTGAAGAAAGTGGGATTTTGCCTCCTCGTGCAAGGCTTTTATCCCTGCTTTATACTTACTGAAAGCCTCCCTCAAAATTTTATTTTGCTCCATTTTAAAATGCGTCCACAATTTGATTGCCATGCTCACCATTACAAGTAACTGTAGTAATACTTAAAAAAATCCGTCTATTATAGCTTCAGCTGACCAGTAATGGGAAAGATAATACGAAAAGAACATTAATATTTTACAGACGATGCATCTTTTGATTAGTCTTTATCTTTAGAAATAATGCATGGAATATTTTGCTCCATTTTAAAATGCGTCCACAATTTGATTGCCATGCTCACCATTACAAGTAACTGTAGTAATACTTAAAAAAATCCGTCTATTATAGCTTCAGCTGACCAGTAATGGGAAAGATAATACGAAAAGAACATTAATATTTTACAGACGATGCATCTTTTGATTAGTCTTTATCTTTTGAAATAATACATGGAATAAAAATCTGGCCCCATTAATAACAGCAGGACTTCACTCATCATTTTATTTGAGGTTTCTTAACTCTCACCAATTCTTTTGCTATTTAATTATGTACTGTGTCAACAAACAAATATCCAAAAAGCAGCTAACAAACAGCAGTAAAGCTCTTAAATGTAACAGTGCTTTAGGCACTGTGGATGTTAAACAACACAACAAGTGACAGCATTTTGCAATAATAGAAGGCACTTAAGAGCTTATATCTGAGAAGAATCACCTAAGAAATACTGAAAGAAAGGAAATACTTAAAAGAAACTCGTCTCTAATAAAATACTTGGCCCTTGTAACTCTGGGATCCTCACCAGGCTCTGGTGTTGCTGATTAATAATAAAATAAGTAAGTATCTCATTAAAACAGATTTTTTTTTACGATAGTGCCTAAAAATCGTACCTTGTTCTGTTTTCTGCTCACATATGATAGAAACATACTTTGCAAAACTGACTATGAGATAAGACAAACCTTAACATATTATTTAAAACAGCAAGATTTCAGGAGAACAAAGGAATAATACAGTGGCCATAGTACCAGGCATTTAGCAGGTTAGAGAAATGACCACAGATATGACTAGGGGGAGTCCAGAGGACGTATTTGTGACACGCTCTACTGTGGTCTACACCAGCAAAGTAACAGGATTTTAGCATGATGAAATTATTAGTGTATTAAATGTATAAAAGACAGGATTATCTCATTATTAATACCTAAAATTTAACATTACAGTTTGGCTGAAAGACAATGAGGATTACATCTACTTAAGAGTTTTCAAGTCTTAGCTGAAATTACCAAAAACATTGCAAACGTGATTAACAAGGAAATGATAAATTCCTAATAAAACTTAAAAATCTCACCATCATCTGGTGTAGTGTAGCGAGCAAATTCTGGAAAGTAGTCTTCAATTTTAGATTTCCCTGCCAAAACTTTCTCTGCTAGCAAATCTTGTTTATTCAGGAAAAGAATTACTGAAATGGTCCGTAGCCACCTGTAGAAAATGGAAACCAAACACTCTGAGAAGGCACAGCTAGGATCATACAGCAAAGAGAAACTTAATCCAGTTCTGGAGACAACTCATATGACACGCTATAATAATTTTGAAAGGTTCCTTTTACACCTGAATCCAATGGTGTAATTCCGGGTGTACTCGCCCTGAGTTTGGTTTGTGTGCTTCTTAACGTGGGCAATGGAAGTTGCCCGCTTTCTACTGCTAATCCAAACACATCGAATAGATGAGCATATCCACTTTTTAGTGTGCCACTCTATCACTGCTTTAATTACTTCAGCCTCCATGTGGCAACTACCCATTTGGAACTCTCCAGAGTTTTCTTCAGTTAGATGAGCGTATCAGACATTAATGTAACAGGTAGGCAGTTGTGATCAAAGACTAGCTTGGACTGTGCTGTGAGAAGCAAATAACACGGCGCTAGGCTGCTGTTGTGGGTTAAGCCCGGTGGGCAGCGAAGCGCCACACAGCTGCTCACTCACTTCCCCCATCAGTGGGACGGAGGAAGAGGAAAGGAAGAATAAAAGCAAGAAAATTTGGGGGTCAAGATAAAAAAATATAAATAAGAATTTTTTAGTAAGTGAAGGGTAAGTGGAAGAGAGAAGAAAACAAAACAAGTGAGGCAAAGGCAATCACTCACCACCTCCCGTGGGTAGACCAATACCCAGCAAGACGGCTGACCCTCCTAAACCCCCCCCTCTTCCTTTTTATTGCTGAGCATGACGTTACATGGTACAGAATACCTCTGTGGTTAGTTTGGGTCATCTGCCTGCTTGTGTCCCCTCCCAAGCTATTGCGCACCCCCAATCTATTCGCTGGGGGGGGCAGAGTGAGAAACAGAGAAAGCCTTGATGCTCTGCAAACACTGTACAGCACCAGCTACAACATTAGTGTGTTACCAGTATTGTTTCGGTCAAAACCAAAACCATGGCACCGTATGAGCTGCTATGAAGAAAATTAACTCTATCGTAGCCAGGCCCAGTACACAAGTCTTGACTATGGTATAAGACAGGATTACTAATTTATGTGGTATGAACAACGAAACTTCAATTCACAGACCTGTTGTTCCAGATACTCTTGAAGAGGTTTAGTGCTTCTTGAAGCCGATTGGTCTGATTATCCTCTCGTATAACCATGTTGTAGCTACTGCTCGCCACCACAAATATGATAGCAGTCACATCTAAATCAAGAAATACCCATTAGTTAATACCAAACTTCAGAAGAAATATCCAGGAATCCCAAAGTTCAATAAAAAGCTGCCAGACTTTCAGCTTCATGAAGAGAACAGGCTGGAGTGCTATTGCTGACAGCTTTCTAAGTACCAGAAATAAAAAAAGAAAGCGAAGAAACCATTAAAGATAGGAAAGGCAGGCCACAGGACAGAAGCTGACAGAATGGCAGAAAATATAGAAAAGAAAGGAACAGAAGCAAGAGAGAGACACTGAAGAAAGCTAAGAGGAGAATTTAAAAAGATTTAAAAGGTGTAAAGAAATTTAGAAAGCAACCCTGAGCTATCAAGAAAGGACAGGGAGGCCCTTGGGGGAAAACCTCAGGACAAATGGCACTTTTGGTCTGCATGAATAGTAATAATAAAAATAGTAGATTGCTGTGAATTCACGGTTAATCGCTCTAGTCCTCCGTTAGCGTACTATACTGCTTAGAGGCCCCTCTCTCTTTCCTGGGAGATATTCCCAGGATCACAGAATCCAGATCTCTCTGTTTCTGTGTGGCTCTGCTGCTCCAGACCCCTTACACTGACTTCCAGGCTCATCTGCCTCAGACATCAACAGCAGAAGAGATGAGTCAGATCATGAGGTAACAGGAAGAGGAAGGAGCAGAGGTAAAACCCAAACAAATCTGTTATTAATAGCACAGAAGAAAATATTGCACAGTAGTTCCACACATATGTAAAGTGTTAAGGTGATACTTTATGACAGCAACTGTAGCAAAATACGATGAATTCTAAGTTGCATTCTACCGTATCTATTCTGTAGGATCTCATTATAACTTTTCTACAAAAAGACACTTTTGCATAGCTTCATAAATACTTTGTCCAACCAACAAAGAAAAAGACAAGAATATTTTCACCAACTCTAGCTTTAAGAAATCCTGTGTGGAGAAAGGTTTCACATCTAAACAGAGATACAGAGTAAAATAAACGGCTGTAGTGAAGGTACATGCAACACTACAGGATACACACAAAACTACCTAATTTATCACCTGAACTAAACTGAAGGGGACATCAGTATTAAGACTCCAGATCTTACAAAACGCCTGCAGACGTTTCAGGTCCTACCCGTACCTAGGCTGGTGCTATGTTAGCCTTCTAAGGAATCTAGCTTATGTGCAGGTTACTTAGATGAGAGTATTTGTTTAGATGTTTTCAGTAAGGGCCTTCCCCTTAGGGCTGTTTTTCAATAAATTATATTAATATGCATGGCTCCCTCGAAAAGTGCAGATTTATAAACTCCATCACAAACTTTTCTGATAAGGGCGTTTTGGGGCTACACTATACAATGCTGTAGTATATTACGTACCGCATGCGACACCATGTCTAACAAGGCAGATGTTCCCTACAATCTCGTACTGCATTAATGAGTCGGTGCCAATTCGGAAAGAACCACTCATGACATAGCAATGTGGCTGCAATTATGCGCAAAAATGATATTCTGATTTTATGCATATATTAATTATCCCATAATTGTATATTTTGTATAGGCACAAGCATAAGTAAACCTTCACTTGGAGGACAGAATATAGCTTGGAATTTAACACTCACATAGCTGGCAAATAATTTAAAAAAAAAAAAAAAAACCACCACCAAAAAAACCTAATTAAATGAAGAGAGGGAAGCCGAAGAAAATGGACAAGCTATGTTAAGTTAACAAACTTGAATTCCTTTCCACCTACATTCTCCCTAAAGATATTCTATGCAGTTACAGAAGTTTACATGTCAAGAAAAATTCCATCCCGTATGACTGTTGAGATAATGCCTTATCAAGCTACATGGAAAAGAAGATGGCTTTCACACAGTGAGAAAATTAAGATTGGGCATTAAAATTTTGCAGAGAACTATTTTACAAAACAAGCATAAATTCTAATCATACCATTAAAACACTGGATCCATTTTCGGCGTTCATCTCGTTGCCCTCCAACATCAAACATACTAAGAAAAAAACATAAATGGAGTCAGTATAAATTTTCTGTTTGGGTTCTTTTTTCCCCAAATGCAAACAGAAAATCTAAGAAATTTTAGGACTTCCGTGTCATAGAAGCTAAAAGGAATCGAGGATTATGAGAACTTGAACAGGTAACAGTCTGCCAACATATGCACGCAGAGCTTTCATCACAAAATATAATTATGTTTACTTTCACTAACACCTACACTTGAAGGTAAGAAATTCTGGTGTATGTATATTGCAGATTCATTTTCACCCTTACAAGCTAAGACATTAAAAAAGGTCCTACAACAAGTCATTTGCTGAAACAAGCATCACAGAGCTAAAGTCAACAAAACCAGACTAAAACTCAGCAGTTTTTGTTCGGGTCAAGCAATCTTTCTAACCTGGGACAGTAAAGAGAACATGCACTTTCCATTACTTATATATGTACAAAGTTTTTGGTCAAATATTTCACTATATAAACTAGCAATGAATCAAATACTCAGAAAAGGCATTAGTAAAAATAGATTTAAAACATTTTGTTCTTTGCGATTTAAAATAAAAGCAGAAAATTGCACATCAATTTGCATTTCTTTTTAAAGCCAGACTACTAAATTAAAAAATCATGAAATACTTGCTTTCTCTTAAACATCAACTTGGGAAATACAGTAGTCTCAATGACTATATGGTAGACTGTCCTCCACTTTACCGTGGTATTTGTCTGCATTGTATTTAAAAAAAAAAAAAAGGGAGAAAAAAAAGAGAAAAAAATAAGGGTACTTACTGAAAATTTACTTTATCCACCTGAAACTTCGTTTCAAAAATTCCTGATGTCAAAACTCTGCATCTGAGAAGATCCTAGAGCATAAAGGAAAAGTCATTGATTCAACACAGATACTTCATAATTCTTCATATATCCAGCAACAGAAATAAAAACCTTTTACCCAGTGCTGACAGCGTATGCTGTACTGCAAAAACAGGGAACAGAGCATTATGAAGCTGCATCTAAGCTTTTGATCTTGAACACATGTGCACACGTATGGGTGTGCTCAACTTTTGAAGTACGTATATTTTCCCGAGCAGGTTGTAAGTGCCAAGCTTGGAATAGGAGGAAACATTTACAGGCCACTTAAAGCAAACGCAAGTGTTCAGAACAGCGCAGACCCATCTCTAGAGATTAGATGATGCGTTCACAGATTTCAGTGGGATCGTGGCATGCAACAGGATCTTTAAACTACCACCAAATAATTCCCAACCCCAGAAGACAGATCTCTCCCCGAGCTGTTCAGTGCTTGGCTATTAAAAAAAGTGTCTAGGTCTCAGAATTGTCCATTTTTTCCTTCAAAGAACCGGGAGCTCAACGACTTAAATCTTGTAAGAATTGGGCTTTTCAAAGATAAAGTTGAAAATTTCCTATAGAGACAAAAATGATAACCAGAAGTTGTGAGCTACAAACAATTGAAATTGTTATAAGCGCTACAAAATCCTATTAAAAAGAAACTGTATTGGCTTTTATTTACTGTGTATTGCAAAGCAGTGACAGCCATATACAGTGCCCAGCGGGTAACTGATCTAGAAGAACCTGATTTGCACAGGCTGCAGACTGAGTACACAGTCCAAATATAACTAACTACAAAATACCACTTTGAATTCAACTAAAGGTTTTATAATTTAGGACTTAAAGTTTTTATTTTCTTCACAATGGGTCTAAATAGCAGATAAATCGTAACGTTTGCAGCAGACAAGATCATATAAGCGGAACAGACTGTAAAAAAAATTATATGCACAATAAAAGCTCTGTTCTTACTACGTAGGTACCAAACTGGTTAGTCAAAGTCAAAACCACACAAAATCCAAAGGTTAGACAACACTGTTAAATCATTAAACAAAATGGCTACATTTTAACATCAGTTTTCTGATAGTAAATTATTGTTTTCTGGCTATTTTAATACTCATATTGAAATATGTATATATTTAAACATTGTTCTAACTTGTGTTTGAAACAGTTTGAAAATTCGAACGCCCCAATAAACAGAAGCAAATTTGGAAAACTGGACTCTCTGGAGCTCTGCATCTTCAGAAATCAATACAAGTATGATGTTAGAAAAAAAAATAAAAAGCACTCATCCCCCTCAAGGGGGGGGAAGGAAGTGATTTGATTATTACACTCCCGAGTTCTTTTAGGAGAAACATGTAACATCCCAGAGGATAACCCAAATGGGCCGGATTTACAGGATACTTGTGGGGAGTGTCAATGCAGTCAATGGTCCCAAACAAGCACCATAAGTACTTGTGCTCACTGTTACTTACAGCAGTAAAAGTATGCAGTTTTACTTAAGTAACTACTTAAATACTCACCTTACTTAAGTAATTACTATAAGTAAATTGTAAGTACTATACTTAGTACTATATACTAAGTATAAGTAAATACAAGTTAAACTCCTGACACCCTTAGCCTCCAATGTAAAACTGACACTTGTTTTAAAGTTTCATCTCTGAAGATCAGTTGCTCCAAATTTCAAATATAATAACCTGTATTTTTAATATTTTGTTTCTTGAAAATAGAATTATTTCAGTGATAAGAAAGCCTCATTTATTAAAAAACTCAGATTTTTAAAAGGATTTATGATTAATTTATTCTTGAACAATTTTAAAGGATACAAACTGCTCTCTTCTCATTAATACTGTCTGCCTAAGTTTTGGGACATTAATATGTTTTTTGGTTGTTTATCCTATAAAAGTACGCTAGATGCTTAATTGTGTTATTTATGGGCAGAAAGTTAGGAATATACATGTGATTTTGGATTAGGGATTTGGTCCTAAAAAGATCCTCAGATTATCTGTAACAAAACAAAAACTACAATTCCTATTCTGATAAAAAAATAAAATCTAACAAGGTTATTTTTACAAAATCTGGTTTACAGTGGGAGCCAGTGGGGCTGAGAGGATACCAGCCAACTCTGCATCAAAGTGCGTGATGGTTATTCAGCAAGGAGGGCAAGACATTATGAATTACTCGTTCAAATGGATATTTGAGTTTTAGTGTCACAGAAGCATGATGTAAGTCTTGAATCTAGGCACATTTTCATTTCACGGTGCATTTAAAATGTATAAACATAAACTCAATCCAAATGACAAAAGTAATTTTTACTGGAATACTAAATATGTACAATACATGGTAATACCTGTATTGGTGCCACAAATGGCAATTAGAAAATTAACGAGATAGTTCTCCTCAAAGACAGAAGGGGCAGATAAATTGTGTAATTTCTTAATGAAACTTTCCTTACCTGGTCAGACGGTGTATATTCATTTTGTTTGACTATGTCAATCTTGTCTAGAAAACTGGGGAGAGGAAAGAAAAAGAACTTTTCATTCTCAAATCAGATAAACTATCTAACACTTGAGTAACTGACAGGATCCCAGATGAGATTTGTTATATTTTAATGCACTCAGATTCACAAAATGCTGAATACACTTAAATTGCTCAACATACATGTGCTAGTACTTAAAACATGCATTTCCTAGCACCACCCAGCAGAGGGCCAAATCCACAGTTTTATTAATCAGGTCTGGCAATCTCATTCCAACGCCCTCCCACTCTGCTCCCTCCGCTAACAAACATACAAGTAGTTTAATTTAGGTAATTTATTCATATAAATTGTACAATGTAATCTGCTACTGCTAACAGTAAAGCAATGACTCAAATAAAATACCTACGTGTAATTTTCCTGAAAGTAAGATGAATATTTTTTTAAAAATTTATTGTCACTATAATTCTTCTAATAAATGAAATCCCTAAACCAATTTCATTACAAGTTCAGTCAAGTGAGAGGGAATACTGATTTTTCTGTCAATTGTTGGTACCAGTTTTTCAGTTTACTTTCTGGAGAAGCAGCAGTAGTAGGCCAAATGGGTATAGAAAGATGTGTTTTATTCAAATTCATTAGGCATTACCTAAAGAGGATATCCTGGAGTCTTTAAAATGTTTTTATCGATTAACTGTAACCTCCTAATTATCTTTCACTTCAACTCAAAGAGCAAAAATCTCAAGGAACCAATTTGTTAACTGTTTTATTGTGGTGTTACTACGAGACTCGAAGACGTAGCAAGCCAGCAGCTTCAGGATGCAGATTTTATGCTATTTGCACCCCAATCAAATTGTCCAACACCAAGTATGCAGCAGGGCTACACCATGCTCAGACACCTTCCATTTCAGTATTATTAGGAGAGCTAGCAACGCTTCTACAGTTAACTTTACCAGTAACATTAATGATTAATCACAGTCTCAAAGCCAATATACTTTAACCTTCCTTTTAAATTCCTTTGCATGAATTCTTTTCTTTATGAAGGAGAAATCATAAAGAAAAGGTGAGTTTTCCCTTCCGATCCCTACGCATAGGTAGGTACACTGAAAGTGCATTACCTACAGTCGCAGGCAACAATTTAAAGGGGGGGAAAAGGTAGCCACGTCCCAGATTCACAAACCAGAAACCATTCCCCCATTAAAATCAGCAAGGGTCTTAGCCCTCAGTTTCAGCCCCTGCTTCCCAACGGACTTTCTAAAAAAACCTTATGAAGAGCAGGGGAAGGAGGAAAAAATAATTGTATGTTTTAAGAGCAGCTTCAGTGTAATGCCCTTTTCACCAGGAACTAGATGACCATCTTGTTTCAGAGACAAATGAAAAGTAATTTTTGTTTAGTTTGAATTACGGAATTTTAAACACACTGAAACGTACCTTAGTAAACATGCTACTAAAAACATGAGACAAAGCGTAAAGATCAATTTCCATCACGAAAGGTGACATGGAGACAGATATACAAGGATAAAATTGATGTCAAATTGTGTTCTGCAATTTGCAAGCTGGATTTTTTCCTCATCTCTTCCAGGCTGTTAAGTAATTTCATTTTTCTTTTTTTAATCCAAAGGAAAAGAAGTAAAGCTCTTTGTTCAGTACACAGAGGATGTGAAATACATACAACAATCATGAATTCCAACTAGTATGAGTGTTTCCACATTATATTCTCCCCTAAGACCACAGTTTCAGAATCATGTGGCAATTTCACAAGTTGGAGGATGCTTGACAAATGTTCAGAACATAACATGTTCATGAAGATATAAAGGTGATTACTACAATGATCCAGCCTTTCTGTACTGAATTTATCTAAGTGTAACATTTTATGCAAGGTTCCACAAGAGGTAGATTTTTGGTTTTGGGGTTGGGGTTTTTTTTGTTTTGTTTTTAAATGCTCTGCTAATCAGCTTAATGGATTTTGGAAATTGACAATTAGAATATAACAACAAGGTATTGCTAAAACCTGGAACTGAAAGTACAAACCTCTTACTGTTGTTTATGCAGACTATTTTTAGGCCTATGATTTCCTTGAAAAACATCAGCCACATAGGAGCAGCAGTACTGTACTTGAGATGAATTCCAATAGCAATGTTCATGCCAGGTAAAACAAGTTCGAATGGAATAAACATTTCTTCTTCCCCCCAAAACAAGTTCCAACATTCAGTAACATCTGATACTCGTAACAATACTCGTTCAAGAAGGAAGTCTTTCACTGTGTGATAGTTACCAGAAAACCTACCCTGCTTCCAGGGGCATTTTAGGGAAAATGGAGCAAAGCGATACATTAAATGAAGATTTCCTCCTGTGCATGTGCCTTTTCATAAAAGTCTGCTCTAGCAACTTTAGAAAGGGCTAAAGACATTAAAAAACAGTTTGATTTTTTGCTCAAACATAAAGAAAGGGGATTATTCTTTCAGCTGTCAACTGAAAAATAAATGTGTCTGTAAGGAGAAAAGAGTAGCAGAAATTCGATCTAGTCTGATACATCTAAAATAAGGAACAACAGTGGGAGCATGAGAGTTCAGAAAAGATCAATACACTATGTTCAGAGACTTCTAAGTCAATGTTAGTCAAGACCAAATAATTTATCCAGTAAATTAAACTAATAATCAAGTCAGATGAGAACAAAGCCTAATTCGAAATATAAAACAAATTCACCATCATTAGTTTCTATTTTTAATTCTTGTTACGCTCTACCCAAAACACAAGCGAGGCCACTTCAGTTCTACTTTGTGTGCTGAATTCACTGCTGTTATAGATTGTTCTAAGTCTGCTGGAGATATGCCCATCTACTATGTCAGCAATGAATTTCACAGGGAGAAAGAAAAGTGACCTTGGTGAAATAATTCAAATAAAACTGTCAAAGCACGAAACCAAATTTTATACTGCGAGCAAGTCTTGCACCAAGTTACAAAGTCAGGTTTTTTTTTCTTCTGTAAAATTTTCCCAGAGATTATATGGGAAAGCTATTTTCCAGAAAGCAAATCATTCATTCAGCATCACTGCCAATTCTCACTTAGGGCCAGATTCTGGACATGACTAACTAACAGGATCAGTTATTGCTCTGCAAAATACTGTCACTTAGTATAAGGCACTTTTACCTGTGTTGTGTTATAAAACATTGATGCTCCTATGACACATTAAAAAAAAAAAAAAAGCAGGCTTTAGGTCATTTGTAGTCAGCAACACTGGAGAAGCATCATCTCTAGGACAGCAGTAGATGTGTCCCTGAGATATTAAAATGAAAGGTATTAATAAAAATTTAAAACAATCTGAAATAAAAAATGTGCTTTATTTTTGGGTCCCTTTCTTCAGCCTGGGGAAGGAAAAACAGATGTGAAATGTTTTAAACAGATCTTTGTGAAGAATCAAGTGTCTTTAATTTTAAGGGGTGCACTTAGGAGGCAGACTTCATACAGAGATACACCGCAGCTTTCCTTAACTCCTGCAGGTCAAAGTAATTAAGTCACAGACATATCCCCAATTCTTTCCAAATTTTTAATAAGCCTATTATGTCAAAACCATGCCCCAATTTTCAGATCAAGATATATGCCAGTTACTGATGTATTCTGGAGTTCTTTCATACAGAGCGAGCTGTTTTATCCCTATGTGGGGGGAATTTCCTGAATGAACAATGCTGCTGCCAGACTAAGAACTGCAGCCTGCACTCATTTTTCCCCACTGAAAAGGTATATAGCACATTAAATCTTCCACCTCAAGAAACAACACAACTTCACCGTTTTGGGAAGAACGGGGAGGGGGGGATCAGACTGCCTTTCCTTGAGCATTTCCTGACAGTCTTTTCAATAAACAGTAACTTGAAATTTTACTCTTTGTGATCTGACAAAATGGTTGGCAGGCAAGATTTTTTTTTTGCTTTGTGAAGAAGAGCTTTTGTTTTCAGTCTAGAACAACACTGGAAAGGTCTCTTCAAACTGACAACACACCTATATTTGAAGAGCTTTACTTCCATCAGATTTTTTTTGTGTCAAGTCATAACCTGAATTTGTATACAAAACGTCCCTCTTAAAAGACATATTAAGATCTCATCTTTAGTGTCAGTAAGACACTGCAAATCAAGAATTCAAAATGTCAATCCCAACTAAATACAGCATTTGTTTATAACTTATAACCCTCAACAGTAGTACTGGAACTCCGTATTTGTGAAGTTTCTTGCCTCTGAGAGCCTGAAGGTATTTTACAGACAGTAAATCATACTCACAACTGCCTGCCTTCATTCATGCTGCATTTCCTGCCTCTACCATCGCATCCTGAAATGCACACCTTACATTAACCCTATTTTAAAGGTAGGCACATAGGGAGTAAGTTAATTGCCCAGAGTCCCTTGAGTCAGTGGAAATGGAATTTTCATTTCCTCTGAGTCAATGTGTTTTTATCAAGATACTACCAAGAATTAACCAGAATATTACTAAGAATTATCAAGATTTTACTAAGAATTAAAGTTGTATTTACCCTGATCACCTCTAAAACAGTCTTTACAATTCAGATTTCTATGTCCGAAAAGAAATTAGTATTTGTTTACTGATCTTCCTAAAGACTAAACTGTGCAAATGCCCAACAGATTTGTATTTATTTATCTGTACCCTATCAGGACTACAAAACTAACTCAAAGCTCCCTAAAGTAGTTTTAAGCTAAAATTTAACTCAAAATTAATAGTGTTTATAAACAAGAGTGTATTTTTTATTTCTCAGAACAGATCATGCTTTACTCCTACTTTACTCCCTTTTTAGTCCTTGCCATAATCCTTTATGTTATTCAGCAACAGCTTTCTAAAAGCTAAACAGTTAACTATTTGATAAATTCTTTCTTTAGCTATGTTGTCTATGCTGAAGCCAGAGTCACAGGATTACTACAAAGACAGAATACTCTCTTTAAAAGGGTATTTGAGCTGAGAAATATGTGATGGATGTACTGTAACTTTAACACAGTTTAAAACCACGTTAATACAGAAGAGTTTTCCAAACCCTGAAAAGCCAGGTCTGTTACAGTGTCAAAACCACGGCTTCCCATGCAGGCCAATACACTGACAATAACCCCAGGGCACCGGGGTTATTTTCAGTTGCAAGCATGCGTGTGCACATCGACTGTCCCTCAAGTCTGTCCGTTTCTGCTGTTCTTGGGAGCAAGCAGGATGTTGAGGGGGGGAAAATCCTGTTCCTTAAACTGATGATAAAGATTTCTTCCACATTTCAGCTAGTTTATTTTGCAAGAGAAGCAGAAAAGCAGGCAAAGTTATAGGAACCATGCAAATAAAATAACCAAACATTCAATCTGCTAGTATTTATGGTGTCCTGCAAACATGGACAGTATATGAAACCAAACTTGTCATGTTTATCCTCAAAATGAAGTTAAAAATTAAAATTGGGACATTAGTAGACTTTTTGTTTGTTTTTAAAGATATGCTGATATTTTCTATGATTTGCAAAGGTGGAGTTTTTACTGTTAAGGTGGTCATAGAAGACATGCCACAAACATGTTACTGAACAATTTAAAAATATTCAGAAAGGCATAGCTCTTTTTCCCCCCCTAAACAAAACTGGGTAAGGGGAGAGAAAAAAAATTCCATCAAAACCTTTGCAATTACTTTAACTACTTCAAGAAGAAAGTTGAGAAAAAAAAAAAAAAGCACCTTTAGAGTTAAAAAAAAAAATAACCACCTTTAGAGACAGGCACATAGAGACAGTACTGTAACAAATATTATTGGTATAATTATGAGAGCACTATATTGCATGTAAAAACATCTCACGATGCTCCTGAAATGAAACTCTGCATGTCAGTTCTCAAACATAAGGACCCCATTCAAAACCAGATTTATATTGGAAATGAACTTCAAAATGTAGTGTAAGACTTGAACAGAAGTAACTCAAAAGACAACTCTTTAGAAAACTTTCCCAAGAAGCTGCAAATATTTTTTTTATTTCCCATTTCAAGTCAACCAGTTATTATGATTTCCTTATCGAAGTAGCAAGTCACACAAAAAGATTTAAAAACAGTCTAAAGCTCAGCATTTAATTATAGCTTGTATTAATGCGTACATATCCCAGAAAAGTGATTCTGAGAGCGGCCCCAGCTGTAATTACAGAAGAACCTCGCAGCATTCCAGCCACTTGGAGGCGGAGGGGCACCATGGGTCTAATTTTGAAGCAAATAATGAGAAAGCTGAAAAGTATGACTCCATATATTTGGAATCATCTTGTGGTAATCAAGGTTACAGTTCCTTATATGGTGTGGAGAACATGAAGCACACACAAAAAAATAGAATATTAAAACTACGGGGTCTAAAGAACTGCAACTATTGCAAAAACCCCTGAACATACCCCAGCAGCCAGCCAGCAAAGCCCCCTTATTTTTGTGTTGCCATGAAATACAAACCTTGCCCTAAAAACAAGGCTGGTTACGCACCCTGCTTCCTAAACTGCATAATTAAAAAAGCGTAATCCACCGGGAGGCCACGAGGCCATGAATTAATTTCAGACAAACCCAGCAGAAGGCAAGCCATCCCTTCAAAAACTGCTAGCGATAGAAAAGAAAAATGGGGAAAAGGTAGGAGAAAAAGAAAAAGAGGTTGTAGTTGTCTCTCTTCTTTTTTTTTCTCTGCCTGTCTAAAGTTAGTCTGGCTTAGAGGATGCACTAACTTTCCCAATCAGTTTTACATTACAGCACAAGTCCAGAAATAGCTCCCAGCCGCCTTGGCCTCTAGCACGGTTGCCATGACAATGGAACCACAGTGCTATAAATAGCTCATCAGCACCAAATCTTGTGAGACACATCTGGAATGGGGCCAGCCCAGCCCCGGCCTGACAAATAAAAATAGGCACAGGCAGTTTCAAAGGCTGGAAAGGTACAATGTGGCTCGGCTTGTGCGGAGCGGCGGGCAGAGAAACGGTTTTGATTGCTTGTTAGCATGAGATTTATTTGATAGGAGATTGGGAAAAGTATAAAAGTTACTTTATTGCATACTAAACAGTCAGTCTTCCTCTAAGGTCTATTTTTCTTTCTTTTCCCCTAGTCTGCAGCAAAACCATACCACTTTTGAAACTGTAACAATGCAGTCTTTCGCCCAGGAGACCATTAAAATAAGGAAAAACAGAAGAAAAGAGATCTTCAAAACTTCCCCCTCTAACTATTTCTGTACATTTTTGGCTCCAGTGTATTTAAGCGCTCCTGCGAGTCTGACAGGCATCCTGGATGGGATCCTGCACAGGCTGGAGCTCTTTGCTCCAGTGGTAATCATTCACAGGCTGCTCAGTGCCTCCACGAGCCTAGTACGAGACGAGGTTCCCCAAGCCCCTCTGCCAGGCTGCAGCGATGGCTGCTCTCCTCCTCACCCTCAACATCGTCGCTTTGGACCCTCACCAGGGACAAAACTATGGCTGTGGACTACGCCAAGGCTACAAACCAGCTGTGTCTGCAACTCAGGCCAGACCTGAGCCGTGCCTTCAGAGGTGGAAGGCAGAATCAGTAGTTGCAGCATAACCCAGCCCACTTCGCAACAGCTCTGCTTGACAAAACTGCCTTTTGAGCAAGCATTTTCTTTCACTTAGTGGGTGAGAAAATGTCGTATTTTTAGCACAGACTCTTGATCAACCCATTCAATTACATCCAAATTATCTGTGTGGGAACAGAATGTTATGTCAAAAATGTTATTCAGTATATTTGTCAATATTACCCAACAGAAGACATTTGTGTAATCAGGAGATTCACTATTTTCTACAGCATATGAAAGCAACAGTTCAGGAATCAGACTGAAGTTGTAAGACTTTGCTATTTCACAGACACTGGAAATAGTAGTCAGAGTGATATAACACAGCGAACACCACTCCCAAAATATAAAAGCTTAGTTGCTCTATCAAAAACCAATAGAGACTACAGATGGTAATCAAAAAACTGCAACTAAAATAAGCATTTAAGCCACAATAAAATATCTTCTGTATGCCATAAAGGCACCGTGCACATGCTCCACACAAACTGCACCATCAGCCCACAGGATTCCTTTAGGTCCCTACATGGATATTTTCATTTCTAAAAATTGTAGAGTAACTTCCATCCAGGATTAAAGCTGTATGTAAACTTCCCTCCCCTTCCCCCTTCCTTTTACCACATCCAGTTCGCTCATTTGCCATCTGAACAATATACGTTTCAGGAAACGGCAGTTTTCACAGAAGTATTTTGGAAAATGTACTTTATAACATGCAATGCAGCGCAATTCAGGGTTTATTGGTTTTTATAAAGACACTCCAAGTCAGTTTAAGAGCCTATAATCAACTGCAAGTTTTGATTTAAATTATATAAAAAAGAACTATATACATTTTTTTTTCTTCCTTAAAAAAGCAATTCATAAATTATTAGGAGATAGCCCTTCCTGGCTCATATAATGAACAAACTTTCTGGGTTTGTCCGGGAGAATCGTGAGAGGGAGAGGGCTGTAAAGCAGAAAACTCTACAAGGTAACCCAAACCTGGCCAACACTCCAGTCCTTCGTTGGAAGGGCCTCCACAGCACCCCCAGGACGCCTCCGTAGACAAAGCCTGCCAGATCCCCTCTGCCATTAACTCTTCACCCTGACCTGATGCTGCTTACGGATCCCTCCTCCTCCAGCGATGGCTTTGGAGGGATGCCTTCCCCAGGCAGATCGTTTGTACTCCTTTATGCTTCCCACTGACCGGGGGGCACATTTTATCCTGAACATGACAGCCACCTGCCTGCGACCGTACTCGACTACCAGTTTTCAGATGAAACCTGTCCGATACAGCTTCCCCTCACCGATAACTGACACAAACCCCAAACACTTGAGGCTGCTCCAGCTGCCTTCACTCCTATTTGCGAACTTGTACGAAGGTATTCTCACACTCTCACAACTACCAAAACAGACCGATTAAAACCAACTCACTACTGCGTGCCTCCGAGGCTCACTCCACAATACAAGCCTGTATATGTCAAATAACTTCAGAACAGCCTCTTACCCCGCCCCAGAAAATTACTTTGCCGTGCCAGGAAGAAACGTAAGCTGATGCAAGGCCAAGGTTGGGTACACAAATGAAAGGTAACGGTATGGATGAGATCACTATGTCGTGATCTGATTCCAGGGCAAGCCCGGGGCGGGAACACGGTGTGAATGAGTGGGGAAGAACATGGCACACCCCCTATTAACTTTTTCTATCTGTTTTTTCTTTTAAGTAGGCTGCAAAAGAAGACAAAAAACATGGGAAAAGATGAAGCAATTAAACGTTCACATAACAAAGTTTCTCACTTCACTTTGCTTTCTGCCCCTCTTCTCCAACTTTTCTTCCTGAATTTTGGTGGGCCAAACACACCAGAGACTCGGATCTAACTAATGAACCTGCCTCTTGCAAAACACTATCAGATCTATTGCTTTAGATACGGGACGTTATCTCTTCTCTACACTTTAAAACAATTTTGTTTGCCTGGCTTCATTTTTACTTCTCCCTATTCATGAATCAGTGTTTAAAATAAAAAAAAGCGAATTAATCAGAAATCAAAATATCAGCCATCTCTAAACAATTCATGCGTTGCTGGAAGCAGAATGAAAGGCAAGTGGTACGTTGGGCCTGGGGAGTTCCCAGGGAAATCAAACCCCAGACGTGAGGGTGGGAATTGGGCACAGTGAATGGGAGAGCTGATGCGACAGCCTGCACTCCTGGGCCGTTCCGTGACTTACGGGCTGCAATTTCTGTCTTTCCTGACGCTTGAAATGGTTTTAACCTCCTGTGACTCTCAAAGACTGTCATCTGGAAGAATCAAACTCCTAGGGTACTCCATCAAGTTTGGTATCTTTTTCAGTTATTTCAACAAGAGCTCCGTACACTAAAGATTACAATTTTTAATTTTACACAAGGAATGAAAAGCTGAAATCTAATACTTAATTGTAAGAAAATAACAAATTGTTTCCGTGGTCTTTACTATCTATAAAGCCATCAAGCTGGACTAGTGAGAACTCAAGTATGGCTAATTGTGAACTTCTCTTCCACCCTGCCCCCCCCCCTAAATATCCCTATTTTTAATATATCTTTTGTCCTCCCTGTTTTCTAGAAGGTAGAAAAAGGTCTGTATCTACGAACAAGGCCAGGGATTTTTCTGTTGTAAGCTGTTTTTAATTGTAAGCTAAAATCACAGACCTTACATACAGCAGAAGAAACCAACATAACTGCATCACTGAGTGCATCACTCCTCTGCCCTGTGGGTGGCTGAACTTGGAGGAAAACTTGAAATGTAATAATTTTTCAAAGTCTATTTAAATCAATCAGGTGCAATAGGGATCATCTTAGACAGGTTTAAGAATACTTGCTGCTAACTTAGACTAAGGAGACTGTTTAAGCAAAGTCATTTAGGCAAAAATCAATATGAATAATTTTTAATGGAATTACAGAGTGCCTCTACAGAATATAAATTTGTTTGAAACCCCCCCAACATCTTGAGTTCAAATCAACAAATGCTTGCTTCAATTTCAGATGTCATTTTTAATATGGCAACAACCTATGCATTTTATAAGTATACGTCCCCTACCGTAGGCCGCTCTGAGCAATTAGAACAGGTGAACCTAATGGGATATCCTTTCATTGTGTTTCAACAAAGTATTTATAATGAACCTTGTCCTCACGGTCTTTAGCTCCCTCCAGTGCCATCAAATCAGTAGAATTGCTTTCAGTTGATAAAGACCATCACGTACATCTAATTTTAAAATTGCATTATTCTGACAAAATTAATGACATCACTAATAAATAAAATAAAAATTGTGTTAATAATTTAAAATGTTAATAAAAGCGTATTCCCTCAATGACTGGGACCAAAAAACACAGCCAGAAAGTAAAAAAAAAAGAAAAAGACAACCAAAGAGCTAGATCTGAGGTAGGACTAAAACTACTATCTGACAGCCACAAAATGCTTTACAAGCATTACTTATTGGTATTTGCACCATGCCTTTCAGATGATAAAATAATAAACTAATACTAGTTTCCATAATTTGAAGAAACAGAGCTATCTGCAAAAGCGGACAAATCAAAGGTTCAGGCAGTTCCCACATTTTTCAGCTTGTGTGTGGCTTGTATAACCTAAACCCCAAACACTGAGAATACAGAACCAGGCACTTCCCCAGCTGCTATCTGAAAAATGGGCAACATCATTTTTAACAGAATTTTTAGAGACGGAGGTAGGTGGAGCTGACATGATCTCCCATGGCAGAAAAGGAATTTTGATCCCAGCTGAGTTTGAGACAGAAAAGGAATTTTGATCCCAGGACTGAGTTTCCGCAGGAACTAGGGAAGCAGTAATAGCTCAGGGAAGGAATCAGACCCCAGATGAGCCCAAAACAATGGGAGGACAAACCGCTGCCGGGTTTTGAGCAGGGTGGTAGGGAGGACTTCACTGCCTTATTTAAATACACTTGTACAAAGGAATTCAGAGAAATAGTTCATGTGTATTTAACATGCAAGAATATAAATCCAACGCTGGAATTTTGCCTACTTAGGCGCCATCCCAACTGAGATTTTTGTTCACTATTTTAGAAAGTTAGGTTCTTCTGCAAAAAGGCAGTAATTTTGACTGTTATCCTGCTCACAGGACGCTCAAATGTTTCATTTCTTTTATGCCAGCGTCACACGTGATGCTTGCTGCAGGCACTCAGGACTGGAACGGCAGTCAGTGTCTTCACAGGACTACCTGTCAATACCTGTTCGGGAGCTGACAGTTCAAACAGCTCACAGCAGCTCACATTTCAGTTTTTGCTTTTCTCAGAGACGTGCCTCCCCCCCGCCTTTTATTTTAAACATTCTTTTTCCAGCTTGGGAAAAACAACTCCAGGCCTCTGTAAAAGGAGGCACACAACCTGGCATCTAGTATTAAAAGCATCTGTAAAGAGCACACCTCTTGTTCTGAAGTGAGTTACTATATAAAGTTGTTATTCTTTTTTCTTGAAAACATTTGCTTGATCATGAAATTTAATACCAGACATACTTAAAATTCATTTTAAAACAAGCAAGTGATACGGAGCTACAATAGCAATTCTATGCTGTTAATTTTGAGCAGTACAGTGACACTAATCTTTAGCTACTGTGAAAAGCATCGCCTGCAAATATCTGTTTCTGTGTTCTTTTGCCATACAATAAAATGAAGTAGTCAAATTTAAGTGCTTGTCTCTCCCTGGTACACATTACATTCAGGCAGATAAAAGGAGCAAGAAACCAAGCTTGAAGCCAAATTCAAAGGCAAACAATAAAGGTGAACATACTACGTCTGTGGGAAAGCCATTCACAGGGAGCGACCACGTTTCTGAAAAAGTGCAGCCCTCTTTTATTCTCACAGAAATTTAACACATCAAACAAAAAGAACTGTCAGTCATCCAGTTTCATGATTTTGCTTTTTGCTTAGATTTTCGCTACTCTTAAAAGGAAAATCTAATACAGACCCTCCACCTTCGCTTACTCACATGTTGTTTGTGATAACGTCAATACATAGTCATTGACGATGGAATATTTCCCCAAACTGCATTGGAATATTTAGTACTTTTAAGCTTATAGTTAAAATGGACACCTCACAGAACACTGTGGCTTTACAAAGGCTCACAAACAGCACTAATTTAGCAAGTGACATGATATGCCATTTTAGAATCTTTTAAATAAAATATTTTGGCCCTTCCCCCTCTCTTCCCCACTGACCTGCTAACTTAACTTATCCTGAAGCAGAATTTTAATCATTATAAAAATATGAACTCCTTTAAATCTCATGTTTCAAAACAGAAGACTGGCTATAAAAGACCTGAAAAATAGTATTAAAAGCTCTAATCATTCAAATGTCTGTAAAACAGACAGTGGGATATACTTCATATTTGCAAAACATATTTTAACATTTGCAAAATGTATTTTTAAACGTGGACTTTCTAAGCTGCGTGCTTTTAAGGTTAAAGTAACAGAGAATTTAGAATGAAGTGTGCACAGGAAAAGTAAAATCCCTGACAAGGCACAACCTTAGCCTGTTTCCTCTCTCAGCCAAGAGTTGCGTCTGCTGGTTTCGGCACAGAGAGGTTTTCCATCGCAGCTCCCTGACTCACAGACGAGCAGTCAGGTGCTGCAAAACATGGAACTGAGATAGGACTGGAGTAAGCGTGCAGAGATGTGCGTGGGTGATGGATGTGCATGTGTGAGAAGGAGTTGTTGGGTGAGTGCACAGGAAAAAGGAGGCAAGGGGAAATTTTGGAAGGACTTTTAAAATCCCTTCTTCTCTAACTAGCTTAAGACAATGTTACAATGAGGCAGTGATAATGCAGCTGCTTCAGGTGGAATTAGTTCTTTTAAACTAGTTTTATTGACTCTATTACAGTTATATAAAAGTGTTGTAATTACCTAAAAAATTACTAAATATATTATTCACAGAACATAATTATTTCAGCATTATAATTTAAAACCCCTCAACAGCAGAACGGATAGCTCTATCTTGAAATGGAACCTTGTACTCAGGAGAATATTAAGATTCAGGAGGTACTAAAGGTGACACATACGCACTGCCCTTGCAGTCTCAGCATCCTCACTGGCCTCCTTGTCGGCAGACTTTACACAGAGGCCAAGGACTGAGAAAGCCTGGGCAGGGAGTCTTCTCCCACAGCCCCATCCTTCTCTTCTGACATGGGTCTCTGTGCTCCCAGGCAGTGCCAGAGCCTTGACCACAAACCACCCTTCTACCGAGGTTGAAGAGAACCTCTGCGCCAAGGTATACCGTACAAAACTCTGCTAAATTTAAATTACTGCCACGTTCCCTAGAAACCTTAACTTTAGCCCCCGTTTCCTCAGGGGATGGGGGGAAGGAGAAAGAAAGATTCTAGCCATTATGGTTGTGAAGCAAGTACAAAATGCTGCGGTGAGCTCTACCTATGCAGGTAGTGTGCAACAAACACACTTGCGAGGTGGAAAAGAATTTCATCTCAGCAGACATTAATTCTGAAACTCTGGTGATGCTGGTTTATGCTTTTTTATTTTATTACACTGAAAATAAAGTATCACAAAGCTATGAATAACAACTCATTTTTGCACAAGTGGGTGGACTCCCCGCCCCCACACACTCAATCACAACCAGACAGCAGGGAATCTGACGGAAAGAAAGCCAAGCTGAAGAGCCCAAGGTGTGCATTCAAGTTCCATTCAAAATTTCCAAATTCCACTGGATGACTAAAAGCTGTAAGATTCCCGCAGAGGACACACACATCTTGACTATCTCTTTGTCTGCAGAGGGCACTGTCTCATGTTTGCATTTTAAATGGCTGAAACCCTAAACCTAAATATTAACAGATTAAAAATTTCCTCTTCTACATGAAAAGAACATTTAAACAGTCTCAGGAGAAGAACTGAACTAAAACAGCCACTAAAAATCATGGGTAGAATTGCTACAGTGGGAAAGATGAGAAGGGGTCTACGAAGGTATTTCTCTTCCCCAAATGTAGTGCATATTCCCACATCAACATACACTAAGGGGTTATGAACCCAGCTGGGGCTTTGGCCGCCCTTACAAAGCTGTGCTCAATATCCAAGTCTTATTTTGCACAAAGACATAAACCCAGCAACCCTCTTACAGTGTCTTACTGCAAAGAAGCACTAAAGGACATACAGCACCCTTCAGTGTTGCAGTCTTGGTTCAAATATGTGCCTAAAACTTAGTGGGCATCTGACATTCACAGCCCACAGATCTGGTAATAAATGTGCAATTCAAAGCTATGCTAGGAAGCAGAGGTAATAAATGTGCAATTCAAAGCTGTGCTAAAGCAGAGGCAGTCTTATTTTGCACAAAGACATAAACCCAGCAACCCTCTTACAGTGTCTTACTGCAAAGAAGCACTAAAGGACATACAGCACCCTTCAGTGTTGCAGTCTTGGTTCAAATATGTGCCTAAAACTTAGTGGGCATCTGACATTCACAGCCCACAGATCTGGTAATAAATGTGCAATTCAAAGCTGTGCTAGGAAGCAGAGGTAATAAATGTGCAATTCAAAGCTGTGCTAGGAAGCAGAGGTAATAAATGTGCAATTCAAAGCTGTGCTAGGAAGCAGAGGCATGCAGCAGCTCTAGTGGAATGATTGTGACCCAGCTGTAGCCTGGACTGGCTCACCTATTGCTCTGATACCTGTAACTAGAAACTATGTGATTTAAGAGTGCTGAAGACAATTCCAGGATTTCCATTTGTTCTGCATTACTATAATTAGAGCTTCCGGATCATGGTTTACACTAAGAACAGCAGCAAAGACTGCAAGGTGGAAGAGACTCAGATCAGATGGGTCAGATAGGGAGAAAGTCTGGAGAGAAAGCTCAATGGTTCTGGTGAAAAGGAGGGGTGTTCTTACGTTACTTAACACCGTATCAGGTGCTTATACATACACAGTCTATGAACATTATAACCATATGTGAAACGCAGCTTTTATCACACTACAGTATTTTAACTCCACTTCCTCTACTCAGCAGCAAATTATTAGATTCACCACAAAAAAGGGTGCCTAAGTGCAGCAACTGATATATTACACAGAAGTTAATAATACGCGACTACTAAATATAGGCATTCTCTGTTTTCTTCTACGTTTTCCAGCCTAAGACATTTTTGCAGCATCTTGAACACACTAGCTGCCCTGTATTGATTGCGATGCTCAAAACTAGCGACAGGTGCAGAGCTCTCAATATGGCACTTTTCCCTCACCCCATCCCACCCACGTTTAGATCCTATAGCTTCAGCTTGTAAAACTAGTTATCTTCTTTGTATAAATGCACATGCACAGGAATTCCAAGGAACAGACTGCCAACAAGCAGATGAGAAAATTAAAAAAGATCTGAGACGCTAATAAACCATGCCAGAATTATACTCTGCATCTAAATACAGGTTTTAAGGGAACATCATTGGAGTACTTCTGCAGATAAGCATATCCTTCATTTTAATTAAGAAAGAAAAATTTCCTCCTTGGAATGAACCCACTTCCATTCAAGAGACCTATGTTTTATTAACACATCTTACGATTTTCTGTTTCTTTGCTTAAAGAATGGGGAAGAAAAAAAAATAAAGGTCGATATAATTTACACTCAGGTCACTGACTTTCTTGATTGTGGCTCCAAACACCAAGACTTTAAAAAGGAAAAAAACCCCAGCCACCCAAGCCCCACACTGCTCTGCAGTAGAACTTCCTCCTGTTACCTATATTCATTTTTATCAGTGTAAGCTGCAGATAATTAATGGAGTTAGAGTCAAAAGGTATCCCAAGGAAGAAAAAAAAAAAATCTTCAACTAACATCACAATTGAAAAATGCAACTTTTCTAATGTATTACTGATTTCTAAGTAAATATGCAGGGAAACTGCCAGACATTTACATAGATATATATGTGTCTAACTCTGTAGAGTAAAAATCTGTTTGTTTTCTGCATGTCCATCGTTAATCCATTATGGTGCTTTGTGGTATGGATGTTTGGAATAAATGTGAAACATTTCAGAATTTAAAAGATACACTACTTAAATGTGGATACTACAACCCGATTTGCCCTGTAATCCATCTATGTATAAAAGCAGCATATGCTTGTACAGATTCTGGTAATTAGAGAGTTTTGTTTCAAAAAACCGCCATGTTTCATACAATATAAACATGGTAATTATCACTTTATCTCACAATCTACACTGTGATTTCAATTATGCACAACAAAGGGACTGCTCATGAGAACTGAACTGAGAGCGTGAATCGCACCTCTCGTAATAATAGTAACAAACCTATGTTTGTTAGCGTTTGTTTGTTTTTAAAAGGTATTTGTTGAATTATTACAAACATCTCTTACAGACGGGTGAAAAAAGAAAAATGTACTGGGTGCGGCACTAATCTTTCATTTGTAAGACTTGTCTTGAGGGAAATCAGTTTCATATTCTTTACAGCCACGTGACTTTATCAGAAAACCACAGCACACAATTTTGGCATAATTAGCAGGACCTTCTTAAATACAGCCCAGAAGAAAGCTCTGAGGGAAACAAACACATTTCACATCATTAGGGAAAGTCAGAGCTGAAATGGAGGTACCAGTCTCTGCACAGAACAGCAGAAATCCTACCTATTTTTAGTTCTTCACAATTCCAATAAGAAAACAGTTGGGAGTCTAATGAAAATACCTTGGTGACAAATGTAATGGACTGTACACTAAAGTTACTATTTTTAAATAAAGTTCCTAATTATCTTTCAAAACAAGAAGCAATTTAGCAGCAGTGGAGCTACGGCTTCCCAAGCGTCTGGTAAGGCTTGGCTCCAATCAGATTGAAACTGGGAAATGGCTCAACACCTTTCTGATCCTGAAAACTGGTTGAGGGCCAAGGCTCAGGGTTTGGTTGGGTTTGTTTTTGTTGGTTTTTTTTTTTTTTCCATTTTGTTTTGGTTTTTTTAAGTTTAATGAACGCAGTTCTGCTTTGACCTGTCCAGTCCTGCCTTGCCCTGTTTTTCCCTGCCTGTTCCCCAGTCACCCTCCTTATGAGCAGGGAATGCCTCCACACAGCTGCACAATTTCCAACCCGCCCGCGTGTGGAGAAGGTGGAGAGGAAAACAGAAACGGAGCTCATAATGTCTGAAGAGAGCTGGTGAAAACGATAAATGATAACAAACTGCTTGGATCTTAGAGTAGTTCAGCTCTGTGGAGGAGAGGTGGACAGTGGAGTACTCCAGAGGCAATGGTGAAGGGTCAAGAATTTCACCTAGCCAAGAGCTCTGAAAGAGTGCAGAGGAATTCACAACACGGAACATCTCGATATTTGCAAGTTTACTGAACGAGCCACATAAATCACAATAAAGTGAGTTATAATCTGACACGTTCTTCTCCAAATAGATCTTTAAAACTAGATATTTTAATTACTGGTTCCCTTGATAACACACTGTGACAATAATGAGTATACGTTATACTTCTAACCTCACATAAGACTATTCCACACTTCATACGTACTGCACGCTTTATTTTTGAAACAAACTTTTAACAATAGGGGTAGAGAATTAGAGTTAGCATCGAAAATACACAGATAACATACTAATATCTACATTTTAATGTGACATAGCAGGATCCTAGAGTCTGGAATGCCCATTTGGGGAATATATCATCTATGCTGGTAAGACAAGAGAAGATCTCTGAATCCATCCTCTCACCCCTTCTACAAAACCACTTCACCGTGTCAAGATTCTGGATGACACTGCAATACTTCTTGGCATTAGTACCATGGAAGATTGAACAATAAAATCCTTCACTCATCTGATTTCATTTAAAACCTCACACTATCCCAAATCACCCAGGAGTTTTTGCAGATGTGAGCTTTTATATTCTTCTTGAAGACGAGACGTATCACAACACCAATTTACAAATGGGGAAACTAAGTTTCACCCCAGTGTGGCCTTTGATAACAAAATGTGTGGATCCTGAAGCAGTTCAGCTCCGTGGAACAGAGGTGAACGGTGAAGTCCTCCAGCAGAAACGGTGAGGAGAAGCCATTCAGGCTGAACCAAGAAAAGAACTGAGACATACACCATAACTGCAAAATCTGTTCTTCATGGCACACATACCAATAGGCAGAGCTAATGAAAAGACCAAAATAAAATAACCATCAGTAGACTCGAGCAAGATTGGTTCACTCTTGAGACTCAATTTGCTGAAAGAATATCCAGAGAACAGCCACACCCTAATCTAAGAAGATTGCCTTGCCAGGTACGAAGCTTCAAGATGCCTAACTTTTCCACACTGTCCCTGATTTTATAACATCACAAATGAGTAATTAAAATCTAACTGAGATGCCTTAACAGCAAAAATGGTGGACAGTGTGTTCCAGACACGGTCTTCAGCAACTTTGCAAGTATTACCAACATTGGCAATATATGAACAAAAATGGCAAATGAACGTAATTTGTGGGGATTTTGCGTGTATATTGCTGTTTTCATTTATTTATAAAAATTACCTAGGCTTCAGAAGGTTTTTTGGGTTTTAAAAACCATGAATCTCTCAGCAAAGATGATACAGCGCTACCTGGCCACCTGAACCGGGCTGGACGCGGCTCCCACCAGCACCACGTTCCTTTGGCAGACCCTTCTCCAGGACCCAAGGCTCTTTCCCTCCCCCAGCTGCAACAGCCCTGCTAAAAATAGCCCTCCGCTCGCTTTTACTCCGGCTGCAGTTTGCATAAGCCCTTTGGGGGACGGGGAACCTTGCAGAGTACCCAAGGCACTCCACAGCCTTCACAGAAAGTTTACTGGGCAGCCAACACGTTTCAAGTGTAAATTACCGTCCAGACACTGAAACCCCTCACTTGCCTAATGAATGCACTACAATTCAGCTTTATTGGTGGATATCCTTCTCGGAGACTTGATTAGCGTACCACAACACAAATATAGGTAACACAGAATTATATTTAACTATAACAACTGATTGTAACACGTTTCAGCTCCAAAATCAATGTGTAATATACTACAGAGTAATCAGTTCAAAAATGGTATTTCAAATCACAAAACCTATCAATGACATCCTGACTACAAAATTACTCTTAATCGCATGTAAAATTAGCTAGCAATTTCTTTCAGTTTATTTAGGACTTAGTCACATACTATAAAAAATACTTCAAGAATACTTAAGTTCAGCTTCAGTTTGGTAAACTTCTTCACCTAATATGAGCTTAATCTATTTTTTAATTTTCAGCCTGCCCCTCCTGAAGTAAGGATTTTATGACCATGTTCTCTGCGTGCAAGCACATGGTCTCAATAAACTTTTGAGCCTGCTGGTAAATTTATACCAAATGTGCTGCAGACATCTTTGTCAGGGGTCTCTCAAAAATAATAAATTCAGCAATACCTGTGAATGCAGGCAAGCACCCAGACAAGAGAAATTTAAATTTAACTCCCCAGTGAAGGAAAGGCTTTGGTGTATCATCAAACAGTGGAGTTCACAGAAGAGGAAAAGGAGGGAGAGAACATGCAAGTCAACAGCATCGAGTGCCCCCTCTCCCTGGGACCGGCAGTGATGTATTTGCAGTGTTTCAGGCCAGGGAATAATTGGGAATCGAACCTGGCGCTTTCACGTTGTACCAGCAAATGTACTGGCCTCATTTCATCCTTGTATCAGAAATGTTCTGATACACTGTTCCTATCTTTCGGAACACTGTTGCTTTTAATTCCTTTTTTAAAGCAAGTCTTTAATGAGGTTTTACAGTATCTTTTTAGGTCTTAGTTTGATAAAAGTATTCTCCTAATTGTCATCTAATCTTGAAATGTTCCTTTTCTGCAGCAATACAGCATGAGCGATAAGAGCTCGTATTAAAAAAAAAAAACAAACCAACCACCCATGCTCCAAAAGCTGTCATGCTTGCTGACGGCGAACATCAGAAACAGCGGATCCCAAGGTCAGGCAAAAAGTTCCAGCAGCTACTCACCCACCACGGCGAGTAAACTGCAAAATCCTAAAAATACCAGTCACACCTGCTCCACGTGCGCTGCTATCGGCGCGCCTGGAGAAGCACACCGTTTCAGCAAGCTCTTTCCTGCTGGAGCAGCATTTGCTGTGGCTTCCACAGCAGCAGCCAGACCCGAGGGGTCCCACCCCCCGGCAAGCGCCCCGCAGCCAGTCCAGCACTGCGCCCCGCATCAGCTGTCCCAGAGCAATCTGGCTGTTACATAGGTAATGCAAAAATGATGCAATCAGCGCCGCACTCTTTCTCGTTTCCTCAAGCATTTATTTATAGCTTGCCCTCTATTTTGTGCCTGCAGATGTTCCTCCTGGGGGAGGGATTCCTAGTGAAGGCTGCTCCAGCCCGTGTGGAAGTCTTCTATTCCGTTTGTTTCTGTTTCATACTGAATTGTTTGTTCGAACCACAGCTCAAAACAAACCTCATTCAGGGCTTTTTCTGTTTGCACAAAGAGAGGTTGCAAAAGCATAGGAGGAAAGGGTGAGTAAAAATTAATTCTCAGGAACTAATACGAGTTTTAACAGTCGCTTTGATTGATTCTCAACGCTTGACAGCTATGGTTTTTACACCACTACAGAAATCCAAGACCACTATACCATTAAGTCCAATTTTAACAATTCAAGATGATGTTTGCTCTGGTTTTTTTTATAAAGTTATGGGAATTTTACAGTAAAACTGAGCACATTTTTTAAATTAATGGGTAAAACTTCAATAAACACAGAAGTCTAGTACACCCTAAGTGCATGACAACCTTACAGAGTTTACATAAACACAACTCCTCCTCTTATTTTAACTTCTCGTCCTAAGTAATTCATTGTAACACACAGACTGACCGCTAGCTGTCTTCACAAAAAACAGAGGATTTAAGGATTACTGTGTACACAATGATCTACTATTTTACTGTTTCAAATTTACTCAAAGTATGTGTATTTTTTTGAGAACTGATATTACAGGAGAAGTTTCACCTGCAGCAAATAGCGTTATTTTTAGGGTGAATTTGTTGCATTTTCCCTACCATAAAAAAGTATATTCTATGCCTAGTGAAAATAAAATTTAAAAAAAAAAACAGAAAAAAGAGCAATACCATCTGCAACATCCACATACAGTGCAGGCAAGCCAAAGAATCTTGAGCTTTCAGCAGTCACGTAGCTCCGCCACTTGTCTGACTTTCTGAACATGTCAAACCTCGTCAAACGTTGGACCTGTCTTGCAGTAAATGCACCAATTGTGTGTTTATCAGCTTTGCACTAGTAGCCTGATACAGTGTTTACTACAATAGTGAGATCCCCTCACTCCAGGAATGCGTGGCATCGCTTAAAGGATGAAAGGCTGCTCGGCAGAACACCAAGGAATCCATGCAATCAGCGATATTTGTGAAACCTGTTGTTAATGAATTAACTCACAGTAGGAGAAACTCCATCTATTTTAAGAGAGCTCCTGTAAGGATGAATCCAGGCTATTGAATTTTTCTTAATCTTTACAATCACGAAAGAAAATCAAAATTGTGTAGTAATGTTATGTTAGTAGCTGCATTTAATGATCTTGTGTAACAATGCAACATACTAATTTCTCAAGTAAATTATTTTGTGTCAAGTCTGTAACAACACTGATTAATCACTCAAAATGGGTTGCGCATTGAGTCAGGGCTTTGAATGCATACATGAAATCTTGCTTACTAATATATTAGTTGTTTGAAAAATATTGGTCATTTTAATTACATGGAAAATGATTTATGAAGTCTCAAAACTTAACAAATAATCAACCAAAATAATCAACAAAGATCAACCCTACACATCTCTTCGAAGCAACTGATCTGACCCCATCCTCAAAACATGTCTTTGAATTAATGACCGTATGGAAAGGGTTTCAAAGTCCCTCTCGATTAAAAGCTGGAAACACTACTTTTCAAGGTGGCAACTCTTTAACTGTTTTGCATAACTAACGCCAGATAAGTTTAGCTTTAGGTATATACACATGTATACAAATCACAGAGTTATCTGCAGAACAAGCACCCTGCCAGTGTAGTTCACTAATTCTCATTCTATTACAAACTTGTACCTATCAACAGAGCAAGAGACCAATATGATATTCACAGCATCTCTTCCAAAACCCTCAGCAGACAAAGGATGTTTTTAAATATATTTCTAGCATATTCTCTCACACTATTAATTAATGCCACTGCAAAAACTTTTGAGGATGGAAAATGGAAAGAGTGGGAAGAAATGCAGAACCTGTTGCCATTAAAATGCAGAAATTAGTAAAAGTTTAATTAACAGAACGGTTTTGGCTTATATTCCATCTCCTGCTGTGTTGCATTTCAACTCTTCCCCTTCACCCACAAAAAAATTCCACTGCATTTGAATTTGTATGTTTGCAGAGAGCAGTGCTACAAAAAACAAAGCAGAAGCATGGATAGGTATCAGAAATACGTTGACTAAGAAGTCCAGATACTACTGTACCAAACAGACTTTAAAGCAATTACAAAAATATGCATCTGACATTTGCTTTAAAAAAGCTCAAGATTATTTCATTTTCTCTTTTTGAAATAGGTATTCTCAGGGCTTATGCACATTTTGTCATTTATCTGTATTATTCATTTATTAAAATGCTTAAAATCATTTGGTGATGCAGCATAACATTCTTTATCAAACAACACAGTTTGCCCTTTTTACCACTAGTAACAAGGAATCTGTTAGTCTCTTTAGTGAATTATTTTTAACTCTGTGTTAATTAACTCTATGGGTATAGGCAAACCATCAAGAAATTGGGCTACAGAACAACTTTGTCTGCAGAATTCTGAACTGTAGCCAAGTACTTTTAGTACAGAATTACCTTACGAAGCTGCATCATTCTTAGGTTTATACAGTAGTAGTTACTGATACATTCACATTCTTTGATAACATCACCTTTGGTTTTAAAGCAGACTGTTAAAGTAAAATATCAGCTGAGAGACATCCTGAGCAAACTACCAACTGGACTCAACACAGTATTCTTCACCGGCTAACTAAAAATGTCAATATGCTTGTTACTTAGTCCTGCCTTCGTGACACTGTCTTGATGCGCTTTTGCCATTCAAAATGAAACTTAGCTGTCAGAGGAAAACAACAATCTACTGAACAAATCACGTGGATGTCTACTTATGATCACAGAGGCAATTTATTATTTTATGGACAGATTTTATTTAAATAAAATGTTAACATTCATGCCAAACTTTCATAAATACTCTTGAGCAAGCATGTGCCTAACCTAAGTAAATTCTGTGCATGTGAATTTGTTACTGAAAGAAATAGCTGCTGTATGAGCAAATGCTTCATTTGCATGTGAAAGCAAATGTAACACATTGAGAAATGAACATCCATTTCCACTAAATCAGGCATCCATGAGCACTTGCACTAGGGTTTATCCTTAACTCTTGCGGGCATTAGCAAGTGATACACTTAAACTAAAAGGCAAAGTGTAGCTATTTGGATGCAGGACTGGGTCAAGAAATTGGGGAAGAAGTTCCAACCCAGCTTTTTTATGCTCTTCAGATCAGGTCAGCCCTGCCTCCAGCTGAAGGCAAATCCCTAATATTTACAACTCGACACGGAAAGGAAGTTGCATCTGCAGCCCAAGGCCAGAAAGGGACTGACACATTAACAGATGTGTGGAACAAAGGAGAAATAAAAGTGGCAAATGACTGAAGGTGATGGGAAGCGGGGGGGTTACAAGTGGCAGAGCAAGTGAAAGTGGAGGCAGAAATTGGATTTCTGGAGCAAACAGTTAAACACTTTCACAATAATTCAGAATGATACAGTGGGCATTGCACAGACCTCAAAAGCCTGTGGTATGAATTCTTAAATTATTCACATTTTGGACTTGTAAAGGTCTTTCTGCCATTATGGCTCATCACTTTTAGTGTTTTCACTTATCAGTGCTCCTAATTCATAATACTCAAGCAAGCTATTCCAGGACACCTTTTGTTTTATCTTGCTTCACACTGGGATGTAATTTATTTTGAAGACAGAGTTTATCTGGGGTTGAGTGTAGCTTGAAATTATGAATTTATGATTAGCTGTGACAACAGTGGGAACATGTGTTGGATTCATAATCCATTTATTGGCTAAATTTAGGTAATCTGGTTTTCACAGCACTTGCCAGCAGGCACATCCCTGCTACGAACAGTCAGCAAGAAAGGGCAGACACATTGAGTAGTTAGGTATAATTCAGCTACTTATATATTCAGACTCATTTTGTTGGTAGTGACTTCACTAAAGTCATGCAAAGACAGCAGTTACTGTGCTTCCCATCATCTACAGCAACCTATTTCTGCACCTAATAGCCCACTGGATTGCAGAGGAAATATAACCAGGGCTATATTTCTTTTTTTTTTAAATTGAAATTTAACCTCGTTTAAAACATGGTGCTCTGTTCCCTCAGGCTGAAGACGAGTAGGGAGAAGACCCTAATTCAGTTATGTCTAAGTGCTGTGGAATAAAGTAAGGTGGGTTTTATCATCAAGACTAAGGGTTAGAAGTTAGATGATCTGGGTCTATTCCTTGGCTTGCCAAAGAATTCACACAGCAGTAGGCAAGCTCATCAGTTTTAGATCAGTGAAAGGGGACATGAATATTATTCTTCCTCACAGGAATGTTCAACAATATAATTGTTAATGTCCGTAAGAAGCTCATGTATGCCAGGAATATAGGCCAGGGAAATTCCTGTCCTGTTGAATGTGAATATGCAGACATAGCTTGCAGAGCTGGAGGAGACAAGAGCAACTACTCTGCCAAAATCACATTGAGTGGAAAGAAAGTAAAAAGGAAAAAAAAAAAGTAGTAAATATGAATAAGAAACTAGACTAACAGTGGTACCACTGATAAATCGGCCACTATTTAAAAAGGTGAGATGCTCAGCAAATGCACTTTACTACATGTTCCATGAAGGGAACTTTGTCATGAAGTGAAATCAGCATGGAAGAAAATCATTAAGTGCTCAGATCGGGGCTCTTAATTGCTCTCTACAAGTCAGCAAATCCAGAAATAAAACACACTGTAAATCTTAATAAAAATATAAAGAATTTACAACCCATAACAAATTTAAAATTAAAAAAACAGCGCGTCCACATCTGCTGATGCTTTAGCAGCCCTGCACAGCAGTCAGCTAATAGCTGCACTCCCCTCCTTTCTTTGATAAGTATTTTAAAAACAAACATCTTAAAAAATACTTCTCATAAAACTCTTCTGGAGCAGCCTGGCACAGTTTCAAGCTATCGGAGTGGCTCTGCTGGTGCTGAAGTTCGAGAAACACGACTCTGCACCTAGACCGGCCACCTCCCTGTGCTTTCTCCTTCCCCGAAATGGCAGGCGGCAGGAGAAAAGCCGGTGCGGCCGGCGGCAGGAAATAGCGTGAGAATGGGCTCCCTCATGCTACTTCCAGCCCTTCCTGATATCGGAGGGTGTGAAATGGGTTGCAAAGACTGTCTCTCACATTATTTCCTTTTCCACCCCCGCCAAAACCAGGAAGCGCCAGCTAGGAGATACGAAGAGAAAGCATAGCGTAAAATGAAGCACAAAATCACATTGGTGGCCAAGGCTAACTAAAGCAAAAATTCAAGGATCTGTGGGCACAGCCTAATATTAGCAAGTCTAGAAAAAGCACTAGGAGGCTCATGTACCCAGGCTTTGCTTTTGATTTGCTAAATAGCTAATCCAAAGGCTACTGACACCAAAGCAATCTTCTTCAGGACATCCACAGACTTTGGGTCAGACCTTACAGGACAGTGCTGGCATCCTTCATGCCCTCGTGCCACAAACAGCACATTCATATGGGAGAGATCCTAATTCCTCTGACTACTCTGCTGCGTATTTGTGAGGCTTTAAGAACAGAAATGAAATGAAAACCGAGGTAGAAGTATTAGCAGCAACAGCACTTCAGAAAGATCGTATTTGTTTATATTTGTCAGAAGGCATGTATTTGACAAACAGGTCTTGGCACATTACAGTGGAAATGGCTCCTACGTTCTTAGTATTAAGTAATATATTCTAAATAAAACACAATCCTGTGCCTTCAGGGAATAAATATGAAGGATGGTAAATCATTTATTTATCACCGTTTGGGGTTTTCTATATTCTAGACACTTCTGCGTTCTTCTGTTTATTATTAGCCAAGAGCAGTATCACATGGCAGCTTCAGTACAAACATTCGTTCTCTTCTGTATACATCCCCAGAAGATGCAAGAGCAATGAAATTTGGTCTCCTCATAGATAACGCTCCCTCCTCACAGCTAAAATACACTCCTCTTGGGGAGAAACTGGTGACAACCTCACAGACCGTGTTGTTCTAAAAGCAGAATTGAAACTAATTACTTAGTAAGTCCAGTTAAGAAAAGGGAAACAGCCTCCTTTCCTTTCTCTGCCTCTCAAGACTGTAAAATATGCCTAGGCAGGAAGTACAGTAAAGCTCATGATGAGCAGAGGCAGCTACTCTTTCAAAATGAACAGGGTTCCTCCGAAGTGACATTTTCATTTAGCCAGTGAGCTTGAGGATAAAGGGCAGGATACCAGAAGGGCTCCCAGCAGATGAGGTTAGTGGCCAGGCCTCCCAGCTTCACGCCTGCAAAGATCACAACTGCAGTTAAATGGAAAGCCAGGACGGTACCTGTGGCTTTTGGTAAAGTGAATATAAACGTTAACTTCTTATGGGGAGACACTGAAAAATTGTAGCGAGTCAGCAGGAAGTATTGTAGTATTTAAAGTTACTGCTCAGGAGCAGGTGAAAAATACCATTTCCAGACTCTAAACACCTACCTTCGAGTCAGGTAGACACAACACATTAGGCTGAGAATTGTATTCGTTCCCACTTTCCTGGGAAAGAGCAAGCAGCAAAAAGTGGCTTTCCCCTCATCCTTTGTTCATCTAGGAGAGCTCCTGACTCATCAGCTAGTTCTCTTCCTTCCTCAGCACAAACTCTGCAAGAGTTTAAGCCTCCATCTCCCCAACATCTTTCTTTTCAAGATGCTCCAGCATCCTGCAGCTATGCCATACAGTCCTTAACTCTGAAAGACCTTCTGTTGGACTATAGCTAAGCTGCCTACAGGGAGGACCAGTTTTTATCCATGAAAAGCAGAATTGTAAAAGTGCAATGTCAAACAGAAGGGAACTGGGTAAGTCCTCATGGCCTTCCAATACCTCACTGCCACCACCACACCATTAACAAAAGATGGAAGTAAGAGGAGGGAAAGGATTTGTGCCAGTTCCCAGAAGACAGCAGGCAGGATGCCGGGTGCTGCCGCAGCCTGCTGCCTGGAACAGCTGCCGCACAAGCAGACCACAAGCCCTGCAACGTGCCCGCTCCCCGAGGACAGGCGACACAGACCAGCCCTTAAACTCTTCAAGATCTGCATTCATTTCGTGGAGGTTTGGCAGAAACAGAAATGAATTTCATTTTGATACTAACGTTTCTGAAAGCCAAACAAAGATATATGCGCCTCACTGTTCCCTGCTAAAAGACAGACAAAATTGATTTTTAAACATTCGGCAGAATCTCCTTGCAAAGCTTCCTATATATAACCGTGTTACTTCCAAGAGTGAAAAAAATTTCTTTTTTAAAAAATGCAGAATGTTAAATGAGCCCATAGCAAGACAAACTTTACACTAAGCAATTCACACTTCAGAAAATGACAGTTTAAAAAAAAAAACCTAAAAGTTTTACAAACAACTGTAAAAAGTTAATTTTTGTGAACAAGAAACATTGTTTAGAATTTTAAAGTAATTCACCAAACAAAGAATCCATTAATATTTAAGAATTTAATCAACTTTCAAGAGCAAGAAGGGATTTTTGGAAGCTGGATTGATCTTGAAAGAGAAAAGCCACTTTTCCACCTTCCATTTTAAGTATACCTTTCTTGTTTTAAACAAGAGGGGAAAGTGTTTAGAACCCAAGACTCTTCTCTGAAAGAACTGATGACTCCAACGCAGTTTGCTCAACTTTCTCTTTTAACTTCTACTAGCCCTAATGACAGTAGCTTGCACATTCAAATTAAAATAGTCTTCACTTGATAAATCTCAGCTACATTTTCTATTTTGCCTTTGCTACATTTTTTTAGAGTGTGCTCACCAGGTTAATTTCAAGGTATCAATCATGTCAGATTTTACAGGAAGTAACTTTTGTCAGGTCCCTTGAAAATTTAAGATGATAAAAACAAGTTCAGAATTTCAAAGTGACATTAACCTCCAAGCAAACATTTTGCTATTAGAAAAACCTCTTACTTTGCATATTCTGTTATTAAAAACAATGCCACTGCACGATCAGAAATGCCAGAAAGGACAAGAACTAGCGAAACTAGCAATTAGGCAGCTCCTTCTGCAAGAAAATAATGTCATACACGTTACTATCAAATTGAATTAATATTAGAATTATTAAATATTTTGGAAGGAGACAGCAATGGTATCTTAGGAAAAAAAATCTGTAGTTTGTCAGCAGTGTACAAGGTTTATTTTTGGCTCAACAGCCCATGATGTAGAATTAAGTGTTCCACTAGATGGAGCAGGATGGTAAAATCGTCATGAAGGCCACCCCCTTTGCTGACCCATGAAAAAGTCAATGTCCAGCAATCAGGGACGATAAGAATTTTAGCTTTCTTCTGTGCATTCAGGGCAGAACAAAATTTGTTCCTCTTCCAAAAAAGGGCAACACAAAACCCCCTTAGTGCTTAACAATATTTACTTCTTCCAGTCATAGAAGTTGACTATTAACAAACACTAACCAGAAACAAACAGATAACCAAACACTATCAGAAACAAAAGTAGTTTTTCCCCATTTCTATCAGCTTTACACTAGGAAAGACAAAATTTACTGGATAGTTGACAGAAGATGAAAATCTTGTAGTATTTTTTGTTTTGTAGCAACTGAACTTGCAAAAAGTTCCATGCCAAATGATCAAACATTAGTCACCTAATGCAAAAGACATCACTACACATCAAACAAATTCACACTAGAAACAATGGCAAAACTTCAAAGAGGCTCCTAAAGACCTGGAGCTGTGCAAGTCATAGTAAAATTATCTCCCTGGTCTCCTTTTCAAACAGAGCTAATTGTTGATTTACCTTTAAGTCTACCTAAAGAAAAAGAACCTACCCTAAAAAAAGAACCTTACAAATTTTATTTCATCATATGTTCTTTAAGAGATGCAGTAGTAGACAAACGGCAGTTGTCCATTATCATGTGAAATGAGAAACCTGCATTTCCTTGACCCTTCTCCAAAAGAAGTAGAGAGAGTATAAACTAACAGAGAACAGTTTTAGCCATTAATATTCCAAATTTAAGGCCTGCAATTCTTGAGTATACACAACAAAAATACCAGGAATGGTCACAATTATCACAAACATCTTACCACAAAAAAATTCTGAACCATGCTATATTTCTATATGTGATAAATAACTGCAAACATGCAGCAGTCTCTCATGACAATACTAATTATCACAGTGGTATAAATAGCAGAAGAGACCGAATGACTCAGATATGTGCACAAAGGCACACAAGCAGAAGTCCTGGTGACTGATCACAGGCTGCTGCTCATGATTGTTGCTGTCACCTCTTTTGTTTTCAGATAAATAAACTGCACTAAAAACAAAAGCTACAAACATGAGCATGTTTCACACCAACGTACTTTCCAACTTACTAAAACTTGCTGCAGTATCTGAAGCTGTCATTTGGAAAGGAACTGGTCTAAGTGGAAGAAGCAGGAAATTTGGTCTTCAAGACAATACAATTGTCCACTGCATTAAGGTGTCAGCCTGTATTAAGACCATTTGAAAGCATCTGCAAAGTTTTCGATATAGCTATTATTGTCTAACTGAATGCCAGTTTTTCCTACCTCTCTGAACAGCTGATTACCAAGAATTCACTATATAGCATACACTCCTTTTCCAAGGTAAGGAAAAGTAAGCACCAGTACCATCCAAATCACTGTCATTAACATTCAATTAAAAAATTTGTATATCGCAGTCAATATACAGCAGAATAGAAACAATACTTACTACTGCGCACAATCAATCAGTTGATATTCGTTAGATCTCTCATAGCAGGCTTTCACACCTTCGTCTTGCCAAAGTGTTTTTGTGTGTTCATAAAACTCCTGAAAGAGTAAAAATAGTATTAGCAAAATGGATTATATATGAAGAGAATCGACAAATGGTAACATATCGTTACACCACTGTAATGAACAGTAAATGGTAGCATATTTAACAAAAAACTTTAAACATTTTCAAAACCTGACTACAAGTTCAGTTGGCTTTCTTAGTTGTTTTGACTTTAACGTTTTGTAACACTTAAAGAACTGCTTCTCAATCATTTTGATTGAGTCCAACTATATATTGAAAGAAGGGTTAACTTTTCATTAATGACAATTCTGTTGGCATTTTTAATAATCAGTACTATTTGATAACATTTGTTCTTTAACTCACGATTCCACTGCATGTTATATTTATTTGGCTGTCAAGATTTTTATTTTTCTTCAATGAAACACTATTTCTCAGTAATTCTTACATAAAGATAGCAAATGATGATTAGGTTTTACTTGACTTTCCAAGTTAGTGAGGATCTTCAGGGACTATGTAGACATCTGTACCTTACTTAACCCTGTATCACTTGACTCAAAGTATTTGCAGAATTTATTCTTTTACGGTGTAAAAGGATATTGGACTCCAGAAGAAATACAGTGATACAAAGCTAGATAGTGTTTTGATTGTGTCAACCTTAAAAATTACAAGTCAAGATATGAAAACAGACAGCCAAAAATGCGATGCTTCAGTTTCATTGAACCTGTAACACAAGTGTAAAACGCAACCAGAAGCCCGTTCTTTTTTGAATATAAAAGATGTACTTTGGCTTCACAGGGATGTGTGCAATATGTAATTGTATTTCTGGCTATTAGTCTAAGATCTCTGAATAGACTTAGAAAGAACAGCAGCAGCCTAGTGACTTAAATACGCACACCACTGTGGGCATTACTTTTATCAACGGCCATGAACTTTTCTTGGCTAACTCTCAGAGCTTTTAAAATGTTTTGGACTAAATACTTTTATTCTGATTTTAAGTGGTTCAGGTAACTTACTCCAAATCAGCTTTTTCGCATCCAGGACAGCATGTGACCTTTAAAATAGTTGCTGTATATATTCTGTTTCTCCCCCCACCCCTTTTCTTTACAGTAGAAATATTTTAAAGAAAAAGAATATATTATTTTAAATAGCCATTTTACTGCTTCGAGGTTCCTCCATTAACTTAGCTTTGGAATCACTCCCTCTCTTGGGATATCAGTCTCTCACATTCTTTTACTATCAGTGTAGTACAAAGAAAGGGGCCACATCCAAATGTGACTTCCAAGGTTCCACTTGAAAATACCTTTTTAAAAAATTCACTTTCCTACCAGAATGTTAACTAACACCTGAACTGTACCAGAACAGTAGATGCTTTAAATGGCATCTTAAAGACGCATAATGGCATCTTAAAGTAAATTTAGTGATGCAGATTTTCAAACCATCCTCTTTTTGGCAGGTATAAGATGCATATGTGATTGTATGATCATACAATTGTGAATACCAATGATGGAAACAGCCTATCAAATGTAAATTTGATCTTGCTTTTATTGCTGTTGAATATTCACTAGCTGCACATACACACAAACAATAGCAAATGCACACTACACATCTAAAAAACTCTCTATGGTAAAATTTTGTTCTAATTTCTTTTAAAGATATTATAAAGTTTATACATAGTATTAGATGTATCTTTTCAGTTTGTTCCCTGCTTTTATAACTGTTCATGAACAAAAAGGCCAGTTAAATGTCTTTCATAAGTAGATAAGAAGATTTTACTTGATTTTTAGTATTTGTAGATTGTACAACCATTTGCTGTTAAAGGAAGTAAACGATAAATCAAAATCTTAATTCCAGTCATCAGTTTTCTTTCTCCCACTGCTGGAAATATTTTCATTGGATGCTTTCATTTTGAAGGTTTCCAATTTTTTGGCAGTTAGGGGACTGTCAATTACCTTCAATCTTCAACTGTATCACAGCATAGTGAGGAAAATATCTTTCCAAAGCAAAAAGGAGTAGGAAGAGAAAGTAAAGGAGAGAGGGGAATTTTCTGGAATCTCACTGTATTTGAACCAAACCCATTTTGGGGTGGCTTTATAGATTTATTTTAAAAAGTAACAGTAGTCTAATACAGAACATCTTACAACTCACTCAACTTATTACTACAAAGCTGGAAACTGAAAAATTGAATCGTCAATTGTACGAGTTATTTTGCTGAAACAGCAGCTGATTCAAATGGACACATACCATTTAAATCTCCCATCTAATCAAGATAACTTACACCAGACTTCAGATAGTTAATGGAACTATTTGGCAGAGATAAGGTTCTAAAATAGACATCTACTTCAAACTGGGGTCAGCATCTGCCAAGCCAATTATCTCCAAATATACCCCAAAATACTGGCTTCATCCTGCATTACAGTAAGTAAACAAATAACTAGGCAAAGATAAGTTTACAGAAAATGCAATAGAACATAAAGATTCTTCATCACCTACAAATGCACATTTAAAGTGAAAAGAGGCAGTGCCTTAATGAAAAAAAGTCACAGCACAGTAAAACTGCCACAAAAATGAGACACAAAAGTCCTTCCTCACTACTGTTTCTCACTACAATTACGACATTCTGGTAGAGAACTGATATAAAGTAATTATTTCAAACAACTTACGAACTCCATCATACCTTGTGGAGAAACATTTGGAGTAGTTTCTGCAATCAGACTCTTAAAACGGGATGAAAAGTAAATCCAGTTCCTGGCCCTAGCATAAACACATTGATAATAAAAAGCCTAGGATTCAGTTTAACAGAACAGTTACATATTGTTCAGAAGAGTCCACCCTGTGTATTTTAAGGGCAGTTCTTAACTTCTAAGAAAATACGTGGATTACAATAATGAGACAATGATCAATGTTTGTGCCTTGTTAGGCCAAATTAGCAATAAAATACTTAGTATTGCCTTTATGTCTGTCCTGCTAATCTGAACTATAACCAGCAATACTTATGCAATCTTTTCAATACGGTTATTAACTGTCCATGTGGGATGGAAAAAGAATTTAAGTCCACATTCTTTGAACTTTTTAAAGGCATTTCAAAATCAGGATCTACAGCAAGTAATGAGCAATAGATTATTATACTAAGACACAGTGGGGTTTTTGGAGGGGGGTGGGGTGTTTGTGTTTCTTTTGGTCTTTTGTTGTTTGTTTGTTTTCATTTTGTTTTTAAAACCAAACTACATGACTTGTGATAGCCAAATATGAAGGCCTTTTATTAATAAACAACCTTTTGTCTTTAGGCCACATCAAATACATCTTCACCCATTTTGGGACTAATGCTGACCCAGCTTACACAACTGTAAACTAGGAAGGTGTTCACCAAAGAAAAGTTGGAACCAGGCTTATAGAGTTCCACTCTTGCTTTATTAGAAGCCTGCTTATACTAGTGACTGATTTTGGAATTAAGACATAGTAGCTAGTTGCAAAAAAACAGATTCTCCCTCCTCCCCAGTACACCTACACTAACCACAATTCTGAAATAATATTTAAGAAAAAGAATAACATAAGAAACCCTCAGCATCCCATTTGAGTCATGGAATGTAGCCTGGGGCTACTCTCAGGGAAGGCAAGTAAAACCACAAGATTTGTTACGTATTCAGGTAAAACAGGGGCTTCGGAAGCCACTAGAAAAATCAAGTTAGCAACAGGGTGGGGGTTTTTTTTAGTTAAATAGGTCTAATTTGTATGAGATCTCTAAAAATAATGTGTTAGGAAACAAATTAACCAAAAGTAGCAGGCAAATTTCCTGAAAAGAAATAGCCAGAAAACTAGTCCTTACATGTCTGGTTCTTGTTTCCATAACACTGATTCATTTGCTGGCACATTCTAATATAACAGACTCTACAGCAGCATCAACACAGGTTTCTCTTGCACTATAAAATGGAACTCCTAACAAAACAGCTAAAATAAACAAATAATGCTAAACAACAATTTCGTTTGAGATGACATTCCACAATAAACAGGATTTAAATGTTAGGTTCCAAACGATCCATAGTATTTGCAAAGTGTGGTCATATTATCCATTCTTGCCCTATGCATAATTAGAACTGAAAAAAAAATATCCAAGTTATGTCATTTTCCATTAAAAAAAAAATGCTGCAGTTACACGATACACACCCAAGATCCTGTTTAAACTATAGCTGAAGCTGTGTAAAGCAACAAAAGTCAACATAAGTGATGACAGCATGGCATCACCAAGGAAGGTGAGAAATGAATTCTTCCTAGGAATTATGTCAAGATTGTAGCATTTATTTACCACTAGACCAGACTTTACACTTTTCAAAGCGCTAACGTAACCCTAAAGAGGGAGAAATTCTTGTGTAGAACACTTCGGGAAAACGATGCCAATGTAACACAAATCTGAACAGAACAAACAGGGCTTGACTTTGAATGTGTTCAGGCTGGGCAGGGGCATAGTTTGAATTCCGGGCACAATCCCTAACTAACAGGCTATGCTTCTGTGAAACTATAAAAAGCTCTGAGAAAATGCACTGTCTGGGTAAACCTTCTCTGGTCTTACTTAGATAACTGAAGTATCAAGGACCATGACTTGCTGATGGCGAGGAAGCCTCATCTCTCATCATACCATAACACCGCGATACTTAAAAAGTCACATTTATGTGAAAAGAAACATATTTCAGTACTAATGTTTTATTTATTAGACAACACTTTCTCCACCTGCTGAAAGTTTCCCAATACAATGAGTCAACAGGCAACATTTGTAAATTGCTTGTACTCACTTACAGGAATCTACGCAGACCTCTAGAGAAAAAAAAACCATCAGCGGAAATCATCATGTAAAAGGGATGCTTGGAAAACAGTACTTTGTTCCAGAAAGATCTTACTGACACAATTCTGGCTTAGAAAAGGGGCAATGCAGAGTCTAATCAGGTTAAAAAACCTACTTGTATTAGAAAATTTCAGCAAATTGAATAAATGGCAGCAGGTAAACAGTGGTTTTCTTAAAAGTCAAACCAGAGAAAGTGTTAAAGAACTTGGAGGTTGAGCGTTTGGGTTGTTAAAAAAAATAATCCTCAAGAGACAAACTCCAGGCCTGGGAAAAAATAAAGGAACCAAGATCAGCTTTTGAGAGGCATTCTAAAAGGATAAAATATTAGTAGAAAAGGAAAGAGAAAAACTGGACATACTGTCTACAAGGTTTTGTTCCCTCCAGATATATAAATACTCAAGAGACTTTTAAAAAAATGTTTATGAAGCAATGTTTTATAGGCATTAGGATGTTGGCAGGGAAAAACATTGGCACAGTTCTTGCTACTATGACACCATGTTCACAGGAACCTTAGCATGGACATGCAACATTACTTTTTCTTTGTAGAATATAATATAGGGTGGATCTGCCATTAGAACAGCTTATTTACTAGTTCCAGCTAAAGTCAATGCCATTGAAAAAAAACCTTACCTACTAAAAGGTGTGTACAACCATTACACAATGTTGTGGTTAAAACTGGGATTCAATTCCTGGGCAAAGTTCACTGTCCCATGGAGCTGCACATTTCATAATAAGAGTTTTAAATAGGTCATCCACTTACAAACCTAATGATTAAAGGTCAAACCAAACCAGCTTCTAACTGTAAAACTGTATCTTGGAGGACATTTGCTTCCCAACGTGTTCAGCTTTTAAAAATAACATTGACCATTGGTTTCAAACCCCTTTACAAACCTACTCTGCAAGGTGGGAGCACATGAACCTTACTTTCATGACAGTCAGGCAGTTCTGCTGCATTCCGCTAATGAACCGCCTTAGAACAGACAAGGTCACAGGACGGCAAGGCAGCACGGTGCATTCCAAGACAAACTGCACACGTTGATTTTCTCCTTCCAGGACAGGTAAATACATGACAAATTTATTTATTTTTCATTGCTCGTATCTGAAATCAAGTGATTACTATTGACTGTAAGGCCACTCAGAGAAGGAAACTGATGGTATCTTGTCATTCTCCCTGTGTTTGGGCAGGGATACTAGAATGTGTTAAATTTGTCAAATCAGACAGTTTAATAAGCCACTTACTTGAATAGGGAAACATCTGCATTCCTAATGGTGTGAACAAGTGTTAATTATTGCTTGCTATTTTAGGGAAAATATGCCGATGATATCACAAAGGAAACGCATACCTACAAATAGTTGAAGATATTCTCCAGTTACTGGCATGTGTCCAGAGCTGAATACAAAACTCTTTGGGAGAGGCCAGAGTACTCAGCACTTCCCATAACCGAGTCAGAAATATTTTCAGCAAGGATTCAGTCTCATTATCAATAGTTTTTCGTGCTTAGAAAAGAATGATGCTGAAATGTTTTGGGTTTCTGCTTACAGTTTCTTCACATTTCTAGTAGCACAAATTAAACGGGATGTGGCTGCAAGGAATGGACAATGGGAAGTGAATTTTATTTAAGAAACTCCTGTGAAGTTTGAACTTTCATTTTTCCCCTTTGTTAAGAGTTTCAAACACCACAGTATTTGAGAAGTGTGCCAACGCACAATTCCATACCCATAATCTACAAAGTGCCTTTGGTTAAAGGGCCTCACTAGCATATCACGCTATTTCTCTTTTATTTCTACTTTCACAAGAAGTTTAATCGCTGCAGAAGCTTAATCTGTTGATACTAGAACACTGCTCAGATTTAATCCTTTCACACAACTCCCATTTAAAGCACATCATGCTCATTAGGGAGGAAGAACTCACTTTTGGTGAGAACACTAAGATGGAAGTTGGCAGATGCAGACCCTACTCCCCATGTTCATCAAGATTCCTCTGCAATTTTAAACCGAGTAATCAATGTTCCTCTGCTTCTTCAGGGTATACTCACACACGGAAAGAAGCCAATTCATTAATGGATTAAACTTACTGATAGCATAAAAGGCTCACAAAGAAGTCTTCTATACCATTCCAGCTCTCTCTTGGGGCAGTAGAGAGTGGATAGAGGCATAAACTTACTGATAGCATAAAAGGCTCACAAAGAAGTCTTCTATACCATTCCAGCTCTCTCTTGGGGCAGTAGAGAGTGGTAATAGAGGCATTTCAACCATCAGTTATTTTTGTAGACCTCTGGCTAAGAAGGAAGGTTTAATAAAACTCTGAGAAATTTCCTTTGAGCCTTAAATTAGGGTTTGGAAAATGTCTTTCATACTACGTCATTTAGTTGCTTTTTGTGTAATGAATATATAATAAACTTAAAACTAATAGTCAAATCAAATGACTTTATTACCTTATGCAGTGCTAAGAACAAACGCCATTTCAAATCATGGGGTGAACCCAGGACCATACTGCAACTTTGCCGCCCCCTTTCAGGTTGGAAACAAAAAGCCTATTTTTGCCGGAAACTTCCACCAACAGAAAAGGGTAAAAGATAAAATAGTTCCTCCTCATTCTAAATTCAGACAAATCCCAAGGACAGATCACTAGTCATCTTACAGTCTTTCTGAAGAAGCAGAATCTGTATTCATAAAAGTATTCATAGACTCATAATACAGTCTACATGAAGAAATCAAGCTCACACTTACAATAGATTAATTAAAAGTTCTGTTTATTTGCTGGGATTTTTTTTAAGAGTAAAAAGCTACCCAGTTTCCTGGGAGCTTAAGAAATCTTAAATTTTACTGGAACACTGAAGAAATGTCACGTACTCTCCAAAGGCAAGTTGAAAACCCCAACGACCCGCTGGTTCTCTGAACAGCAGGACTCTTACCAGAAGAGATGCTTGCATTTAGAAAACAGGATACCCTTAACAGCCCCAGTCAGCTACGGGCACAACAGGTCTCTGGCAGGATCAAAACTCGGAGTCACACACGCAGCAAATACACAAGCAAATACCTGTTCATCCACACACCTTCATTCCCACACGAGCTCTCGCCAACTTCCATTTGAGTTTTGACAAAACAAAAATCCACAAAAGGCCTGCGCTTGTGGATCTCTCTCAAGATTTGGGACCTGACATGTTTTTTAAATTCCATCATAACTCCATCTAACGGCACACTCCCTGTTGCTCTGTTCCGTGTAAAAGTCTCCCTGCTGGGAAGTCACAGATGACTGCATGTAAAAAGGTAACTTTGCACAACTTTGCTGCACTACAATATATTGTATTTGGTACTGGAATAATGCAAAACAACTTTAAATTGAGCACTGAGGGACACGTGTAAAAAGAGCCAAGAGTATTCCACAGAATCAAAATGTAAAATAGATCACAATAGTTTTCACTTTTTTCTTTTTAGCTACTTCCATGCTCATCCAAGCTCATCCTTCACTCATCTGACGATGTAAATTAAATTAAAATTCCAAAGTCATGATTCTTTAGAAGCATGTTTACCATCACATTTACAAGTCTTTGTATATTACAGAATTTTAATGCCCAAAGGTACTTTTTGTTGTACGCCCAAAAAGCACGTCCACAGGGCAATTTGCACATTTACATGTTGCTTAGTCTTAATATAGACTCTCACAGAAACTCTTCTTAAGCCATTGCAATACCAGGCAGGCTCACAGGTAAAATTTTATTTCATCTATGCGTACACCATTGTGTGATAGTCTCTTACTGTGATTAAAACCAGAAAATGCTTAAGAATTTCTATATTAAATTTATGCCTATTTCCTGTTTAATTCAGCTGACAGCTCTTCTATTTCAACAGAAATTGAATTAATCTGTTCTTGTTCTTTGAGACTGCTCTGAGGAAAACAAAGAAGATGTATCAAGAGAAATTAAGTCACGATTTCTTCAAATGAATTTTTGAAATGAACGTGAACTTATGAACCTATAAATATGGTACGGTGGGAATTTACTGGAGAAAAATACAAGTGCAGAATAAAGCATTAGCATTTACTTCAAATGCTAATCAAATAAATTAATAATAAAGCAAAATATAGTGTGTGGTTTTTGTACTATAAAAACAACTGCACTACAGAAAAGATGTGCAGATAATGTCATTGTCTAAAGTCCCGGATTGTAGATTCTTCAATTTAAGGAAATACTTCATGGGACTTCAACAGAACTACGTGAACACCTCAGTGAAAGCACAGCAGAATTCAAAGGGCACATTCCTTTTATTTTCTAGCCAAAAATATTTTCACTTTATGCACAGAATATGTTTTATTTTATTGTATGTAACAAACTGAAGCATAAGAAGTAATAGCATCCTCATTTTCACTGCAGTTAGAAATGGCTGTTACTGGCAATAAAATCTGGATTACCAGAAGGTGGGACAAGAGTTGTTCCTGCCGATGCTGCCACATTTAAGAATCGAATCAGGTGTAGCAAGTACTGCAGCAAACTAAATCAAGAGACTAATCACTATCTAGAAAAGCAACGCTAATTAGTAAAGCTGCTTAGCTCTTACATTTCATCTCATTTCTGTTCACAGAAGTCAGAAGGGAGACTGGCTTTTTTTTTCCTTTTTTTAAATACACGTACTCATTATTTAGGCTATATTTAAAGTCAAGGTACTGTAATATTACCGTTCTTCTGAAACACTGGCCTAAATATATATGTAATTTTACTGAATACAGGCTTAACAATTTATGAAATGCCTCCTACAGAGATGCCACTAGTTGATAGCTTTCTACTTTCTTCAGAAAAACAGATTCTCAAGTTTTTTCCTACAAAGTAAAACTCAGGAAGAAAAGAAACTCAAAAATAAGGTGAAAACTAGGGGACCTATAATTGAGGAAAAAAGGGACAAATAGAGAAATCAAGAAAAATATGCAACCTTCATTACTAGATAGCACGATAAACCAAATTTTATATTAAAGTAAAAATATGAACCACTGACAATTATCAAAATCAAACCTACTATGCATAATATTTAAATTGGTATTTCTCAAAGCTTCATGCTCATTAGTTGGCATCCATTAAATATATTGATTTCCTGATACATACAGCCTGTGTGTGTTACTTTTGCTAAACAGATCAATATGGTATAAATGGATATAAGCAATTTTCTAACTTAATATTTTTTAAAATAATTTCAGCACAGCTACAGCAGCCATGTGGGACCACTGGGGAATTCCTACACATCCGAAAGCTTGCCATTCCAGGTGACAACTACTATGACAACTGCTGTCAAAAAAGACGGCGACCAGGAATTTGCTTGGGAACCTAAAAACTGAATTTTGTAATAGTATTTGCTTCTACTTATTAAAATAATGTCTAGTCACCAAATAAGTCAGATACTACTTTATGCTTATAGTCAATATATTTTCATTTCAATTATTCATGAAAAAAGCTTTGTGTCAACATAATATTTCTTAGTATGACGCAATGGGCTAGTTCGCAGCCTAACTAAAACTTAGGGTACTGCAGACTAAAGCTGAAATTAAAGAAAGCACTTCCAATAAATAGGCTAGCAATGTCCAAATTGGCTAGATATTGCTATGCATTCATAAGAATAAAACATTCATATCAGGCATCTACCCACGTGGACAAAAATCAGAGATTTCAGGAGATTCGTTTGCAAATAATTACTAGTTATACATGTTTTAATTATGAGAAACAGAAATGAAGTCAAGTGGCTGTCTACCTCAGAGTCCCTATACTAAAAGGTGGCTTCAAAAGAACTCTTTAATTAATCTGTATTCAAGAATTTATTTCTGCTATTAAAGGATAGGAAAAACAGCTTTATTTAAGTCCTGTTAAACTCTGATCAGGTAAACTCAATTGGATTATCTAGAAGTCCATTTAGAAGGAGCTGCTCTGTGTAGATAAGATGATGGAGATTTAAAAACGAGTAAGTGAAGATTATTTCAGAGGATCTAGTATCACATCACTCTGCTGATACTGTCTGTAATACTCCCCATTCCTCTTTGTTAACAACATTAACATTCTTGAGTTAAAAATACTCCACATTTTCTAGCAGTTTTGCACCTCAAAATGCTTAAATACATCTCCAAGATAAATATATTATCACTATTTTAGAGATTACAAGATATATAGAGCATTAAAAAAAGAAAGAGTGAGGACAGTGAGGTGACTTGCTCAAAATAATAAAGCAAGTCTGGACAAGAAAGAGCAAGAGCCCTGAATTTTCTCGCTGTGATAGCTGCCCAACTGCCACACAATATTATCCAGACACCCAGAAACCAGGCTCCGTCTCCCAGCTTTCCCAGCTTCCCACGGCTACACCCACCAGAGAAACTGTTTTGCCTACTTCCCCACCCCAAAATCTGTGACATTTAAGATAGCCTCCTGGGAAATGTCCCCCATTAGAGCGAATATGTTTGTCATTACATTATCAAGCTAGCGATGCTGTCAAACCAGAACAGCTCTCTTCTTCCATGATGTATTTAGACAGGAATAATAATGTATCTATCATTATACACATCAGGGTGATTATCTACAGGGACAGATAATTTTGTTCTGTTGCCTACATAATTAAGGAACACTTTTGGCAGCAAAGAGATCCCAGTTCACATCTTTTCTTGCTGAGACTGTATTCTCTTGTTATTTTCTTGAAGATTTTGGTGTCAAAACCATTTTAGGGACTCCTACCCCCACCTCTGACCCTGCTGCGCATTAACATATTACACAATTTGTACCACCTCATTTGTACCACACTGCCTACAGACCATGTTGTAAACCAGCCTTCAGAACTGATCCCTGTTAAAAATAACCTCCCCAAAATAGAAGAAAGAGGGAGTAAGGGTTACCGGGGTTATTTTTAACCTGGATCGGTTCAATGGTCTGATTTACACTGGGGACCCAATGGAGGTTTTTTTGGCGCAAGTGAGGGTGGCACATCATGGTGTGGAGCAGAGGGAAGGGATGGCTCCGGGCAGAGGAGATGCTAAGCTGGCTTTGAGGCTGAAGGCAGCATGTGGTAAAGCCTGGCCTCAAAGACACCACTCAAAAACCATAATAAAACTATTCAGCAGCACCGGTAGTGGGAGATTCAAAATAACTAGAATGAAGCAGTGTAATAAAAAATAAACCAGGACCAAAAAAACCTGCAGACAATTTCACCAACACCCTAAAAATGATCCCATCTCTTCTAAGAATGTATTTTCCTAGATCTAGAGAGCCATAGGCTGGAGTGACTCCTCAGTTATTTTGCATTTCAATAGCTAATATTCTGATTCTACTACTTTTTGAATACAATCTTTCCGAAGTTATTATGGTATTTTCAAAAGACATCTTCCTCAGCTGAGTCCAGATCAATTAAAAATAGGCAGTTGTAAATACTGTTTTGCTATTTTGAATATTTCATTAAAACCAGAGAATTATAAAGGGACTGTGACCCAAAATAAATAGGTTTCATTTGGCAGCTTGGTTCAAATTCATTGATCATGGAAAGAGAAATGTTCACAGAATGAGAGCATTTCCTTTCCTCTTCTAAAAGTAAGAGCAAAAAGAAAGGGATTAGAAAAAGGCCACTATTCTAGTTGGTCCTAGGGATGGAGAAAATATCCTAACCACTGTCTGGTATGCAGAACAGGAATAAAAATATCACCTCTATAACCCAGCTAACCCAACATCACCCTATATTTGAAACAGATATACAGCTAGTCAGAATTATTGAAAATATTTATGAGGTTGATTTCTGACATTGAAAACATACACACAATTGTGTATCAATGCATCAAAGGACAATAGTGACAGAAATGCCATTTGGAAGCCTCAACTACAAGCATCGTTTGTTTTTATTTTCCATTTTAACTGATGGAATAGTTGTAAAAACAGCCTGAAATTTTGATTTGTGAGGTCTTTGTTCTTACACACCACATTGTCCCTGTAAAGGATGTATTAATCTGGTTACACGTAAAATTAAAGAGTAAAATTTACTCCTACAAAGTTTAGCTAGTGTGAGATAACTAAAAAAGCAGTTCTAGCACAAACTTGGGCAAGCTTTCAAATTTACTGCTCAAGCAAACCAACTTTTCTATTTGTTTCATTAGAGAACCTCAATGATGAGCATAGTTCATTTTATAATTTCTAAATTGCTTACAAATTTCTTTTTAAAAAATATTATTTATCATGATATTATCTCAAAACACAAGCCTAGCAGCAGTAATTACATGTGTACCTTCAGGTCTGTACCAATACATCAACACAGAAAGATTACTACCTCATTTCTAAGGCTTTAACTAATGCACATTCACAATCAGCTCGATTATTAAAATCAAATGCTTCACCTATCTCAACTAAGTTCAGTTTGATTAACTTGGAGGTTTTCTTACTTCAACTTCCTTTTCCTTTGCTTAAAGTCGTCATGCTGGCCAGTGACAATTTAATTGCAAGATAAAAACCCAACTTGAATAAAGGCAATGATAATGGTCCTCTTTAAATAATCTTTCATAAAAAATTGGTACTGTAGTGTTTTAGAAAAAACAGAGTTCTGCTTTCAGTACTTCTCTATGGAAAGCATGATCTCTCTGTTATTCTCAGTGTTCATTCAAACTAGTAGGGCTAGACTTCTTTGGCAAGACTTAGTCATTTAATGTCCTGTCATTTTAGCAAGAATGTTTCCCCAGTGATGCCAATAGAATACTACACACAATATTTATCAGTGCTATTCATATTAACAATAGATTACGTGGACCTGATTAGACTTCTGTTATTCCCATTCTGCTCTGCTCTAAAAAAAGGCTGTGCAACAAGCCTAGTAATAATAAGGATAGATTTTACCCCCAAAAGAAGCAAAGTATTTTGCAAAACTAAATCAGAACAGCACTCCATTACCCATGGAGATATTATGTCCTCAAGCTATTTTAGAATTCCACAGTGAGCTAAGGCAGAAAATACTTCACATAAAACCATGAACTTAGTACTCAGTTGTTTTGCCTAGAATATTACTAATTAGCATTCTCCACAGGTTTTCAGCGTGGTTACGTTCCTAGCCCTTATCAATTCACTTCAGTCACATAGGTTTGGGTTTCTTCTTGTAATTTGCATTTTAGAAACTGTCTGTTGAAAACATACTGAAGACAAGACAAATTGGACTATCGGCTGTAAGAGTGAAACTCTTCTAGGTTCTTGCCAATGGTATATACAGTATGGTGAAACAACATGGAAGGACTACAAAAGGAACTACAGATTTGATCTACTAAATATTGCAATACTTTAAATCATCAGCATGGTTATGTAGACAGAATTCCTTTCAGTAAGTACTACCCTCTTCCTTTCCCCATATGCTACTATCTGTATTCAAGAAATCTATTTGCTTAATACTAAGTGTGCTGAATTAATAAATCTCCAACATACTAATTTTTTGGTTTTAAAGGGAATGTTTAATCTAGCACTGCACTGTACCAACGTTATTTTTAACTCCAGTTGTTTTTTTCTTCTTTTTTTTTAATTCAATACAATACACTCTACAGAAATGACACACATTTCCTGTAAGTCAAAAACTGCAAAGCAAACAGATGGAGACACAGACTAAGAAAAGAATTAGAGTATCAGGATACAGAAGTTGCACTTTGAATCCTAGATATGTAGAGCCAGACCCCTAAACTATCATCACACTGTAAAGGTCCTACATTCTTCCTTTACTTTCTTCTGCCTTTCACGTTACACTGAACCTTGCTGTTAGGAAAACTGAATTCTAGCTCCACCTGTACAACAGGTAATTATAAACACAGACTTTGGTGTGTACTTTAAACTTCATTTAAAATACTCCTTCACGTACAGAAGAAGGATGAGGCCTCTTATGTTCTAAAGAAGATGTCCTGTGGTTGGAGAAGAAATTACACAATCCTAGTGCTAAACTCTGTATGTCTGTGCATTGCCTTCTGGAGAGCTTATTAATTAATGTTTAGAAAAAGATGAATGGGCACTTAAAGGGAAGCAAAACGGCCTTGTATTTTAAAAGAGTATGGCGCTAAGTACTCACAGCCCTCAAATAATATCTCCTTGGTATATGAGTGTTTTTTCTCCCTGCCTTCTTGTTCTTCCTATGGCAGAGGAGAGCAGCATCAAATACTATACTGAGGAAAGCATGTCTTCATAACAGCTGATATATGATTCCCCATGAAGAAAATGGAAGAGACAGAAAGCAAGTTCTACAACTCAAAATAGGCAGCATTACATATCGCTAACATGGCTAGAAATTCCCCTCCCTTCTTCTGCATTAATATGCTACATAGGAAAAGGTTTAGCTGCCAGTTTATGAAATTCTCCCACCGAAGTACTGGAGGAGAAAGTAGATAATCAAGATTTCCTTAGATATAAAGCATAACTAGCATAAGGCTACCCTTTCCACTTACAGAAAATTATTTTTTCTTCAAAGTACTTTTATTTAATCTATAACAAAATCAAAATTATTTTTACAGAGGTACCCAAGGATCATGTATTTTTGATACTATGCACTGAGAGCTGGCATCTAGGGACATTCTAGATCTTAACTTGATTTAAAATACGTAATCAAAATGCAGGTTCAGTTTTTCCACGTAGCAAAGGACTATAACCTACATTCAGACAAACTCAGAAATCAGATACATATTAGCTTATATAATCACCGAGGGCCAACAATACTCCTTCAAAATTAGTGGCTAATGTATATCCAGGTTAAAACCTCAACCCTACAAACATTTATGTATGAAATAGTTAATCATGCCACTGAAGCTAGCCACTAGTCAAAGTTATGCACATGCCTAAACCTCTGTAGAGTCAGAGCTTAAAAATTTAACACAATACCTTTGCTCAGAGAAGAAAAACTAGTTTTATTGGAGCACTGTTATTTCTGAAGTTGTGTGTCATTCAACACATCAAAGACTCTTCACTGAACTTGAAATTATTTATGGACCTGGTAAGTATATTTCTATTACTTTAGACATCAAGGGCTTGCTACCATGTATCCTACCAGAGCTAAAACGTACCGAATATTAACTGGTTTTTATATAAAAATTAATGTAAAACATACACACTTGGCTTATTCACTTACCACTACACGATTAACCCTTGCTTTCAGAGGAAAAAAAAAATAATTAAAAAAATCACCGCATTCCAATTGAATGGAAGAAAAAAAAAAAACAACCTCTGAGACAGAAGAGACAAGGAAAATCAAGTATTTCAGTACGAGGTAGGTCACAGGAACTTGTTACAGCATTGTTACAGATCACAACCTGAAGTATCACAAAACAATGGGCAGTAGGAGAGCTGCGGGCATGCAGCCAGTTCAAGAGCACACAGGGTGGAGTAAGGAGCCTCTGCCTTTTGTCTCGAATATTCTCCTAAAACTATCTTCAAAGTACGAATTTTTTTGCCCCCCTAGCAGAAGAGATCACCCATGAAGGGACCAAATGTTCCTATGAATAACACTGAAAAGTGTCAAAATTAAAGAATTGTCAAGTTAAAAATCTCAAAATCTCTAATTTATTTAAGATTCTTTAAGCTAAAATGACTAATAATACATTTTACGTGCTACAGAAGAATCATACATCCCCCTCTCCATCAACCTGTCTGTGCCTGCTGAACTTTGAAAATGACTGGATTTGAAGATTACAATGCCAATATTTCCAATTAATTGCTAATAGCATATGACTTCTGCCTTGTACACAAAGTATGTGGTTTTGGTTGTTTGGTTTTTTCTTTTAATAAAGGTTGACCAAAGCAGAGAAATTCCCAGAAGCAGCAACAGTTGCAAAAGGTAACTGTCATTGGTTTCACAGACTAGCTTGTTCAATAATGTTTAGAAATCAGAGTTACGAAAACCTTGCTGTGGTGCAAACTACCCCACATCTTACTACTATTTGCACTTGCACCTTCCTTTCAAGCACCTGGGACTGACTGCTGTTGGAAACAAAATTCTGCTGTAAATGGATCATGATTTTGATGATACATCATCATAATTCCTACCCTCAGCCCTCTGGAACAGCGCACAGAGAGAGAATACAAACTTTGAAACACTCCTGTATTACTGCAAGTATAAGGTACTTCATGGTAATTAATATCTTCGCAGTGTTTAAGAGTTCAGTGTTTGCAAACTGTATTTTCATGGACTTCTGCTACTAGCCTGGTTGAGATACAGTAGAAATTGATCACAATGAGTGGGCACAAAGATATACCGTCAAACAAATAATTATACTTTCTGCATTTACTCTAGGGCTGCTGGCATTTTGAATGATTAACTAGGACTGGGAGGGCTGGGGCAAGGACCTAGTATGTGGAGCCTTTGCAGAAAATCTGGCTGACACAGCTGTCAGAGAACATGTCTGAATCGGCAAGAAAACTCTATTATTCTTTCAAAAGAGAAAAATCATCAACAAACTGCTGTGCATATCTTCACCCCTTTTGGGCAGGGCGATTCCCAACAACATCCAAACATTACTGCCAGCACTGCCCATCTTAACTGTAGCTGATTATTTCGGTAGAGCACAAGAAAGGAGACAAGGGTCTCTGTGTTCATAAAGGATCAGCCTGAATATTCTAGCTGGGTTGCTACATACTTTATTTGATTAGCACTGACCAAAGACACCTACTGTAGTAATTCCCAAAAGAGCAGCTCACTGTTTTTTGTAAATATTTACTACAGTGCAGCGAAATATAATCGCTTGCAAAAAAGCATGACTGCAGCCAACTCCAATTATTTACTTACCGGTGGGAAATCAAAGTCTATCTGGTTGGCTAAATTTAAGATGTAGTCGATTCGAAACTGGTTCTCGGGATTGGCTAGTTCAACTGGAGGTGCCAAATTGCCCATTGCTGTCACTATTGTCTGTAAAGAAAAAAAAAAAAATTGCGGAGAGTGTCTAAATAGCTAGCTTTGAATAGTTAAAAACAATAGCTCGTAAGTTTACCTCTATAGCTTCTTTAATATTGTTTTTAATATCCTGAATTTTCATTTTCTTCTCCCTGTAATAAAAAAATACATTCTTAAATTTATAAGCCATAAAAGCAGAATATCTTTTTGAAACAGAACATGAACTTGAAAAGTATTCTATCAAAACTGTATTGTCACTAATGACTAAAGCGCTCTCAGTCACTGAATCCTTTTGTAGATAGACCTGATTAACTATCTCATAACTTTACTTAAACA
>NW_008794883.1:495095-499154 GCF_000699145.1 Aptenodytes forsteri | reverse complement strand
TAAAAAACAGAGGGGGAAGTTATTAAAAAAACAATGAACGGAAAAAAAATAGAGGGGGGGGAAAAAAAACGGGTAAGTTATTAAAAGTAGAAACAAATGAAAGGAGACCAAAGAACCTCAAAGTACAAAAAAGTTACAGCACAAAAATGATGTCATAGCAGAAAAAGCTAGAGCAGAGAACTCAACCTGACAGAGACATTCAAACATAAATTCGTTTGGACATAAAATCTAAAATAAATAATGAAGGGCTAATGCAAATATGTAAAATTACCTTTTAACTACAAGCAGAAGAGTAGGCTAAAAAAACACTTGGAATGCTTTATATGAGCACTATCATTTGGGATTAACTGCCGCCAAATTAAAAAGCATGATGCTCAAGCAAGCTAGAGTGTAAACCACTGCCTCTACTATACATGTATTGTATTTTATGTCAAATCTGACAATAGTTATTTTCAATGCTAAATAGTGCAATCAAATGAAATGCCTAACCAAAGATATGGTATAACCAGGAATTAGCATCCTAAAGATATTACTAGTATTGAGTCTGTAAACTGTAACTTAATTGTAATGCACTATGACAAAACTTTTACATTATTAATTTCTTGCTATACACAGCATAAAATTACTACTTTGAGGTAAACCAAGTTAGCCATGTAGTTACTAAAAAAAACCCACCTAAATTGTCTAAGTGACCTTTTAATCTTCATTAAACTGTTTTTACAGAACGCTTTCGTTATTTGAATATTTATACCAACTACTTTTAATTTTTTTCATTTTCAAAACTAACATTTTCCAGCACAGTATCCAGGAGACTTGAAACCACCAACAGTGTTTTCTTTTTTCACCCTTTAAAAGGCAGTGCTCACAGTTTCAGTTTACAGACCACAGCTTGAAAACCTCATTTTACTGAGTTAATTAACTACTCATATTGCAAATGCTTTTTATCACTTTTTCCTTTCTATAATCATTCACAATCAACCACCAAAACGAAACTGAAAGCATATTCACCAATCAAGAATGCAGAAGAACAGCAGGGGAAAAAAAAGTACTGCTTAAGTAACAAGGCAGACGTAGACGTCCAAGAGTGGTGGGAATTTTGATTGTCAAATGAAAGATTAATGCAACTTTTGTAAAAGATAGGGTCAAGGAAAACACCACCGTGCCAGCCACAAGTTACGCTGCCTTTTAGATACAGATGTGGAGGATCTTAATATACATTCTACAGTTGTGAAAGCATGACTGCAATGCAAGTGCCGCTCTTACAGATGGAAAGCGAACAGCAGCATCAAATCATCTCGTTTGGGATGACTTAGCCGTGTAGAGAACGCATCTGAATCAGCAGCAGAACTCTACCAAACAGAAACACGATTATCCCTAAACATCAGCTCCCCATCACTGACCACTGCATATATTCTCAAAACTATGGAAGGTCAGTGAAGCTTGATGCAGAAAGAAAACGAAATGTTCAGTAATCAGATGTAAATTCTTGGTTTCCTTAGACTTCTTGATCTACCTACAGACCATCTTATTCCTGAAGACTACCAGTTTTTTGCTTTAGGGATTTGGCACCACTGATGGGAACAAGGCAGCGAGCCAGGAAAGGCCAAAAGCACTGAACTAAGGAAAATAAATAAGACAGGAAAAGAGAGGAAAAACTGAGGCCTTTTCACCCTCTTCCTTCCCATCTTCAATGCTTTCTGTTGCCCCAGGTCTTAAGAAACTCTCCATTCCACAAACCAAGACTTACGGTAGGTGTACAAATACTGAATTTTTCAGTTAGTGCACATACGGTTGCAAAAACGTCAGCCACTTTCTGTTTTTTGAAAATGAAGTTCCTTTCTTAAAAAAATGTAAATAATGGTATGAAAGCAGGAAATGTTTATCACTGACGGTGTAAGCAATTTGTCTGGCTTGATTTTGCCTCCAATTTTCAGCTGGGTCTTGAACTTAATGAACATGTATCCAGATTCTGCCCCGTTGAGATCAAAAGGGCAACTGATACGCTGAAAGTTAAGCAAGATACTAGTATTTTTAAAGGATTAAGTAAAGAAATAATATTCAGTCATTTTGCTTTGTTTTGGAACATCATTAGAAAGACCGAAGTTTAGAAAGTCTTCTGTTTTTTGTTTTTGGGGTTTTTCTGGGTGGGTGTTTTTTTTTTTTATTTAAGCAAACTGTCTTTATATTCTCTCCCCTGGAACACTTACAGATAACTGTCTCAAAGCATCAGCCAAGTGCACATTTACCTGACTCTTCCATACCATACAATAAACCACATTATTTTTATTACAGGTTTTGGTCAAACTTTCACATTTACACCTCTTCACTGATCCTCATGCTACTAGCAGCGCTGCAAAGTGATAATGAATATGGAGTGATGTAAAACTCCAGCAATTAACGAACTGCTTGATAACCATCATCACCTTTACAACAAGAATACTCATAGTTCCTATTTCTGGTTTTGTTGCCATGGACCTATAGCATGCCCGGTAAACAAGGAATCTTATTACACAGCAATAAATGTATCATGTCATTTTGTGTTTTGTAGTGTTTACTAAGCAAAATTTTCCATGACAATGAGATACCTTATTCTTCTGGAACTCAACACATTCATCAATCACCCATCCAACAGCTTACATACAACTGTAACTTCTTTTCAAAGAAAGAAAGGTGAAACTCATTTTATTCAGGGACTAATGAAGTGCAGTAAACAAAAGCTAAGCCCCACCTCTGCTGTCCCTTCACTCTGCCGGAATTGTTTTTGAGAAATCCCAGCCAGGTTGCACCTCAAAGTTCCAAAAGTAATTGAACTTTATTTTCCCCAACCACAAAGACTGAATAGTCAACTTAGAAACAGATTCTTGGTTTTTTTTCTTTCTCATTCCCGGGTGCTGGCACAATGGCCAAAGCTACAAAAGAAAAAAGCCGGGCTCCCAAAATGTTTTCCTCTGGAACAGACTGAGTAGATTGGGAATGGCACCATGCTATCCTGGCTAACGAATGACTGATGTCTCTGTAGGCCTGTTCTGTATCTTTAGACGCCATGGGTTAATAAGGTCATATTTTTAATCTTGTTTAAAACTTTTGCTTAGGCTGTGTAGGGTAGGCCAAACAAAGCATTAAACTCTATTAGTTGAGGATTATAAGAAAAATCTCAAATCCTGCTGTTTTCAATATTTAAATGGGCCAAAGCAAAGCTGCACATAGCTTTCAGGAAAACTAATAAAGTCTATTTTAGGTACTATAAAAAAAGATGACATTTTAATTCAAATAACATGAAATTAGAATGACATAAAAGGTCAAGAAAATCAAATATTCCTTGAAAACAAACCTAATCAGTATTTAGTAAAGAACTTCTCCACCTGTGGCTCAGCTTTACTATTAAAATGGCAACATCTTTACTCAGACTTTATCAAATCTTATGCAATGAACACATTACCAAACAGATTATCAGAAAGCAAACTAATTTAATTTTAATGTTCATTTCTGGTTTACCTTCCAGATAATATGACTAACCTGGAAAAAATATTTAAAGTTTAAAAAGAACATTCCAGAGGACCAAGGATTCAGCTCACCCAGTATAAACATCTCAGAGGTAGAAAAGTTAAAAAAATTTGGTGCTGAAATGAATGGTCAAAACAAAACATGTTAAAGAATGAAAAAAAAAGAAAAGAAAAAAGTAGTAATAAATCCTGTGACCCCTTTATGCCATTAATCTAAATTCCTGAATGCAAAGGAGTTTGAATTTCTTGGTCACTACTGACAGGTTGAGAAGCCGCATGCCTTGTTGCAAAGTTCTGTTCAATAGGCAGAGTTCAGACAAAATTGAAGAGAAAAACACAAAGCACTACCTATTTTTAAATGAGAATGTAGTATATTACTTCTTTTTTCCAGCAAAAAATAGATAGATTTTATGAACAGAAATGAAGTGATATGTTTCTTCAAACCCTACAAACCCATGATAAGATAGCTAGAAAAAAATCCGAAACATGCAGAGTACAAAGCAACAACGATAATTTTTTTTTTTTTAGAAGGAAAGATAACCATGATAATATAGCA
>NW_008794883.1:457100-494843 GCF_000699145.1 Aptenodytes forsteri | reverse complement strand
ATCATTTTAACATATATCTATTATCTAAGGTAGTGGGGAAACCCTCCCCACATTTCCCCCAAATCCCCTGATTATACAGGAAACTCCACACTTTAAATGTAGGAATATTTTAGGAACCAAACATTAGACGTGTCATGAAGAACACTGTGAAGAGGTGAATTTAATACTGTGGAATGCATCATCTGAGTGAAAGTAAAAAGACTTTGATCAGATAATATGCAACAGAAAAAGGCTTTTAACGAGGGTAAATTATGATTGCCAATTAATCCCACTATGAACATGGCCTAAAAAAAGGAACATACCCTGTAACATGAATACTTACAATATGAATATAAAATATTGAAACATTCTTTGCATATTGCGGATATAAATGCTAGCTTTCATTTTTGAAAAAACCATCATTTTCTTTCCCAATTTGTCTTTTAGCACATGATTTCCTATGTGCAGCCTTAGCATAATAAATAATGCCACATAATGGTTTGCAATTTAATGGTGTGTATACATTTTTTCATCACAGGTGAGCCTGTCTAGAATCCTGAAGGGTATGTAACAGCATGGACAGAGCATACCATGCGACACAAGGACACCTACTTAAAATGGACACCTACTTAAAATGACTGACTTTGTATTATATAATAATCCCCCAAAAACATGCGACACAAGGACACCTACTTAAAATGACTGGCTTTGTATTATATAATAATCCCCCCAAACCATGTTAAAATATGTTCTTTATTAATTACGTTCCCACTTTTTTGTAGTTCTCAGGATGCTGTTGCAAATAAGAAAAAAGCAGAAAGTTTCTCTTTAAACTTGTATTGCAAAATGTACATGCCTATGTCTATATAGATGGTCTATACAGACCATTTTAATAGGGCGTATTAAAATGTAATCACATAATGTTAATACAGATCATTAGCCTCTGTCTTCTTTACAAGGTTGTAAACAGCCTGGCTTCTATCACCTTCAGCCATCTGTGTATGTATGTATAAATGACCTTTATTTCTGAAGCACTATCAAACTTCGCTCACTCTTGAACTTGCTGACATAACAACTCTATCTAGTGAAAAGCTTCCCTTGCTCGTGCAAAGCACTGCCAGTTATATGAATCAATTTGCAAGTATAAGAGCCAAAATAAAAATCTTACAAAACAATTAATTTGCCTCTGGCTTTCTGTAGGAGAAAATGACATTGTTGTGTTTCAACACAGGTGCATCTCGGTTTGCTTTCAGGTATTACCAACAAACGTGAATGCACAGGGAAGTAGCCACAGGCTGTCCTCTTTCTGCTCACCTTCAAAAGCCCATCGCAATTACACATTGAAAGCAAATGAAAAGTTAACATATCAACTTCATTTTAAAACACAATTCAGTTCTTTGACAGGCAGTCATGCACTTCACAGGCACGTGGGCTTTAAACATAGCTATTCATCTAAATATGGTATCTCTGATGCAGTGAAACATGCTCATGGATTTCATAAACATTCCATAAAATCTGCATTAAAATTGGTTTATTGCACCTTATGGAAGTTAACAAAAATGCAAGCAGCACTACCTGCCAAGCCACCTCATAAAAACAGAGCAGTGCAGTCACGATCTTCAGACACAAGACCACAAGCAAGGAAATTCAATTAAGATTTTGCTACCAATCCACATCACAAAAATTCTGCGGTACGATTCAACAATAAGATAAATTTGGTTTAGCAGCCTGGGTTATTTCTAACAGAACAACATGGCAATTATCTCAAAATATAACAGCTAGAATGGCAAACAGGGCAGAAGCCAAGTTAGAGGCACTTGAAAACGGGGGAAAAGAGGTACCTAGAGTATTCAGAGTGAAGCTGAAATAATTCATCTTAGACCTATGACAAAGTACCAATTTTACAGACAAGACTGCTAAAATGCAATAGCAAAACCCGCCGAATTCTCTTTTGCAAATCAAACTCTTCATTTATATCACACCACAGAGATATCTCAGTAATTCTGCCAACTTCGAAGAGATTTTCTCTTTTGTACTGTTCAAGAACAAAAAGGACGAGCACACGCGGTACCATGGGGTAGGAGCAACCATGCATCAGCTGCACAGCAGTAACTGTACAGCTTTCGACAGGAAATATGATTTAGTTGGGTCCTCACTTGCAGCAGAATTGAAAGACATTTTCTAACCACATTAATACTTTGTTCTTGATAACTCGGTCACCTTGTAAAATGAAATAAAGCTACCCAAAGGCATAGCTAGCTGATAAAATGTAATCTAAAGCACTCTACACAGCCAATGCCATGCTGGTAACACTGACCACGTACTTATCAAGCATCTCACTGAAAGCAACAGACCCTTGCCGCTGCTGGATGCAGAAATGTAGTTTCCCCTCCCTAATACTATGCTCTTCTTCTTACACCACCTTTCCCCCCCCCAACATCTACTTCACTTTGAAGATTCTTGGTTTTATTTCTCCAAGATTCTGGGTAACAACAAATTGTACCATCCAGCTACCAAAGATGATTTACTGTGTGAAGAAATAATAATAATAGAAAAAGAATAGCTACTGTTCATTTTTCTGGAAATAACACCTTTTGGAAAAAGAAAAACCCAACAGATTGAATAATTTTGTCATGATATACTTTGATTTAAAGATATGGTTAAAAATTAATTATGTTGCACAGATCTAATTGTGACCTAAACGATTTGGGAGAACTCAATTTCAATTATCCCCTGAAGCGTAATCACTTTCACACACACATGATGCAATATATAGAACAGACAATACAACATACAGGGCCCCCACAAGTTCCCTTTTAAACATTAGAAAAAGCACTACAAACTGCTTTACCATTGCTTGTTAATACATTACATACAGGGCTTCCACAAGTTCCCTTTTAAATATTGGAAAAAGCACTACAAACTGCTTTTGCTTGTTTAGACAATACATACAGGGCTTCCACAAGTTCCCTTTTAAACATTAGAAAAAGCACTACAAACTGCTTTACCATTGCTTGTTTTAATACATTACAATATTTACCTCCATGAGTCACATGCATATCTTACTATGTGGCCATAAATAGATGAACATATGATAAGAAATGTAAGCGCAAAGAGATACCTTCTATTTACGGAATGACAGAATCATTCTTTAAGTTAAAAGGCAAGAAATACAAATTACTGAAGCATTGATAAAAAACGCATCACAGCTCTGTGAAAGCAGAGATTATGTTATTTTTGATCGTTATTTACACTGGAGCGTTAGGGGCTAGGGGTGTGACTTGTTTCTTATCTTGGGGACAGTACCGTAATGAAAATTACCATAAAACTCTAAAAAAGGCATCCCTAAATATAAACCTAATTAACTCAGCGTTTAGGTTTATTTTACCTGTGCTCACTGTGATAGGTGAGCAGGTTTATTTTACCTGTGCTCACTGTGATATCCCAGGTGTAAAGGTTAAAGGGTAACCTTATTCTGCATCCACGGCTATCTGATGCAAAGACTGGTTGCGGGCAGGTTTGGCTCCTGGTGAAGTTCAAGGAGCCTGGAGGGTGGCTGGCCGCACACCTGACGGCTCTGTCCCAAGGGCTGCTCCAGCAGGCAGGAACAGCCCAGGCACGTGGCACCCTGGTCATACCGTTGCCCAGGTGGATGTGGCACAGAGATGCTATTCTGGCTCTAAGCCACCTTGGGGCTCCCCTTCAGCTTTACAAATTCCTATGTAAAACCAGTTTAACTGGTTTACAGTCCCTTTATATCTGTAAGTGGCACAAAGAGACCATCACGGACCCAATATTAAGAAGCGTAATTCTGCTTATGCTGCTCCATTTACCTCAGCTAATTAACTAGCAATAGTTTAGGTGAAGAATGAAAATAGAAGTGCTCATAAAGAGCTCTGTGATGTATGAGGTTGACAAAGGCCCTTTAGTTCATACCGTGCAATTAAACACCTTTGTAAATTGCAAACTTGGTCTCTAGTTCTTCAGGCATGCCTACAGAGGGTAACACACCAGTTTTGTTTTCTTGCTCTAAGTACAGGTAATTAAGCATATAACAATAAAAGGTGTCCTCAAAAGTTTAGTATTCTCTCTAGATACTTGATAGAATAATTAACAAGGCTAGAGTCTTCAGAGTACACTTTGTGATTCTTTTCTGGTACTGAAGGACACCTCTCAGAACCAGCAGGAATAGGAGGATCCAGGTCAAACTTGCTGAATCATCTTGCCCTGTACAATTCACTATTTTGAGAGAACCATTTCAAACTGCTGTCAGGAAGCACAAAGACATTTATTTATTTATTTATTTAAGCACTGTGAATGTGATCATTATTAACACAGAAAAAAAGGAGACATGCACATTGGCAGTCACATTTTTGAAACATTTATGTTTCAAAACTGTGCAACAGCACTGAAATAAAGCACACACCACCTCTCAGGACATACTCTCTGCTGTTTCAAGTTGTCTGCTTGTACAGCCATCCTTCACAGCAGATCCAATCTACTAGGGTCTTCTGAGTTACCCGATTGGGTCTGTCGCTCTCTTCATGTCCAGAAAAAACACTGTCGCGTGAGTATATACTGACCGGACACTGCAGTATACATGGATCAACAGCACCTTCTGTTAGAACTGTGGTATTTGCTGTGTTGTTCATCGCTTCGCCCTTGGTACTGCAGAGATGCTGCTTTAAAATACAGGCAGATAATGGCAACGTTACTGGGGGTCTTGTTCTCACCTTAAGTTTTCAGGCACTTTCAAAGCACTTTTGTCTGAACTTTGAAACATCGATTTGATGAGCGCCCTATGAGTTTCATTTGCTCCAACACTGCTTTGTAAATGTCTGTATTCCAGTAATTTCTTCAACCAGGATTGGGTATGAAGCTTTCCAAAGAGGGCAATCACGTCCCAGAACTCTTCAGGGGTTTGTGTACAAGAATGAGAGGAATAGCTCCTATATTGGCTAATGACCTCACTGCTACTTAAAACTAAAAAAGTTCACAGCTGGCTAAGTGCCAATATTAAACGGAAAGAAGCCCTAAAATAAAAATGGCTGGAACACTGGATGCCAAATAAGTATACACACAGTCCAGCCCAAGCAGGATGCAATGCGGTAGGGAAGACAGTAACGAGGCAGGTGGGCAATGGTCAGTCCTGAAAATCTCTTGATTTTTTTATTGATTATGATCTCCATTATCATCTGAAACGCTTCTGGCATGTGATATTGTAGACAGGCAATCTGGAAGGTGCTTGCCTCTAACAGTGACAAAACCCAAGGTTTTTAATCCAAAACCCTGCACGTTAGCAGGTAAGACACAGATGTCAGAAGGACAACAGCACAACAGAAACAGAAAAAGGGGAACGCTCAAATTCGTACAATGTGGTGTCCTACCAGAAACAAGGTAAATTCTACAAAATATGTTTCTACAAGCACTCACTGTAACTTTTGTCTGAATTACCTACTTTTATTCTCACTCCACCTTTCCAATCTCTTCATTTAATACAACTAAAGGCCACTAAAATATGCAGAGAGCTTCGAATGTCATAACAGAGCTTTCCAATTTCACTAAGAGAACAACTGAAATAGCTACTTTTTTGCTTACTGGGGACACACACTTTAGTTGTTCAAAAAACTTTTTTGTGCAATCAACGTTTGCTAACATAGTATCTGGGAAAATTATTACAATATTCAAATGCACATGTGCTCACGAAGATTCAAATTTAAGTGCAATTTGATCACAGAAATTCTTACAGATACATCTGATCAGGGCAAATACAAAGTGTCATTGAGTCATTTGATCAGTAACAGTTAACAACAGGTACCTGCAAAGAGCTATTTGCTACCAATTGATAGTTAAAAAAAAGAGTTTGTGAGTTAGGGCAGAAAATTCAAAATACACATTCCACCATGAAATATTCACTTAACTATTAATTTCAATTTAAAACTCAGTTCCAAATATTAATCAAGGAATGAAACAAAGGCTTCCCCTTCACTATGAAATGCCCTGCAACGTGACTGCATTTTCCTGAAAATTTTGCTTTTGCTTCACTCAAAAAATAATTATCTAACATATTTCACCATTTTTCCCATTACTTTTTAAAAATTCAATTAAATTCTCAATGACCCAAACCTTTACATTTTCTAAATGCTGCAGGATTTAGTATTGATAGCCCGTAAATTCAGAATGACAGTCTGAAGAGGAAAGCAGTTAAGGCAGTGAATGTAGACTTTCAGCACCCAAAAAACAGGGGGACAATTTGGAAAGGAACACAGGAACTGGTTATTGAACTATGTAGCTGTCACTGAAAGCTGACCTTAGATTTCAGTGAGATATTAATGTTAAATAACATTTGTTCACCACATGTTTCTTACGGCAGTGTTAGACTGCTTTCACTAAATCAACTATTTTCTTTACAGCTGTCAATCTGAAATTTTTACCATTGACAAAGTCTGAATCAAGGAAGATTTCCACAGTTAACTCCAGTACCTGAAGAGCTGTCAGGTACATGCAACTTTAGTTATAAGCCTTAAATAATTGCCTAAATGCTTACAAACTCAGTATTATCAGCAGAAACTAGAACAGCCCCTACTGATCTTAGCTTTTGGGAAGTTCAAGTTCAGTCATTCTTAACAGTGTGCTGTCGTATCTAAATGGTGATTTCCATTATGCGCTTTATTAAAATCCAGAATTCAACAGAGTGCTAGTTTTGTGGAAAGTGTTATAGATGTCATGTTTCCATGTAAACAATTAGCACAACATTCCCGCTGAAATCCCCAGAAAAAAATCCTGTGAAATTTGTCAAGTACTGTTAGATTTCAAGAGTTGTAGTTGTGTATTTATACTTCCAGGCAGTGTATGAATTTACTATGACTATGCATGTAAACTACATTTTTAGAACAGAGAGTAACTAAATATCAGAACGAGCAAATCTGAAAATCTGTCCCTTAAAGATCCAGCCTAGCACACAGAGAGGCAGGTGTAACACAGCATATAACAAAGCAAGGTGCTGACAACTTTGGCTCTAATCCATCAAAGCACTTAAGCACATGTTTAATTTTAAGCACATGAGTAATTCTATCAACTTTAATAGGGCTACTCATGGTTTAAGTACTGTGATGGATGGGGGCCAGAATGCGCAGAACCTTTAAGAATGCTGCATGGCCTATGTTATACGAAGAAAAAACGGCATTCCTGAACTGAACAATTAAGTTATAAAAGCTTTGGAAGCAAAATTTACTGTAAGTTGAACACAGCTCTGCTTATGTAAACACAGAGATGCAAGTTATTCCGCAGTCTTTGAAGATAAAATACGATGCAAGTTCTCATGTGCAAGATATCCACATATCTTTAGTTTGCCCTTCTTTTTCTCCGACAGCTCTGCGTTACGGCTGTATACCACCTATCCCCATCACACTTTGCTTCGAAACAGGGGGGATCACAGTTAAGCAGTCTTATGCAGAAAAGACCAAAAACTTAGCTAGTTACAATTCTTAAATAAGATGCTACTAGATGCAGTTTGAAAACATTAGAACTACAGCCTTTCAAACGTAAGCCTGCCTGTACACACACCACTGTAATACAGTTTCAACTGTAACTGGCTTAATAGTTCAGTAACTCCCCTGTAACATCAATTATTTTGGATATTCAAAACTGTACACATGCCTCTTTCGTACATGCATAATGTGTGGCAAATTCAGATGTTTGTAAGTAAAAATAAGATTTCTTTAAAATGTTTTATACAGGCAATGTTAAGGATGTTAAAAAAAACCCCAAAAACAAACTGCCTGCTCTGCAAATTTCTAGCTAGGACAGCCTCTGTAAATCAGAGGTGACTGACTTGATCTCTAAACCACTTACTAGAAAATTCTGGATCTTGTTTTATCTGAATACGGCTCCAAAAATTGTTACCAAGTTTTAGAAAACAGTTTTCTAAAAAAGGAAGAGAATGGAACAATTTGAAGAATCCTTTACAGACGTTTTCCAGGAGATCAAATCACTCTCACTAAATAGTAACACACAAGACTCATCTAGTTTTATCCCTGCACTCATAACGTAAGTCGGAAAAGCTCCAGAAAAATTTCGGTTATATAGCCATATTGTCCCAAATGTACAGTGAATTTTAACAGCTTCTAATATAATATCAAGTAATATCTGCTCTGAAACAAGCAATGGAGAAGAAGTCAAAGTCAATTAAATGATCCCTGTACCCAGGGACCAACTTTCCCCCCCATACTATGTAATGTTACAGTTTCTGTCCGCTTACTACCAAATCCCCAGCCAGTAACAAATGCGGAAGGGAAATGTATGGCTAACTGGGAAACAGATCTCTTCTGCCAAACATTTCAAGAATTCTAAACTTTTTCCTCACTTTAGAGTAGAATAAAATTGAAGCCGATTATCATTAGTCTGTCTGACCAACTTTCCCCCCCATACTATGTAATGTTACAGTTTCTGTCCGCTTACTACCAAATCCCCAGCCAGTAACAAATGCGGAAGGGAAATGTATGGCTAACTGGGAAACAGATCTCTTCTGCCAAACATTTCAAGAATTCTAAACTTTTTCCTCACTTTAGAGTAGAATAAAATTGAAGCCGATTATCATTTGTCTGTCCTTCCCCATCGTATCATGTAAGCATACCATACGGTATAAAAACAAAGCAGCTAGGTAACCTGTTCTACTTTTCTTGCAGTGTAAGTTAGGGGGACTCAAAACTTCTCAAGAGCAGGGAAAACGAAGGCCATGCAAGACTACCACTTGTAGGTCTGTCTTGATTCTAATGCTGTCTCAGACCTTTAAACTAAAATTCATTCCCTCCATGATTGCTACCACTCAAAATTTGGTACAGTATAGTTTTTGCTCTGACTGTTCCTAACAGAACCTAAAATTAACACAGCTATTTCACTCCTTGATCTGTCAACAACTATGACTGAGAACAAATCTGTGTATAGGTTTGGGTTTTGCTATTTTTTTTCTCCTTTCTTCTTGTTCTTTTTATTCTTAATTTTTTTTTTTTTACTTGCTGGTGAACACGCAGCAAAGAGAACACAGAAATAAATAGCTTTTGCATGGATTATGTTTTCTGAGATATCTTCAGCAAGGGAATTATATACTACTACTTACTAGACGGAATTTATAGAAAATGAAGTACACTACTAGGGGACCTTAAAATTCCCTTAAATACAATTCAAAAAGAGAATGCTTTGAATCTATGTCACTGCAGAGTCTCTAATTTTTGCCAGAATTCTCAGCTTATTAAAACAGCGTGTCTAGTGTGGTACATCAACACATTTTGTAGTGCTACTACTGTTAAGTTTTAATAATAATTCTGACAATTTCTCATGTAAAAAGCTTTTTAAGTTATTGCAATAGAGTTTTTTATGATTTTTTTTTTGTATAACAAATGAGTTTATCTTTGTCTTCTAGTACTTCTACTTCACTTGTGTACATCTATCACAGCAGTACTGTTTAAGAGCACAAGCTTATTATACTTGTAGATAAGGGAATGGAGGCAAAGTGGCTATGTCTCCAAAAGGCAATTCAGAGTAACTATGACAGAAGTAAGCTTTTCTCAAAAAGAAACTTTCAGGAGCATCATATTAGGCTCCTATATACCAGAAGCCAAAAAGCAAACCAAAACAAAAAAAAAAATAACAACACACCATGCCTCCAAAAAAACCTACACCACATTACTCTTCTCTGAGCGAATTCCTCAGCATCACACACAACTCTCAACTAAGGTCATCTTTATTTCAGGTTAATATGTCCAACGCTTTTACCACATTTTCCCACCTTTAAAATAAGAAATGTACTTCATCTTGTGAACTTTGCTGTGTCCTCACAGCTTCCAGTAACATATGGGTTAATCAGGGCTCTGTTATTCTAGATTCAAACACAGAGACAGTTTGATTCTGTTCCAAACTGGAATTCAAAGCAGTTTCTTCTTTATTCGGGATGATTTTAAAATATTTTTTCCAAAGTCCCAATCATCGTTAAATGATCTTCCCGTACATCTAGCACAAGTGTCAGTCTGCAGGTAATCCTCAACAGAGCAAGTCTACCAACATTCACTAGAAACAAAACACCTAGCTCCGTTACCCCTAAACACTGAGGTTTATTCTTACAGCTCACATGAAGCTTCACAAATTAACACCCAACCTCATGTTTATAAAGGACAGGTTTATTAATGCCACAGTCACACAACTTCTTGTTCATTTCTATGTAGTAACAAGCAACTGTATCATGACATGAGACAACGAGAATTAAACCAAGCAAAATTCAGTACGAGTTATTTCCATTAAAAGAGCATTTGTATTACAAAATCAAAACTCCCGCATACAGAGTTCCAAGTAACCTGACTGCATTGCTATTTATATTGCATCTCCCATATCACTAATGTTACTACCACATTTTTACTGACACGAGACTGTGCCAAAACTCGAGGTTGCACGAGACATGGACTGCATTGCTTACCATAGCTGGGAAGTGCTCAGACCAGCTACGACAATGCAGTACTGCTGTAGGGACTGGGGACCAAACAAGACTCACAACAGGGAATCCAGCACGGAAAATCTTGCACAAGTCTTAGCATTGTTCCAAAGAAAATTTCAGCAGCAGAAAGCTTGTTGGTCTAAACCAACACCTGCTCTTTCTTACGAAAGGTCCCCCCACTTCACTGGGTGACATTCAGCCCTCTGCAGACAGTAACTGCAACACTGAAGCTGTTCCAACACCTCCCATAACCTCACTTGAGTGATGCTTTCCTCTAGGGGAACAGAAAACTTTACCCTCTAGATTAGCACATTCCAATCCTAAAGCTCTGAGGTACAGTAACGTTGGCTCAGTCATAGCAAAGGGTCATTCATATCAAGTTACAGCTGCCCTCAACATAAAAGAAAAAGGTATAGTTTATATCTGTTAAGTGAATACTTCGGTTGTTCACATCTCCTACACAGCCCACGGGAAACTTTTGTGATTATTAGCCTTCAACAAAAGCCAAGGAAGAACAGACTCTCCTGATACACAAGGATGTAAGTTTTAAAATCTGATTTCTGATATTTTAAAATCTCCTAATGTTACAAACAACACCTATGTCTCCTGAAACTGTAAAATTACAAGAGGAGAAGTTTCCATTTCACCTGACTTGTGCAATTGCCAGCGTTTTTGGACAATCAGTTTCACGTTCTGAAAAAAGTTCTCTCTGTTTTGGTCCCTCACAAAGTAACAGGAGTGAAAAATCACTTAAAGAAATTAAGATCTTAAGAAAGGCAGTCTCTAAGTACAGCCAAATTAAACTTTAAATTCATCAAAACTAAATTAAAATTGTAGCTTTGTAGCACACTTTCCTCATATGCTCAGTAAAGTTCCAATGTATTTACACACAGATAGCTTGACACACTTATACAAGCAAAGTTGCTCTCTTAACAGCCCAAGAACACACACAGAAATTGTTTAATTATAATCAAGCTTCCATGCAAAAGAGATCAACCATGCTGAGTTTTAAAGCCAGCACTTGAAAGAGTAAGCATAAGGCAAAAGCGCAAAGAATCAAATTTGTGCCTAAAGAAATTCTCCAAAAGCAACTTGACACCAAAACTGAACCGGTCTCAAAGGCTACACCACACTGGTAACAAGCCCGAACTCTGACTACCTCTGATGGTCTGGATTTTTTATTTCTGCAGAGTTTATGTAAGTGCCTTTATAAACCATTTCCCATGTCCATGCTTTAAGGAAAAAAAAAAAAAAATTTTGCAATACTTATTTGTGTATGTAATTGCAATCAAAACAGAAAAGGACAGCAAACCCAAGCAGAACTGTCACTTTGCCCATGTCAATTCAGCAGAAGAGGTCTAGAAAAAATATGGCAGAGCATACTACTCCGTGTTAACGCTGTAACCACCTCTGTTTGCAACCACCTGTATCAACAGAGTACTTAAACAGGTTAAAGCAACATCTCAACTGGTTTTAATTGTTACTGTGCACTCCTCCCCTCCCACCGGGGAGGAGATAGGAGAGGAGCCACCAGGTGCTGCCAGCACCAGGAGACCCTCACATGGCAGCTGAGAGTCTCTGGACGGGAGCTGCTTTGCTGATAGGAAGACAACTCACCCCATGAGAACGCCCCCCAACATATAGTCAATTAAAAAAGCCAAACAAAAATTGGTCTTCTACCTAGAGTCTGTAAGATTATATTCTATTTTCTACCTAGACTGGAAGGCAATGTTGAAAACTGAATAAAAATCAAATACGTAAATAGTTCCTGACAGTAACACAAAGGTGTTTCTGAAAGCAGATTAGCAAGAGGTATGGCCCAGAGTTCAACATGTATCAGGCAACAGCTGCCTTTAAAGTATCACACTGATTTCTATAATTATATTTAATATGATATGAAGTATTTTCATTTCTTTTCCAGTTATTAAAAGTTTTGCACTACCAGAAGTGAAGACGATATAAGAAAAATATTTGGAAATAAACATCAAATATTACCAGGCAACAACAATAAAAATACCCTCACTTCCTTCCAAGCACAGATGTAGTCATCATCACGTTAAACCCATCAGCGAAATTCTGTAGCCAGTGTCAGGAAGTATTGTTTCAGGCAACAGGTTCCACCTACCTGTTCTTCTTGCCGGCCTGACTTTAGAAGACACTGTCAACTAAAAGACATCAAAAATACGTATTTTATTTCCAGCCATCTAGGGCTCCATTTACAGAAAAGTTGGAGTCGCACTTCTTTCAATAAATTAAGTTTCTATGCTGCTACTTCTGAAATAATTTTGCTCTGGATTAAGTCAATCTACATAAAACTGTACTACAAGTTAACTGATAAAATTTTTTAGTAAACAAATCCCATGCATTTAACAAAATAGGGAAAAAAAAAAAGAAATCTTCCTTCAGTACAGAGAAGCTGTAGAAATGAATCTGAAAACGACACACATTTCCCTTACCTAAATATTATATTTCCCATTATGCCCATTCACTTAAACTGCATAGTAAGAGAACAATACTTTCACAATTCAATTTTACAGTTCCTTAACTGTGTCACAGCAAGCTATTTTTAGTTACAAAAGCTTAAGTGAATACAGTATGCAACAATGGTTTTTAGGCATACAGTTAGGACCAACTCCTGAACTCCTAAGTTAGCCCTAAACAGATGGGTAGATCAAAAAAACTCTCTTCTCAGCTTCTTGTCTCATGTGCCTTACAAAATCTGCTTCTGTGCCGGCAGTTGAATCTTAAAAAAAAAAAAATGCTTAGAAAGTACTATCTTGTAAGTTGGCAGAGTAGTTTTTCCACGAGTTTCCTCTTATGCAGATTACTTCCCAACAAACACCAAGAGGCTGTCTCTTTGCTCCTTGTGGAGTTATTTATATTCAAACTGAGCACAAAGTAGATACAGAGCATCTATAACCTGATTCATTGCCTACATAGTTCCCACTTGTGCAAACCTAAGCCTGAACGTACGACATATAAAAGAGAAGACTTGAACAACTGCTCAGGTTAACAAATAGCTTGTTGAAAACAAACACCACCAAAATGAAAGTCTTCCACATTTAAAATATCAATATTAAAACCCCAAACATTTCAGGTAAAACACAAAAAAAATACGTTTTTTTTTTTAAATCTGCTTAGGAAATGCTGTTTCTGGAAGCGAAGAATGTTCCCCACAGGCCACAATCTACCCTGACCCTGGATGTTCAGGGAACCCCACCTTTAGTACCAGGAGGGTTCATTTAACCAGGAAGGTACCACTTCGAACCAGGAAGGTTCACTGATGTTTTGGACAAACATTCTGGATCCAAATTAGCGCCTTCTCCAATGCCAACACAAATTAACTGGAAAAATTCCAAACAGCTCTTACTGAAAAGTCTGGAAGTCACAATCGATGCAATGAAGAAACTTTCACTTTACTGTACTCAACATCTACATATATTTGGACTCAACCAGTAAGAAGAATGACCTTTTACTGAGCTTAAAATTGGGAATTAATTATACCTGAATAAGCACATTTATTATCATTTCCCCTGATAAAAGGGAAGTTATACTGCTGTAATTTAAGTCAAACTATGACAATGGCACAATTATCATGTCCTGGCCCTGACCTGACATTTCTAAATGGTTACAGAAAAGTAAAAGATAGAGTTCATACCGACAGTATATAAGTGAGAAAGTTAGGCCAAAAGTTATGTGAGAAATAACTTGCTGATAATTAGCACATCAGTTAGAATATATAGCACTCTGCTATAATTGTCCAATTACTCTCCCAACATATGGTCCTTTAAATATTAATAATATTGTTTAAATGACAAACTTATATGCAGCTGAAGAAAATAATCTCAAGAGAGTGTGTTTATTGCTATAAGTTACAACACTGCAAATTACTTAAACAGTATTGCTTGGGCACAATTATTGATCCAACCAGCTGCTACCTTGGCTGCAACAAAAACATATCAAAAGCGTTGAGAAGCTGGAGATACCTTGGCTCTATCTGAATCTGATTGACCTCGGTGGCGTCCCAGCTAATGCGGAGGTATTAACCAGGCACCACAACTAATTTGCAAGATGTGCATTCTATTCATGGACAATAAAATGAAAAAAGGAAAACAAGAAACTTCAAAGGAAAAAGAGAACTTTTTAGATTATTCTTTTATTATTAGATTAGTCTTTTTAAAGAAACAGAAAAACACACTGAACATGACTTAACTTCAAAACTTGTTATGAATCTCACTTCTTGGAGTTCCTAAAGTGCCAGTGGCAGAACCTGGCAAGAGACCTGAAGAGGAATCACTGCGAATCTTTCTCTTACACTTTTTCCATAATCCTCCACAAGTGTCATTTCTGACACATGATACTGGACTACACAAACTACTGGTCTAACCTAGCGTGGCATGGATTCTTAGAAATTCTCTTCCTAGAAATTTCAGCAGACCAAGATGCCACTATGTTACAGAAATTGTGTGCTTAGTACCACAAATTTGATTAAAAAATTAAAAATAATTTGGCAAACCATCGGTATCTGTAAAATTCTAAAAGATGTTATTTATCAGATATGTTAAACAGACTACACGAAACATTTCTCCATTTAAATAAGAGAAGCTGCTTCTCAGCCAAGGGGTCAAACACAAGGTGGGGTGGAAAGGGAGAGGAAGAGAGAACAAGAGATGAAATACAGAATGTCTCCTCTCTCCCTCCCCTCTTAAAAATAATAATGATAATTTTAAAAAAATTAGAACAACCTGCCTCCATAAAGAGCCAAAACATTTATTTGGCTTGTACTTTTATATACCTGACCATTCAGAGCGGTCCAACAGCAATCTATTGAATGTCGCCAACCTTGTCAAGGGTACTGCTGTAACTTGGCTGCTGCAGCAGCGCAGCACAGCTCACCAGCACAGCTCTTCTACTCAGTCATCTGCAGCCACAGTTCTCAGCTCTGTTTGTTAACTTTCTGAAACAGCAGTTCTCAAACTTTTTTGTTCCCCCCTATTTCTGTTATAAGAACTGGCTGGATTGTACCGTGGGGAAGGAACACTGTTAGAAAGTTGCTGAAATGCAGCAGGGAGATACAGCTTAGGAGAGCTGGGGCTGCTCTGGGAAAGCCGTGTGCTGGAGGGAAGGCTGGATGAGCAGGAGCCACCCTGCCAGCAACTGCTCAGCCTGTCGTGGGTCCTGCAGAGAGGCACGAGGACGGGCGCTGTGGCTCCTGCTGTGCTCCTGGCCCTGGCAGACTGTGCTCCTTCCAGATACGTTCCCAGCTACTGGGAGGAGAAAGGGAGGAATGTACCCCACTTTAGTAATCACTAGCATACAGCAAGAAAGACAAGGTTTTCCTCCAAAATGTTTAACATACGGAATTACAAAATCTCTTTCTCCACAAAAAGTTTAACAGAAAAAGAAACCACGTTTATTCCCACAAGCTACAAGAGCATGTTTTCAACACATGCAAACAATATGCAGAAATGCCCTATGAATCTACTACCTGGAAATCAGATAACATCACAGATCTACTTACAGCATAATGATATCCACTGGCATCTGCTCATGTACTTTCGTGCAGGAATTAAGCAAGACTTTTCAGGAGTTTAGACCTCCTATAGAACACAACATAACCAACTGCATATGCTGCATGTTCCAAACACATTTATGAAATCTTTAAGTCATGTATTTTAGTAGGTTATTAATAGTTGGTGTTGGCAGAGAAAAGCTACATTTCTCTAAAAACGTAAATCATGTAAACCTAGTCATAAACATTTTTATGAGTAGTTTTTTTATAAAGCACTGTACTGACATTAGCTAGTCAATCCTCAACCTTTCCTAAGGAGTAGATTAAGTATTAAAGTACATCCAAGGTGTGGCATCGTATCAGTTTACCCTTAGTGGCAGTTACACTTACACAATTAGAGCAAATTCTCCCTCAGCTTCATCATTCGAAACCAGAAGCCTATGACAATGCTGAATTTTACCAAGTGACTCTGAGGGAAAAAATCCCAGTGGACAACTTACAGTCTGAGTTGTGTAACTACATATTAAGACACTACAGGGAAAAAAATTAAAACAACCATTTTCACCTTACATGATAATTATGCAATCCACAAGGTACAAAGGTAGTGAAAGAGTTCTGTCTCGAGCACTGTGCCTCAGAGAATACTTCAAATATTTGTCTGACCGAACTATGCATTTATCATTTCTGCATTAGCAATCGATAAAAAAGGAGAGGGGAGAGAATAAGTAACTGGGTAATAATTTCACCTTGGGCAATCAACATTCATATCCAGCATTAATATTCAGGAAATGCCCCAAGTCTCAATCATTAATGATTAAGTATCACCACACCCTGGAATATTTTACTACATATCTGTATTGACATCATGAGATCCAAACTTCAAACGTAATTGTCTGCCATTTTAAAGATCTCGGAATTAAGGGACATTGGCTACAACAGCATATATAAACTCCACCTCTGCACCAAGGCAACAAACAACTGAATTAAAAAAAGCTGTAGTCTCAACTTCCAACTCCTCAAGAGTTTGAGGACATATTAGGACATTTTTAAATATAAACAATCACCTTCTGGAAGGCTGAATTTAGAAAATTTAAACCTTAGACTAAGAGGGACTCTTTGTATTTAATGAGAAGCAATCCTTTATCATTTCATCTCACTTAGTATCATATATCCGCTACACAACTTTCCAAAATATTTACAGCTGCACTCCTGAGCTTACAGAACCCAGCTTTTAGTGAACATTAAGCACGTGCAAGTTGCTCTAGGAATCAAAAACACTCCTCGACACTCAGCATCGCACAGGAGTCCCATGTTACAATTCAGTGACAACTGCTTCAGCAGGCACCCGCACACATAACGAATCCTTTACGCCATGAGCTAAGGGAGGTCCGAAAGGCAGGCTGCTGGCGGGTAACTGCAGGCCCTTCACAGCTGCTCCTGCACCAGCTCAGCCCCTGCCCCTGTAGACGAGAGGTGGGCCTGGACCCACACCTCTGACTGTACTCACGCCCAGCTAACCTCTACAACGCATAAATGTCTGTTGAGTCCTTAAACAGGCTGTGGCGAGGTCCTGAAACAGGCGGTTTCTGAATGGGGATTTAACCCATTCTTCCAGCAGTGACGGAAGTACGTGATGGCAGCTGATATGCTGCATCTGCCAAGCCCCTTCACAGGCACCAACTGCAAGGGGTCCTGCAAGTTGCCTTCTACCAAATCTTAATTCATTAGATTTCCTCAACAGAATTAACAGAGAATTCAGAAGTCCAGTGACATTCAGATACAATTCCATTGTAAGCACTTTTATAATACCTTCAAATGAAGGTTCTTAAAAAATCTAATCCAAGAAGTAGAGATTTCAATGTTTAAATGTTTACCACCTTTTGCAGTATTATTATTTTTAAAGATACTGAAGAAAAATCTGAAGTAATGTATTTACTTTATTTTGCAAAAAGGACGTTTATTTTTGTGACAAAGATATTCTCCACACAGTAATTTGGTGTCCTTTTTGTTGAAACAAAAGCTAGACAAAAAGAGAAAAGCAACAAGCAAACTGTGAATACTATCAAATTAGATGACACATTTGCTTGAAAACCTGACGTTTAAGGCACTGCAGTCATATTGAGTACCATTCCATATACAGCTACTATACATAGGGTTAAGGTACAACATGTAGCAGTTAATTGTCATAGATAACAATAGTTAAGAGTTCAATAAATTGGTAGAAGGATTATAGTGCAGTTTTATTACTACCTCCAACACTTTTACTGATGTGCTTACTGCTTTTTTTATAGCATACTGCTCTTGAGCAACCAGTTGATAATATTTACCCTTTTAAAACTAGGTATACAGAGAATACATATATATTAAAAAGGGCAACTAAGTTTACATGTCAATACTGGTACAACAGCTAACACATCACATATATATAGTAATTACACACATCTCGCATGGACAAACCTACTTATAAGCCTAGAGGCAAAAGGCAGCTGCCAAACTTCATGCATTTTATGCATTACAAAAAAGCATGAACTAGGACTGGTCTTTTTCTCTTAGAAGATGAGGATAAAAATACCACCACTACAAACAGTTTTTGTATACACATCACACACAGACACATGCACAGACTACTTTTCTATCTCTAAATTACCTCTATTAGCTGCAGTATGTAAAAAAAAATTTTTGTCCAACACAAATAAACCTCAGGTGTCGAACGTGGTAAAAACACTATGTAACACTGGGATGTTTTTTCATTGTTTTAACCATTCCCAAGTGTAGTTCTTCTGTATGCCTTCATTAATTCAATTTATCCTTAAACCTACAATTATCTGGTATTGTTTTTAGTCCTCACATTAAAAGCAACAAGTAACCTACCACCAGCTGACCCAAATTCACTGCAACTGCAGTTGGTGAATAATGCCACCCCTCTCATACATACAGCAAAAACCAACTCTTCTCAGGCATGCACTCCTTTGGGTCTGTGGTGCATACAGTGAACATACAGACTGTAATTCAAAATGTCTGTGTTCTCTTAGTAACAGCTTAAAGTATCGTACTACCTTTAAAACATCTTACACCCCTGCGGAAGCAGGATAGCAGGAAGTCGCCTTGCAACGATAAGCTGTGAATTTGCACACTGAGTATTCATTTTTTGTGTTTATCTGCATCACACAGAAAATGCCTCCTATGTTACACTGCTTCTTCTTGTTCATTTTGTCCTGAACAATGGCAAAATGGAAGCCTCTTGACAAAAACACCTACGTGGACATTCAGTGTGTAAACACAGACTTAGCACAAAAGACCCTGCATATAAAAGCCTCACTATATCTGAAGCATGTCCGACGTGTATGTGTCTTCCACAGACACTGAATGTGTAATTCAGAACACATCCTAGTTTGTGTATAAATTGAACCAGGGACTTGACATACCCCCATTTCTGACACATTTGCAGTACATCCCTTTTTTACTACTCTCACCCAGAAGTAGAATAAGCATGTTTCTAAGACAACCACCTTCAGAAAAAAAAATGAGTGGGAAGGAAAGCATTAAATTGTGACTGGGACCAACAGTCCTCCAAACCAAAACTCATGGGATAGCTTAATTCATTGATAGCTTAATGGCACACAACTTGGTAGTTCCAGACAGACTGTGACTGAGGGAAAGTGAGTATTCACAGTGTCAGAACCTGCTTTAAAAAAAATGCATTAGAATTACTCACTGCTTTTTAGGAGTTAGTTACAGAATTTAAAATTACCTTTTTCATATAGACAGTCATTGGCAATGGTGTCCTAAATTAAAATGAACTCAATTAAGGCAATCCTAATTCAGATACTTTCTAACTTATTTGTGTCCTCAATAATGGTGCTTTAGTCAGTCTACGTGTAATATATAGTTTTCTTTTTTTGAACTGAAGTGAAGCTATCATAGAAACTTAATCTAAAACCAGAATCATTTTCCCAAATCAGATTTCATTTTCATTGCAATATCCTTTGCTATGGTAGTGTGTTTGCTGCTCAGATCACATTTCACACAGGAGACGTAATATAAAAACAAGCTCTACTTATTGCTTTATAAGCATTACAGCATTATCAAGTAATAAAGGACCTACACACAATCTATCATACTTCTAGTTTGAAAGGCCTTCCAGGTGATAAATATTTTAATGAAACTCAACGCACTGCAGGTGCATCAGCATGAAATGAATGTGATGGCTATGTATCAGCAAACACACAAACAAAAATCTTCCAAAACCTTCCAGTTAATCTGCAGTCCAACTAGAAACACAGGAATTCAATACAGGTCAGAGAAAGAAATGCATAACTAAACTAAGGCTATGTATCAGCAAACACACAAACAAAAATCTTCCAAAACCTTCCAGTTAATCTGCAGTCCAACTAGAAACACAGGAATTCAATACAGGTCAGAGAAAGAAATGCATATACTAAACTAACTCGTGCCCTCCTGGGACTAAATCCTGCCCTCTGCTCTGTGAAGCATAAACATGATTGTGCTTCACTCACTGAAAGGAAAAAAAACAGTCTTTATTTAATAATCTTACGATTGCTTGATTAGTGCTTGGAAAATAAAAAGCACTACTTAAGTGCTAAATATTATTAGTTTTTTCAGAACATCAGCTCCAAACTCGCCACTCCCCATTTCATTCTCTCATAACTCTTTTCATTCATGTCATCAGAAGGCATCTTATTTTCAGCAACAACTACTCACTTTTTTTTTTTTTAAAATGCTGCTGGGTGTGCAGAACTACTGTTGAGGTTGCTTGGCAACTAGTGAGACATATCGGAAAGAGAGATAAGGTCCAGAATGAATGGAATTGAAGAGAACTATATTTGGTTTCATTAAGAGATACTAATGCACTCAAACTATACCAATTTGAATTATCCACACTAAGGGGAAATTTTGCTATTTCTTTCAAAATACAGACATCCATAACCACAGAGTCCTACTAAATCCATTAAGCCACCTCCTCAGGCACATACGTGTCTGCCTGTACAGAAAAGACTTCAGAATCAGGGCTTTTACCTGGGTTAGCAGTTTGGTACAGCAAGCAGCAATCAGGTAACACAGACATTTAGTAAGTATTTTGAAGAATTTTAGGCCAGAGAGGATAGTTGAATATCTATTCAGTCTGCCTTTCAGTGTACCATAAGCCTCTGTGCTTCTCCATGTACTTTAGTGTCAAGTTGAAATTTCAAATGAAACAATTTTTCCTGAAGGTCACAATTTGAAACGAGATGAGATTGAGCACCCAAGACTCCTGCAATGACAGAGAACTGATTACAAAAAGTCTGCCCTAATAACTCAAGGAGGTCAAAAAAGCCTTACGCAGCAGAAGATGGAAACACGCCTAACAGTTCCTAGTGAAAGAGTTTCTTTCTTATCTCAAGCCCTTCAACTAACACTATCCGGATCATGTGAGAAAGAATTGTGCCAGAACCAGTCTGGCACAAAAGAGGATCTTCTAACATCACCTCAGACCCTGCCCAATCTTTGATTTCAGAAAGAAATGAAAACAGTGACAAAACGCAACTAGCAAACTATCTAAAGGGAAAAAACAAAACCAAAAGTCAAACCCCACACTTCCCCATCTCTCTGCTGCCTGCAGGCAAACACAGGACTCCAAGGTTTCAAGGCTTCAAATACCAACACAGAATTGCATATATCATAATGATGTTCAGGGTAATAAAAGCAAAAATAAAAGCCCATAGCTGCAAAGGAAGTGGGTAATTTGCAGCACATGAAGCAGGCTTCGTGCTGCCCAAGGCCAGAGTGGCCACCACGAGCATGCACACTTGCATCAGGAAAGCTGTATCTCCAGAAGCTGGATTGAAATACGGTTTAAAAATAAACCCGTCCTTCCCCAAGAGAGCTCAAATGAGGCTTCCTCATCCCCAACAAATTATTGCAATTAAAATATCTCTAATGCTAAGGAAGTGAATCTCACGCCTGCCTTCATTTTTAGGTATCTTTCTCGCATAGCACAACCTCTACGTGGCAATGAAATTGCGTTTGGACACTCTACTTCTGAACCTTGTACAAGTCCTGTGGCCTTTCTTTTAAATTCTTCCCAGTAATTCCGCATCCTTCATGAAGTGAAGACACCAGCATGGGATATACTATTTTAATAACACTCTTATCAGTGTTGAAAGTCCACTTTATTACTTATGTTTCACTTTCCCTTTTTTTAGGCATCCAGAGTGCATTTGTCTTTTTGCCACAAAAAAGCATATGAAGGTAATTAACTAACTGACTTCCAAGTCCTTTTCCAATTTTACAGATACAATCTACATTCTGACTCCTGTGAGACTGTTTCACATTCAGCTGTATTAAAACAAATTTCTGAAGTACAACTTTTAAACACGTTATTCAGATCACCCTAGAAAAGTAACCTGACCTTCCCAGTATTAACTACGTGGCCAGTTTGCAGAGAGGGGTTTCAGATCGAATTGGGCCAGCAATCTAAGGAATGATTTTATATATGTAACCACGAGTTCCCTGGAGGCTTTCCAAGAAGTGGTCCCACTCATTGCCTCTATTAACCACTGCACTGAGAGATCTATCAGTAAGACAGCTTTTACATTCCTGTAATATATGCACTGTTAATTTCACACAATGCAGTCTTTAAAATCAAAATATAATGTGGTATTACATCAAATACCAAAACAGTTGATTTTATCCATCAGATCTATAATCTTTCCAAAAAGGCACAGGTTCATTCAGCAAGATCTCACTATATTGTGAAGCTAAGCTGACCATTAACAACGTTCTTCCTATAGACCCTTGCTGCAAGAAACCATAATAAGTAACGATAATAAATTAAAATGACCATATTTGATGCCAAGGATCTGGGCGAGCTCTTACTTTAAGCAATGGAATTGTTCCCCTTTTTCTAAGAATTATAAAGAAATTAAGATTAGCATTTCCCATAGTTCCTTTGGGATTCTTGTCCATTATTTATTGAAAATATCTATATTCTAACAGACGATCCTGATATTTGCCCTTGTCATAGATGCTAAACTTCCTTTTCTATTTGCAGCATTGTACAGGATGGATACATACTTTTTTTGGTAAGGAATAAAATATCTATAGAATATTTTTGTTTTCTCTACATAACTATGTATCATTTTACCTTGTGCATTCAGTAATAAATCTGTGCCCAAATAATACTATTAAATATAAAATTAAGTGAAAAAAATTTACTATTTTCATATTGTCCAGAATTATCAAAATGGAATCTATTAATTTTCATTAACAAAATAGAGGTCTCGGCCGATTCCAGCTAATCCCAGAGAGAAGTAAACTTTTAATGTATACATATTAAATATTACTTATGGACATAATCTAAGACTATCACTTCTGCCTACTCTCCCTTCCCTCCCTCATTAATGTGTACATATTAAATATTACTTATGGACATAATCTAAGACTATCACTTCTGCCTACTCTCCCTTCTCCCTCCCTCTGCCTTTCGGACAACTCTTTTTATGTTTCCAAAGTACAAATAAAATTGTGAGGAAAAAAGCCAGACAGCACGTTGCCTACATTATTTCAGTGTGTTTTATCTGACTCCCTACGATTGTGCAAAATAAGTAGAAATGCTTTACTAAACTCAATCTTTTCTACTTTTTTCTAGCCCCTTATTTTCCAGTGGTGTCAAAAAGATATTGAGGTAACAGAACACTATGACGTTCTTCAGTGATAAACATAAGGAAAGTAAACATATGATTGCATAAGATGCAACTACATAAAATGAAGACTGTCCAATTAAGCGAAGGCAAAACACAGAGGCAGTACAGAGCATCCCAAGGTCCCAATGGTTTGGTGAAATTAGAGTCCAGTGACACAGTTCCCTCCCATTTCCAATTCGGAAAACTAAAAGGCAAAATGGTTACATTTGCAATTTTTAAGTGTCTTATGTGTAAGTTATGGAACGTATTTTTATCTACAGTGTTCAGCATAAGCAGAATGTGTTCCTATAAGTAACTATTTTGAAATAACATTAATCATTTTTACATACCAAAAGTAAAAGGTTGCATCTAATTTACAGGCATCTATTTTAGTATGCTTCAAAAGCCAGTACTGAAAATTCAGTAACTTCCTACACTATAGAAATTTAACAACAAAAACCCCCAAACAACCCCATAAAGCAAATCTTCCCGAAAGTTGTGTAACATGCTTGCTGCAAAATACATTGAGACAAAGTAACAGAAAACTTAAAAGTCTTACTGACACTGACCTCTGCAACTGTTTTGTCAAATATTTGGAAGTGTAGGAAGCGTAGCCCAGGACAGGAGAACTAGAGCTGCTTTTCCTGACCTGCATATGGACTTGGGGCTTGTATAGTAGATTGGGTCAGAGTAGTATTAGCTTTCCCAAGAACCCTGAGTACTTAACTGAGCCTTTCTCCTTTCAGTTTACTCACTTGTTTAAAGGAAAAAAAAAAAAAAAAAAAAGAATTCCTCAGCTTTCCATTGTGCTTATAGTTTTTTTTCATGAATAATACAGTGCTGTGATTACATCCTCATTTCAGAAAACAAAACAAAAATTAAAAGGTATTTAATAAAATCTTTTCAGCAAATGGCTACATCCTTACGATTATCTTTTGCTTATTTTTAAAAAAGTTATTACAACTGTAAGTTTTCATCTTAAACTTGGTCTTAAACTGTTAAAAGCAATACAAAATATGTGAAGCTATGCCAATCACTGTAATGCAATTACATTAAAATTCATGAAACCAATTAGTTTAATTTTTCCACAGCAATGCCACATTAAATCAAATTTAGCTAGCATGTTTATTTTTAAGTTATTTAAATTATCAGGGTTAAAACAGGTATTACACATAGTTTTCTGAACTCACTGTGCTAAGTGTCCTATTACACATTTTTATCTATATAAAAAAAAAAAATCAAGCACGATATGAGCAAGGCATCCTTTCTCATTACAAGCTTAAGGAAGAAACCTACTTCACTGATACCCATTTCATTACAACATTTTCTAATACGAACACATATTATAGATAACTGTATTGGCAAAACAGAATAAAAATGCCTTAACTTGAAGGAAACGGAAGTGTATCTATGCACGTAGACCTACAGACAAGAAGAGAACATTTACATCACAATGATTAAGAAGGCAATTGTAAATGCCCCACAGCTAGCTGTGAAGTTGCCCTTCAAGGCTAAATGTAATGTCTACTGGGACTACACTAAACCTCAGAAGGAAATACTGCATACCTCTGCCTGCTCTATTAGTTCACCCACCACTCTTGGGAGGCTACAAGGGTGCAGCTGGGAGAGATGATTATTTTCTGGTGCCTTAACTGAAAAGACACGTGAACACAATGACTTATTAAATAGTCCTTTGGAGAATACAGTCAGCAACAGGTAGCTAATAGAGAAGGTCACAAGCTTTCTCATACTTTTGTAATAGCAAACACCTTAAAACAGAACATCTCATCAAGACATTCCTCAAAAAGCGGGTAATTTTGCCCCATACCTCAATGTATTGCTGTTTCTAAGTAAGCAAGCTCAGCTGTAAATAAGTAATTCTAATTAACTGCATGTTTACATTAGAGTACACTTGCAGAAATAACTATTAGAAGCTGGTGCAGCTACACTTGCACTGTATCCTAAATACTCTTGCATTTATTAGGAACTCAAGATTCAACTGTCAAAGTAAAATGGAGGGCATATTATTTTTGACATCAGGATTCAAGTTACATTTTAAAAAAAAAACCCTCATCAGTGGAAATTACTTCATTCCAACTTGAGAGCTTTGAATGACCACGATTAAGCTGAACAATTTCTGTATCTCAGCTCTTCATCAGAGATGGGACTTGGGCAACCCTAATATACAAACGCATGATATATCTAAAAATAGAGATAAATTTTCCTTCTGGATTATACTTCAAAGCATTAGCTATGCCTGCCTTGATCTAGGAGACACTCAGGAAGGATGCTTACAGAATGGGAACAAAAGTGCTGTTTTTAATTTAAAAAAAAAAATCCCTCAGAATCCCACAAACCTGCTCCCCCAGCCCAAGAGAAGAGAAACGACAGGACACATCTTCACTCTTACTGAACCTATCCCACAGAGACCGTAACAACGCAGGAAGCCCAGCAACCTAAGAAACGGGAACAAGAAAAAATAACACTCATATCTAGATTGCTAGAAGGAGCTGAGAAAGGCACAGCATTTATTAATAATAAATTGTATCTTATGGGACAAACACACTAGGTTTTAACATAATGAAATTGAAAAAATTTCACCAGCTGGAATGACTGGCAACAGATAAAACATAGCTATGTAATGAAGTAAGGGGAATATTCAGGGATTGCAATAACGTGAAGGTATGGTTTTAATACCAAAAAGGTAACCTTCCATGAGCTTAAGATGATAAAAAGTATTCTGTTCATATATAGAGTAATTCAAGCATCCATCTGGATAAATTAGTAAAACCATTTTTTTCTGGGAAAATCAACATACTGCCCAGTCTGCCCATCCAAAATATATGGGACAAGAAGAAATCCAGTGAGATACTACAGAAGAAAATTCTTCACATAGTACTGATTCTGTAACGCTGGCTAGAGAAAAGGTAGTCATGCTGCAGGTCTAATTCTTGAGAAGAGTTGGGGAAAACTTGATACACTGAATTTTTTTTAAGAAAGGACACTGAAGTGTGGAATATAGATACATATTTAATAGTCTCCATACAGAGTTATATTTTTGAAGTTATCTAAAGGTCTTTGGGGGTATTTAATATAGTTTGTGATTTATTAAACAACAAGTTAAATAGAATATGATACATTGGCTTATACTAGTAGATGTTTGCTTAAGATAAGAAAGTGGAGAAAAACACTCCACTTCCACCTTAACTCATGAATGTGCAGAGTAAAACTATTTGAGAAAATATTCAGAGTGAATTGAGGAAAAGTAGGACTTTTTTTAGCTGTTTTCTCTCAGTCTCACTCTCTCTCAGATACTGTTGTCCAACTTCAACAAAACTTGAAGGAGGGTTGCTGTTGCAGAGATTAATTTCCAGAAATGAAAATCAGAGACTGAGTAGAAGAGAGACCAAAATTAGTGCTCCAGTGAAGAAAAGCAGGAAGAGTTTAAGCAGATCTACACCAGCCACAGCACATGCTGACTTTGTCCAGGTAGCAGGAAAGCAGAAAAAAGGAAGATAAAGGACAGGATGATCCAGGAGTATTTAGGGGTCAGTGTTGCAGGGAACATCAGGGCCATGGACTAGAACAAGGACTGCATCGGTTGGAGGAAACAGGAGATACTTGGAAAGCTACGGGTCCCGTGGGGAGGAACTGCAGATGCTGTAGAGGACTGGGTGGGACCATCGCAGAAAAGATTTGGGAGACACAGAACAAGTTACAGAAATCAGACTTCATTAGCTTAGCTACCCACAGACCAGTTTATTTTCTGTTTTGAGAAGGTAAAAGGAAACTTAAAAATTTTGTAAAACAGCATTTATTTTCATTTGCTTGTTTTTACCAAAACTAATGGGTAAAATCCCACATCTACCATCAAAAGTCAAAATCCTCCAAGACCCATTCACAATGTTTTCCACATAGTTTAAGACTTAAGCTCTCTTCTGTCTCTCTCTTTTGCTTCTCAGATTACATCACTCATGCTTATTCCACTATTCATAGTTATTGCCCTCCAAGCTCTCTACAACTCCTATAAAGCTTTCTACTAGGTTGATAGCTGCTTGTGTATACTTAAAAAGCTTTTGTGAAATTTAAACCTCAAAACAAATAAAACTACTGCCATATTTTTGGCCAGTCCCTTTACATGCCAAATCATGTCTGCAACATAAGCAAATTTAGCTTAAGGGACGAGTTAACTACTGTTTTTTTTGTTGTTGTTGTTTCTTTAAATAAGAAAACTGAAATATTTAACTGAAAGCACAAACATCAAGTTGCAAGGCTAGGAACAGTAATTCAGAGGACGGAGAGCTCTCAACGTGCAACAACATAAAACTGGTAGTTTAAATACTGCTTTGCTAGGAGAATTCAACATTTCCTGCCAACCAGTAAATGCAGATAAGATGCATGCTCTGCTATGAGCAACACCTTGTTTCCCATGCAATTATAAAAATGAAGAAATTTTTATGTTCAATTCTCACTTTCCTTCTTTTACCTAAGTAAGAGTTTCTTGAAAAAGCAAACACACAAAACAAGCAGTTGAAAATAAAGCACAATGTGAAAATGAAAGTCTATGCTTTCTTTCAATCCTGTGTTGTCATCTCTCCACTTATGGTTAGCCTGAGCCTACCACGAGCATCTAAAAACAGATAGAACTAACCAGCTTTTAAAACTTTTAGATTCCTTCATGCATTGCTTTTCTGTAATACTTTCAGGAATCTAAATAACATCATTTTGCACCCTAAAAAAAAAATCACTTCACTTGCACATGGAAATATTTTAATGGCTTGATTTCAGAATGCAGAGCTGAGCAAGGTAAAGGAGTTATTCCATTGACTATCAGAATATTCAGCACCCCAGTATGTTAATACTCTTTGCCAAATAAGGCCCAGGTATTATAAACTATCAGAATTTTCTGAAAACTCATCTTGCAGTATTAAAAAATCACACCTGAGTAGTAGATTTGAATGCAAAACATTTGCAGGTGTTCCTAATGGAGAATGTCTCATACCTTAGGGCAAGATACTACAAGAAACTTGAAAACCCCAAAAACTGGAAACTTTTTTTTCCTTTTTTCTTTATAACATAACAAAATATTAATGCTGCTTCATTGAGTTCAGGTTTACTTTTTCACAGAATGGAATTTTCCCCTTTTTAGAAATAAAAGTATTTCCAAAGAAAAGATAATTTCAAGCACATAAACACAACGTTAAACATCCTAACAATTATAGAATTTCTTGTTTGCTTAGGTTGTTTAACATCACCAGATATTACCTCCCATTTCTTTCAAGTTGATGGAACTTACATTTAACTTATATAAAAATTTTGCATAAACTTTTACAAGCTACATGCAGTATTCAGTTCTTAATCATAGTAATTATTCACTGTTGGTATATTCTTGTCTTTTGACAAAACTCAATGACACAACTGTGTCAGTTCTTAGGACAAGACCTAAAATAGACTGAAATGAATATCCTGCTCCCCTCTCCACCCACACCTTCACTTTATGTTCTACAGCACAAATTTTGATCAAAACCCATAACTAGTTGTTCAGCTGGAACGGAACTTTTCATAGTCTTGAACAGTCATGTACACACAAATTTTCCAGCATGGTAACACCTCGTCTGTGTCCTGGAACAGGAGCTGAGAAAAAAAAAAATGCGCTCTGCCTCAAATCTGCAGAAGCCTCCTGATATACACTGTGATGCGGGGGGGGGGGGGGGGGGGGGGGGAAATCACACACACCAAGCCCTCCTCCCCCTCCAATTTTCAATGTTCCTCAAACACCAGGAAAAAATTATTTTTGTTGCCAGTAGAGTAAAATACAATAAAGTCAGTTTGTTTCTTGGCAAGGAACTGATGTGACCATTCTAAAAACATGGTATTGGTACACAAATCTAAAGGAACTGTAAAAACAGAGCAATAACATTTGTATACACAGACTAATATTAGCCATTAGGAGGGAATTCATTATTTTAAAAGACTTAGCTATAAATATTATACTTTTTCCTCACTCATAACATTAACTTCCCTTCCATAAAATCACACACACAAAAAGACCAAAGTTAGAAAACAAAACACAGTATCAGATAGCAGAAGAGTAAAGTTACCGAGACACAAGTCATTTCAGTCACAAAAGAGATTGACACTGACCAATGTGACGAGACAATATCATTTACTGGTTTATGTGAAATAATGGTGGTACTGCAGTTCAACTTTTGGTGGACGAGATGTATGAAGAAAAGATTAGAAAGCATCAATGACTATTTTTCCTTCCTCACAAACTACTAAATCTAGGTGAAAAAAGAGAAAAAGTTCCAAACCTTTAAGAGGGTGACTTGGCTTTCTTAACTTCCCCACTAAGAGAAAATAATTTTTAAAAGTACAAGAGAAATGCAAATACATTTGTCATCTAAGTCTTGAAAATAAAGCTATTCAGTTCTGCTCCCGCCATCATCATTAACAGATTTGATAAATACACAAAATCCTATTCAACATTTCAACATACCAGTTTAAGAAATAAAGTCATCATTATAAAACACCATTTGGGAAACTGAGGCTGAGAAGCATTATCTGAAATTCCCTATAACCTCAAGAATTCCTGAATCATAAATACTATCCAAACTTACTAATCACAAAGGCACATTCCCCTTATTTGTCACTCTTTGTAGTGGATTTCGTAAGTCACATTTCAACAATTTATTTCTATCTAAACATTTCTGCTTGTCCCAGTTTTTCCCATGACACTTCCAAACTGTCTATCGCCCTTGCCAATTTCCCACTTTCTAAAATCATGCATGACAATGACCCTCTCCTTGGTCTGTCAGCCAAACCCACAGTGATCACAGAAGGAAAAGATGACTTTAAAGAAAAAAAAAGTCAGTGAAAGGCCATCATCTTACAAGCAAAGAACTCCAGCCCCAAGATAACACAGAGAAGAGTTCTTTTTTTTCTTCTTCAACCTGAACTATACATTTACATTAATTCCTTCAACTATATTCCTTACTCCTCCTGTCCTCCCTTTCCCATTTTTAATCCTTTCTGGTTCATAAAGATTGGCATCTGAACTTCTGCACAGTCAAAAAGAGAAGGTTTTAGCTCCACTTTATCAGAGGATGCTCACAAAATGCAGTATGCAACGGCAGAGACCTTCTCTGGAAGAGTCTCATGAAAAGACAGCTGAAGTGTTGAGGAGGGAGGGAAGGAAAGGAAGGGAAGTCACAGGCTTCCTGCTATTACAAGCCAAATTTAAACCCTTTCTACATCACAAGGGGCTCTGTTGTTGGCAGTAATGCAAAGAGTAGAAAATTTGGTTGATATGGAGTCTTCGTTATGCTTAAAATGCAGCTCTTCCATGTTAAAGATAAAGCACACTGGAAGCACACTGTGGGGAAGCCACTCTCCCATTACTTATGAAATTGCTGCAGGAAGACATCAGTTGACAGCACGGCCAACTGAAGCCATCCTACAAGAGCTGGAAGCAGGCAAAGCCCTTCCAAAAACTCCATCCAGAAAAACGTGTGCTGTAGACCGTGCCTTGCTTCTCCAATATTCTACTCCGCTTGCCAATGCCACAGCGCTGTTACTTCCCACATGCCACCTTCACAACAGGAACAAAAAAAAAATAAAAATTTCTGTCTCTAACTGAACTACAGATTATAAAAAGAACATTGAAAACATTTTGAACAGTCTTTACTGTAGTTAACTTGGCTAGAACTTTAACCACCTTCAAATTCACCTTAGCATTGTTAACTATTAAGCATATTAATTACCTGGAACACTTGATTCCATACAGTTCCTCAAATAATTAATTAGCTAAAGCAATCAAGGATTGGAGTCCCAGAGGAAATTCTTCTAGTTCTGTAGAACTGCATAGATTTCGCTTTGTTAAATGCTACAACTCTACGTGAGACCAGTTCACCTAAATGCACATGACAACTGTCCCTTCATCTGTTTAGGGGCAGAACCCTAAAAACAAAACAAATAAAAAATTGCCATGCTCACTGAAGGAAGCTAGTACATTTAGCACTGGATATCCTGTTTAGTCACCAGAAATTAAGAAGAGTATTTGAGTAACACTAAAGAAAACCTTTTGATTCCCTTGTTCATAGCACATTAGACACCTTTTGTAACAGGTATCCTCTTTCTGCTTCAAACATCAATTATGACATGGCAACCAAATCAAACGCAAACAAGTTTTAGACAGGACTTGAAACTGGATTTCTTTCAAGCCACATGAATAAGCTGCATCAACGGAAATAATTCAAAACTACAGCTATGTTCATGGACACTAACATTAAAACACGTCTCTTCATCTCCGGCATACTACAGTTTTCACGACCTCTCTGCTGTTATTCATCGCATCAACTGTGGTGTTGTATGCAAACAAGTTTATGTTCTAGAACGACTGATAAGAACATGAAGAGAAATAATGCTTTACTTTTCCTACTCTTCCAAAAAAGCTCCATGCTTTCTCTCTCGTTAGCTGAATCCCACATCGTTTTTCCACAAGGTAAGCAGGGCAGAAAGGGGATGAATCAGGCAAAAAAAGATAGCAGGGAAAGCAGGACAAGGTAGGGAGCAGTTAGTTACTTTGAAGAAAATACAAGTTACTTAAGGACTAACATGTAACTTGCAAGAACTTCAAAACACTGAAAAACAGCCTTCTCCCCCACGTAAAGCGTATGTTATGATCTACTGATTATTTTTGGCAACAAAAACCTAAAACTAGATGCATTATAATTTATTTCTTGCACATTTTGTTATACCACTTTTTAATTTTATTTTTATGCACCTCAATGTTCCAATACATACCACCCGCAAAAGGACAAGCAGAAAGGACTGACTGCAAGACAATATGCCATGGGGTGGACAACCTGTGGTTCCTGAGCTGGATGCAGCTCCCCAGCAATTCAAGTGTGGCTCCCACACTGGGGTATGCTATGTGATTGGCAGCAGGGCTGTGCTGGCATAGGGCTGCTAAGTAATCCAAATCCCTTGCTATAAGAAGGCAGAAGCCAGCAGAGGCTCCTGAGGCCAAATTTGCCGTGTTGCCCTGGAATCCAGCTGCACGCTCAGCTCAACCCCAACCTACAACACAGAAGCGAGGTACTCCAGGAACGCACCACTGTTGCAAATCCCAGAGTGTGTCCCAGTCCCTCCCCAGCTCTGCAGGCTTTGTATCACAGGTCTCTGGGCTCCCAGTTTTGCACAAATTTGGGTTTGCAGCTTGCAGGGTTGAGAAGGTTATCTACTTATGTAATACACCATTCATCACACAGCAGCATCATCTCTTTAAGAGCATCTGTATGCTTAGAAAACTTAGAACCGTGTTGGTTAAATGGATCGATACTTTTAAAGGTGCCAGGGATCCTTGACACCCACTTTCGTTGATGAACTTCTTACTTAGCACCTAATATTGAAAGCTGCTACATCAAAGTCAACTTATGCAAATCTTTTAAGTCACGCAAGTCTTTTAAGAGGTCTTCAGTAACAAGAGCAGCCAAAATAATGGAGATGACTCGGAAGTAACAGGATGCAGGACTGGGCACTTATGAAAAAGAGTTGTCTTGGATAAAGAAAACATTCCCTATGAAGCGGAGTTAAAAACATGTAGCACAGAATGTAATTTATTATTAATCAGTCTGAACTTTCTTCCAAATGCTAGTTCAGGATAAGGTACACAGTCATTTGGGGATTAGGAAGAAGTATTGTCCAGGCTCCTTGGCTAAACTTTTAGCTCAGACATTCTTACTAAAGAATTAACTACTGAAAGACTAGTGAAAGCTTAATCTTCCCAAAAAGGCAGGATTCACAAAATAGATGATACTACTAGAAGCTAGAGGATGCCAATACAAAAATATTATGTTCGAAAACAAGAAAGACAAAACCAGTAATATAATCTAAAGAAATTAAAACACAGAGAATAAGCTCTGAAATTGCAACATCTTAATTCAATTAGAATTAATTTAACAGGTTTTGGTACACACACACACACACAGACGCTTGCAAGCGTAAACTAACATGCAGAAGAATCTCTTCCTACTCCCTAGCAAGGTTAGATGAAAAGTTAGCAAACACAAATCTTTCTCAGACAAAATAATAGATTTCCATTTCCCTTATCCTAATGCCATTCCCCTCCTCATAACTATCAAATAATTGAACAGATTTTAAAGGTAAACAAGAAAAGCTTTTAGAAACATAATTTAACACAAACCTCTGGACAAGCAAACACAACAGAAGAGATAAGAAAATCTGACCTATTACCCCCAAAATTCATAGTACAGTCAAATTTTGTGAGGAGACAGAAACAAAAGCCTTACTTGCTCTAAATAAATAAAGTTGCATTCATTTTGTACACTACCAGGAGGCATGTTTACAGCAGTATGAATCAATGTGCTATAGCAGAGGTAAATCAGTGTCAGCCATGTTGTGAGAGAAACTGCAGTTAAAAAAAAAAACCAAAAAACCACAAAACTTAAGCCTTCATCAAATCCGCTATACTGAACCTTGATATAAATAATTTTATACCATTAGCTCTTACTTATTATTGGTGCATGACTTCTTCAAGTTAATGTCTATTAATCTCATCTAAAAATACACGTCCAAATTCTAGAGACCACGAAACAGTAGCAAGAAGAAAATATACCAAGATATAAAACAGCAGCAATGACTACCGTGCAGCGCACAGACATAAGGTAGGTTGTAAAGTGAAAAAACAAATGCACTTACTCAGCATTAAATCCATTCACATGCAAGATCCTCATCTGTTTGACTATTGTGCTTTTACCGGATTCACCAGCACCTAGAAAATGAAAGTAAATCAATTTCAGAAGGAAGCATGAGTGATGAAGGGACACACTAGAATTTTTTCTTTAGGGTAAAATCAAGAAAGTTGGTTTTCTCAGTGTAAGAGTGAAAAGTGAAAGAAAAAGAAATAATTGCCACTGGAAACTTCAGTTGTAGCTAAAAATAAATGCCCAGCTCAAGTCATGTGTCAGATATGAATCTTGGATCGTTTCACTGTCCATTTTTCCAGTGTCAATGTTAAAAGCAGATTGCAGGGTTTGGAAGGAAAAGGGACAACTTCAACGTTTTATAGAGAACAAGACAGGGAACGTCAAAATCTGCTTGTCTTGTCACTACTATCTGATGGAGAGAAAGACTGACTGAAGTCCATACTAAACTGAAGCATTTTTGTTAGATCCTTGAAAAAATAAGTCTGGCTGCGGTTATCATCACCCAGTCAAAAGACTGTAACTTAAATCACAAGAAATAAAATACGTGGATACTCACATCTGAAAAAGGAAGGCATCCCCTTTAAGCCTCCACCCGCAAAGCTACAGAAACCTCCTTCTCTAATTTGTGTCTTGTAAGCAACGTCCCACCCTCTCTGCATGTTCCAAATCAATCACATACGCAACGAGACGCAAAGACCACCTTTTGTGGCTGCATGCTCCAAATAGCCCCCCCACAGCTTTCCGCTGTTTCCCTTATATACCTGCAGTACAAAAAAACCACTCCACTTTACTCCAGTTTCCATAAGTAGATGTATGCTATTTCTGCTGTGCTGCACGGATGCCAGTGCACAGGGCAACCCATCTGCCTATAGTACCCGTTTTTCCATGCACACCAAAAAGACTCGAACAGCAGCATTTAATTGAGCTGCTCCACACTGCCAGATCGGTAGCTTTCTATATAAAGCAAACATATTTTCACAGGAGTAATATCATAACCTGGCAAAATTTAGAAAGATTCCCCTTTGCATCTCCTGGCAACTCATTTATTCCTCTCATTAGCCTATGTCTCAACAACAGAAAACGTATGTCTGTGGCAGAATGGGCACAGAGGTACACTTTGTATTTATAGGATGCCAGGTCTCTGCTAGCACACATTGACAGCACAAGCCTCCATTTTGAGCCTCATGTTCAAAACTGTATTTTAGCAGTTATATTTCAAAGTTCATTTTCTGACAGATGCATTCCCCTCTGCTTTCTCCCTTCCTTTCCTTCTCCCTCATGAATTCCCAACAGTCCTGCTCTTCTCTCCATAAAACCTGCTTGCATGTTTTGCCACTTTAATACCAGAGCCTTACTCCTTTTCCCTCTCCTTGCTCACTGATGTTTTGTAAGCATTTAGAGAGCAGTTTTTATCTACAACTCTCCATGCAAGCACCATTCCTCCCCTAAACTACTATTTTACAACATACGCACTCTGTCTCTTCAGGCATACTGCATCATGCAATAAAGACAGGCAGCAAAACCAATCAAGAATGAGTAACCCAGGTTAAGGTAGAGACTGGGTCCTCTTCACAACTAAGAATTATTCAGGAATAGCGGTATATGTTGTAGTCATATTTCCATTCAGAATAATTAATAGCAAAATTTCAGCTGTAACTCTAAATCACATCTTATATTTATGAGCATTCGGAGCCAAAATCTTTACTTCACATAGGCCAAGAACAGGGGGAGATAGTTGTTGCTTTTGCTATAAACACATACAGTTTGGTATTGACATATTCGGATTCTCTGGATCAGATACACCACCAGTGAACCAAAATGAAGTATTACACCTAAATTTCTGAGTAAGTCTATTTCTGTATTTGGCTACTCATTAAAGCCCTATTCTTACCAACAATTATGCATACATTTAACATCACCACCAAGGAGAGTTCCACTGATTTCAGTGAGTCTGCTCGTGGCAGAAGGGGCAAGCATGTGTACAGGGGCAGGGCCTCCAAAGAGTAGTATAAACCCGTTAGAATATTTAGCAGCTCTTCTTTGTTGTTATTTCAATATGATGTGAAAATATTAAGAATAATTCCAAAGTACTTGGTTTTTTATTTCGCATGTCTTATAAAGTAAACGTAACATAATAATAGGGACGTGAACTTTTTTATTTTTTACCAGTGAGTTTGTGTTATACCGTCCACAATTCATGACAGCTACTGTTAGAAACTGCAAAGCTGAACTATGACTTTAAAACACGCACACGGATGACCTTTCAGCCATCGCAAAACACCCGCAAATTTTTATTTACAAGTATCTAAACTATTTTTCAGCCACCAAAACTAAAGAAAACAGAAAGAAAATCCAGGCGAGCCCATCACGTTTCCGTTTTCTGAAATTCTGCCTCTGATGAAAGTAACCCATCTGACGACAAATGGTTTCTACACATCTATGTAATGTTCGGCCTGAAATCTGGAAGTCCAAGACATTCCACAAGAGCTGAAGTCCAAATTATCCTGTTAAAAAATTTCTGCTGGAGCCCTGGCAGACTCCTCAGTGCTGCAGGTGCTGCTGTAGTCCCAGTCGCCCTCCATTTATGTTAAGCCTCTTTCTTCAAATTAGTATTTGAAAGATTTTACCGGTAAGAGTACACTTTCAAATTCACAACCTTCAAAAATTCTTTTTTTTTCCAATTACGTTGTTTCACACCAGAAGTGAGTTGCCTCACCGAGGCCTAGCCTCTTCTCCACACTAAAAACCCTGCATAACATGCACAAGCGGTCCCTCGGCATGACCAAAACAACCGAGATCTCGTAACTGTAGCTTATTTTAAAACACTACTTTAAAATACTTTGAAATAACGAGTCTGACAAACATTTTCTTATTCTCCCCGATAACGATTTTTGAACCTTCCCCTTCCCTGAAGCCATAACCTGCATTTCTAAACACATCTCCTAAAAAACATGACACATGCAGGTAACCTAAATTAACCGCTGAAATAATACCTGAAACCAAGCTACAAACGTTCCCCTCCCTCCAAACGCGTGATGCCTTAGTTAATGGTACGACAGAAGTAAGCCTAACGAGCCTGCCGAGGGACGGAGGACGTGCCCAAGACCCGCCGGGCCGCCCGCTCCCAGCCCGGCCCTGGCGCTGCTCCCCCCGCCACAAGCACGGAGCTCCTTCATCCCCAACGCCGGCCGCCGCGCTTCCCTCCGGGACCGACATCCTCCCTCCGTTTCCCCCAAACGATTCCCCGACTTCCTCCCTTCCTCTTCCTCCTCTCCCCGGCCTGGCCGCACGTTCCTCGGCACCCCTGCCTCAGCCCCCCGAGAGGGGAGCGCCTCGGGCCGGCCGCGGCCCGCC
>NW_008794883.1:424270-455095 GCF_000699145.1 Aptenodytes forsteri | reverse complement strand
CGCGCAGGGAGCCCGGGGGTAGCTCGGGAGTCCTGCGCGGTGCGGGGACTAACCGCCCCCCATCCCCTCGGACGGTCAGCCGCGGGGGTACCGCCGTCGCTCTGATGGCGAGCGGCCTTTCGGAGGGGCTTTTCGGGATGAAAGCAGCCGAGAAAATATTTGCAGGAGTCGGGGGTTAAATTCACAGCATTCTGAATAAGTTTTAACGGAGTCGTGCCCCGGGGCACTTTCTACTACGCTCGAAAAATAATTATCGCAGAAGTTACTGTACTAAACACGCATGTATATATTTATACATTTTCTCAGTTGATGCACTTTGAATATCCGCCTAGTGACCTACAGAACGATCCTGCAGACGCTGATGACCACGTACGCTGATGTCCACGACTTAATTTTTACCGACGCGGGCGCTGCCGGGCAAGTGCATTTCCCCGGCGCCGGGCAGCTCCCTCGCACACGACGCGGTCCCCGGGGCGCTGGGTTCGGGAGGGCCCCTGCGGTGCCCTCCTCAGGGCTGCGGCCGGGGACCCGGGTGGGACTGAGGGAAACAAGCTACCAAATTGTGCTGGGCGGACCGGGGGAGTACAACTTGATGCGTGCAATTGCTTCTATGGATGGTTTTGCCTGCTATCCAGCTCCATTTTGTTTTCTAAAATATTTTTTGAAACCTCGTTCTATAAATGATGCAGTAGTTTTCATGCACGAGCTTATCAGCTACGTCTGCAAAACAAAGATTGGTGCTTCACTCTTTGTAAAACCTGGTTCCCTAAAATACACAGGCATTTTTTCTCTACCCCCCTGAGATTAGTGAAATGCCCTTTACTGTAGCTAAATTATTTATCCTCATTTGCAAAATTCAATTATCTACAACGCTATTCCCATGAACACACCTTCTTACATCATCCAGTTACTATATTTAGAACCACCTACAGTAAAATAATTACGTGAATAGAGCAAACAACTAGAAGGTCCCAGTCAGTGTCACCAGATACATCTGCTTAGCTGCCCTTGCTGAAAGAGGAGGGGACCCCAGGAGAAACAGGGAACGCCACCACCAAATCTTAGTCTTTGAGGCGTTATTGGCACTTTCAGTCTATTCTTAAATGCCACAACTTTGGGGTACACAGAGCCTAAGAGATTCGGAGTCAGCGGAGAGACTCTTACTGACTTTTCCAGGTGTTGTTTTAGGCCAAGGCAGTTTTAAAAGGTCTTGGAGAGACTTGGCTCAGCAATGTCCAGATTCATCTGAAGCAATAATTATAATAATTCCTTGTATCTTTTATAGGTCTTTTATTTATTTGTATTGTTTCCATGTAATATACATTATTCAAATATCTTTTAACTGTGGCGTTTACAAGGCATAAAGGACTCCATAAAGCAGAATTCAGACTGAAAATTATAAAACCTCATAGCTTTTTTATGGTCGCAGGTATGAAGAGAATGCAGAAATGCCAGTATCTGCCGCCTCACGCAGCAGGGAAAATCTGCCCCAGCCTCCAGGCTTTGCTTCCCTCCAGGTCCCCAGCTGGGGGGGAAGGGAGCCTATCTCAGGCTCCAAACACGAAGGAATACACGAACAAGATAAAAATTATTGCTGGAGATATACAAAAGGCTAAAACCTTGGTGAACAGTGAGCAGTGTTAGTGTAGGGACAGGGGAGCAGTAAATATGTCAAAGCATCTGCTGACAAGGGAGTCATTGCTGTGCAAATGCCGTTGTCCAGCAGCGCACACCCATCCCTGTCCCAAACGCAAACCGGGACGGGCTCTGCGAGGTTAAACTCGACAGCCGTCAGCCACTGCACTGGCGCACAGGAATTGCTGCCCTCCTGGTGTATATACCCTGTGCCTTTGTCTCTTTAGGTTGAACAAAGCATGAGGTAGTTGAAAAGGGAAAACACACTCAGCTAATTCACAAAACTCCCAGTTGCTTACGACAGAATTAAGAATTAGCTCCTTGTATTACAAGTGTTATTAAAGCGTAAAAGTGTCAAAAGCTACGGAAGACAAAAACTCCCAAATTGTTAAACCCATCAGCAATTACAGACTTTTTTTGTCTTTCTGAAATATGACAGGACACAAGACATAAGGCACCAACCGTACTTCACAAACCCTCCAAATTGCCATGATTTTTTTCTAGTGCTGTCCTGATTAGGAGCATCATTTGAACAGCGAGCATACCAACACATTAGCTGTTCACATTCTTTTTTATTTGTTTAAATAACATAATGCTGCTGATGTGTCTTTAGAGTAAATTGTGTTTCTTATTGGAACTAGTTGCATTAGCTTCCATCTTGTAAAAATCCATGAACTTCAGTTTCACGAGACTCCTGCCATCAGAAGGGTAAAGTGCAGGCAAAATCTGACCCCTAACTCACCGTAAAATTAAAGCTCACTTCTGAAGAACCTGCAGTCTTAGGAACAAATAAATGCAAAGGTGAAATAACTGTATGTATGGTCATAGTGCCTCTGTGATAAAAGTCTTAACTATTTGAGGCTTGAAAAGACTCAAAAGAGGGTGTTAAAGGACACTGCTGCATGTTAAGCAGAAATATTTTCCAAAAATGCAAGGTAACACGAATGTGGAAGTGGCTGTAAGAGACATTAGAAGACTTACATCTATTGACTCAATCCTGCACTATTTAAATTAATGGGAGATAAGAGTTTACACACAGAGCATTGTAAACATTGCACACTTACAGATGAAACTCAAATTCATTGATATTCCTTCTGTGTCTGAACATAATGGCCAACAGCCTCAGGTTCTGTTGCATTTTTTTTTCAGTCTGAAGTAAATGCAAAGACTCTAAGCCACCAACATGCATCTTAGCTTAAGGATTTCACAAAAAGAACGGGGTTTGGCAGTGTGAAACAATATTCTGCTGTTTCACTTATCAAACCAGAAAAGATCTCACAAGGAGAGGCAGCAGGATAACTCAAAGTGAATAATATTTCAATGCAATGTTTGTGGGGGAGGTGTATAGGAAAGTCTCATGTATCTATAATCCATTTCAGTCCACTTGATAACTTCAGTTAATGGCTTTTTAGTCCCATTGGCCTAACTTCTATTACATTCTAACGATCAGATCTCTTAATTTTCTTAATTTTTTTTGGAAAGAGGAATTTCATTGCAATTCTTTTCTCCATTTTCCCTCCACAGCTTTTGCCCCAAAAACTGTTTGGTGTCTGAGACTGAGGGAAGATTTGTAACAATAGGCTGATCCTGTAAATAAACATGTAGTCTACTGAGCTGAGTAGTCCTACTGAAGTGCGTAATTTATGCAGACTTTACTCTTCCCAGCTAGGACAACTGTATTAGCTTGATTTACAACTGGTTAAAAAGATGGCAAGTGAGAGAGAACTTGTTGAAAAGTGCGTGACCCTTAAGCTTCCCCCACCCTATACACATAAGCTTCTGTCCTGTTAAGATTTACATGTAATACCTATCGGTATAATCACGCAAAAGGACCTCAAGAAAAATACTCTCTTTTTCCCATTTTAATATGTTTACTTTATATTTGACAGACCATTGCATATATTTTAATGCATTTTCCTTGTGGTAGTCTCCCTTATTGTGCATGAGGATATTCACACTTGTATAGGTAAGAGACAAGGAAATACTGTTGTAAAATTCACAAACATTGGCTGGACAACATAGATTCAAGAGTTGGTTTTGGAGTTACTATTTTCTTAACAGAGTAGATTTTGAGCCTGTTGAAAAAATGCTTCTGAGACATACTTCATGTTGTTCCGTTCTCTTCTCTTTCTAACTGAGTGGATAAAACTTTCTGCTTACAATTCTGATGTTGCACCACTTTGACTCTCAATCGATCAGAGTTAGGCTCTGAATTCACTCAAATTACTCTTTGTTTTTACAGGTGATTATGAGACCCAGATCAGGATGCCCATCTTACACCACAGATGCCTTCCAAACCCTCCAGGTGACAAACACCCTTATTTCCTATTGCAAACAATTCACATTTGTTAGTAAGTTGAAAGTACTGAGCGCTTTGGATGCCTCCAGGAAAAAGAAACGGTCCATTAGTTTTCAGATGGGACAGTTGTACAGTTCCTTACGGGCTCACGCTGTCCACAGTGAACATGACCTCATAAACTTTAGGCTGTGAACTGTGGGGGTGGAGTTGTGACCAAACCAGTGTGCTCATTTGGAAGGGAAGATACAGACGACATCACGCTTGAGCATCCCTTAGCAACCGGACTGAAATGGCACTGCAGCTTTTGAGGAGGTTGTCAGCCTTCCTTGCCACTGGAATAGCCTGTATTTCGGTTCCTACCACGGCTGGGGAGACACAGCAGAGAAGACAAAATTCGTAGCTCAAAAAGTAAAAGCAATAGTGGTGATCTAACTGTACCATTTCCTTTGTTTATAGGAAATAGCCTATTTTCAGCGGGTCTTTTTCATGGAAGGATACAGAGCTCAATTAATCTGGGGAACACATGAAACAAATGGTTCTTATAGCAACACCTTTATCTCTGATTTACTTTAGACTCTTTCCACTTGAGAACCTAGACTGCAAACTTTATAACATTCCTCTCTATGATATCAGGATGAACCAAAAGAGAGCTAGGCTTGCGTGTGTGACAAAAAAAAGAAAACAGAAAAATACTCTCTGATTTAAAGCTGTCAAGGAGTGGATCAGTACACAACAAACCATGGGTCACTTCACTACAAACCTGAAAACGCAGCTACAGCCATGCATCTCAGTTATCTCCTCTCCCTAGTCCTCACACCTGTGAGACTGTTCCACTCCTAAGGGTTTGGGTCAGAGCTGCTAATCATGTCAAGGTGAACTCTCAAGGGGAAGATAGTTTAATCTTTTTTCACTGAGAATCTGCAACCCTGTAATTCCCACACAGCTGAACATACGCTATTGTAGGATGTCTATACCTTGCTTTGTTTAAAAAAAAATAATAATCCATGCATTCTTCCCCATGCTGTGATTCATTTGAAATTTATTATCTTTGTGTATCTTTGTAAGAAATGAAGATCTTAGAGGTGCTTTTTTTTTTCTTGCTAAGGTTTTCAAGGGATTTAAAGTACTGGGAAAAAATAAACAGTGAGTGAATTTGTATTAGAAAGGTACAGAAGTACCACCCCCTGTGCATAGCACCTTTGAGGATTAAAATCTCATGCAGAAATAAGAAGTAGCTGTGAATTTTTTTAAGGAGCCTACATTACCCAATGCTTTGTTTTGCTGTCCTACAAATTCACAGTGCCGTGGCTGAGCAGTTCGAACAGACTTCCCTCTTTTAAAAGCAGGGATTACCTCTGGGACAGATTGACTCTTTCAGTTAAAGGGCATTTTTTAATAGCACACAGTGTATATTTTTGTGTATTGATACCTCTCTGGTTTGAAGTCTGTTAAAATTTTTAGCTTTAGAAATACAGAACTGTGGGCCTTCATCCTGGGCCATAGAAGCGACTCGCAGTTGAGTATCAAACCTATCAATTTCAATGTATTTAATCCCCAGTAAACTTAGTCTTTTAGTTAGTTATATGTACGGATTAATTAAGGTTCTGATTTAGACTTAGATCAGTGTTTTTTTCATCTGCTTTGAACACTAAAAAGGCTCCCATAGCCTCTTGCAATGACTCGGGTCTGCTGCTCACGCTTTCCTTAGATGGAGGCATCCTCCATGAGCTGTCGTCCTGCAAAATCCTTTGGACTCTTGGAAGAACGAAACTTGGTGATAAAAAGGGAGACGGTTTCAAAGTCTCCAAGTTACCCTTTGACCCGCTGAACAAGGAGCCCTTGAGTAATCTCAAGCCCGTTTAAAGGAGAAACAAACAAATTAAAGCCAAACAATAATCTAAAAAGGAAAAACAAAGCAAACAGATTGGAATTGGAGCAAGAATCCACTGGGGGGGGGGGAGGCTTCAGTTGTTTCTTTTGCGGTGGCCAGAACAAAAATCACTTTAAAAAGCATTAAAAGGTAAACAAAGTAGGAAATTAAGCCATTATCAATCAAACCCAGGGAGGGCAAAGCAGGGTCATCATGTAAAACGACGTTTGTCTGTCATATACCCCGGGGGGGGGGGGGAGGCTTCAGTTGTTTCTTTTGCGGTGGCCAGAACAAAAATCACTTTAAAGAGCATTAAAAGGTAAACAAAGTAGGAAATTAAGCCATTATATCAAACCCAGGGAGGGCAAAGCAGGGTCATCATGTAAAACGACGTTTGTCTGTCATATGGGAAAGAGTAAGCCTATCCGAATGCAATGAAACGAGCATTGTCAGGAAGAAATTAATGCACCACTAATGTATTCAATAAAGAACAAACACAAAACACTTAAGTACAGATACTCCAAAACAAACAAAATGAAAAGGAGATCCTTCCCTCTCTGGCAAAGAAGAAGAATTTTTCCATACAGAAATTCTAAACTTGAGAGGGATTTTCGTTTTGTTTTTAAATAAAAACAAGCCCAAAGTCTACTAATAGAATTAACCAAGACCTTCCTTTAAACCAAAGGAGAAAACCTCCTTGCCTCCCTCCTTTCACTTCGAGGATTCTCCTCAGAAACATTAAAAGAGACTTTAAGGAACTCATGGAATTATGGAAATAACACACTAAGTAAGAGCTTTTCACCTAGTAGCTTTTCTTATTTTCTTGCAGGTTTTTTTTCCTGATAGTGCTTCTCACTACTCATGCATTCTGCACTGCACTTTATTAAAAAAAAAACCCTCTTATGTAACAGAAGTAGCAGCACATCCTAGCTCTCCGCATAACACATATGGAATGCCGATTACAAAAAAAACCTGGAACAAGTCTTTTCTCAGATTTAGTTTCAGTATTTGTCAACATTTACTGCAGACCTACCTCTGACTGCAAACGTTTTTATAAAGAATTATTCTGCTTTAATCCTCGTTACGTTTGGGTCACAAAACCCACGGAGGCAGTAGTAGTAGAGGCTGTGTTTTCTAAATACCAGGTTATAGTTAGCTCCTGCAAAGAAGCACGAAACTCCCAAGCCTCTCTCCTGCCGAGGGGGTCAGCAGAGGAGGAGAGGCTCCTGGCTTCACCTCCCCAGCACACAAGGCAGCCAAGCAGCCTGGCACCGGCCGCGGTTCCCACCGGAGCAGGGTGGGAGCTGGCGCTGAGCGTAGCTTAGGCTCAGCCTGACCCAGCCTGCTCTCCCGCAGCACGGTGAGCTATCCCTCCGCGCCAATATTATTTATTACTGACACTGCATTCTCATTTTATGGCGCATAACAGGAAGGGGAATAAGAGGATTGTTAAAATAGTTCTTGCTAAGTTGTCACACAGGTTTTAATGTGCTGTAAACATTCCTCTCCTTTTACATTTTTTTAAATAGAACGACATTCAGGCTTTCAAGGTCAAAATAACTTTACATTTTAGTGCTAGCAAACCACAATACTCTCAATACCAGGAGCCATTATTAGAGATGATCTGCAAGGAAAACGGAACTGTGATTCTGCTCCTCTGTCTCTGCGCTGCTAAAGGCCTAAAAGTGTTCCCCTTCAGAAAGGGTATTTTCTCCCATCTTTTTCTTTAGATGGAAAAACGTTAAGCCTAGATCCTAAAATTACATACAGACACAATTACAGAATAGGGGTCTTTTGTACCCTATTCTTCCTGGAAGAATCTGGCTGTCTGGCAAACTAACAGCATCATTACTTCTTAAGTGCCTTGATGTTAAATTAGAGTGCCCCGCACACCCTAGGGCAGTTGCAGAATTTAGACCCTTTCCCAGTGTTCGAAATAAGTCTTTCTGGTGGGTGGGTTTTTTGTGTCTTAGATTTCAGAAATGTATATAAACCAATCTGTTATCTCCAAGTCTTTAGGTGTGCAATGAAAGGTTTCCCGTGTTGCTCTATCTCAGATAAAGCCAGGAAAGACATCCATTGCCAGGGCTGTGGGAACCAGGCAGGAGTCGGGGTCTGGACCCAGCTCCAGCCCCAGGTTGGGTCAGAACCAACACTGGGATTTTGCCTCTGCCACATTAAAACCAGCAGAGGTGAAGGATTATCCCCTCCTGTGCACCCAGCCCAGGGGGATGCTCAGGCCTGTTTGAAGACTCACAAAATGTCCATGGAGAAGAGATGAGCATAGGGATCAAAGAGCAGAGCAGGATCCAGGAGCCCTGATCTGCTGCACATGGTTCGATTCAGCACAGCCACCGATCTGTGCGTGACCTTGGATGAGCCACTTCCCCTTTCTGTGCCTCTTTTTCCAACTATCTTTCATCTGCCTCTCTCATATAGGTTGTAAGCTGTTTACTTCTGACATGTCTGCACAGTATCGAGAACCAAGGGGCCCTGATCTCACTGGTGACCTTTAAGCCCTTCTGCTACACGTTTCATCATAAAATAATTATTCAAAAAGGAAGTGACTTTTTAATAGTCTGTCTTCCTTTTCTTAACACCTCTTTAACTCAGACATCCTCAGCAACATTAGATGAAAAAATAGGCTCTGTTCAAAATCTTAACACCGTTTTTCTTAAATGAAAATGCTAAAAAAGCTGCTAGTATTCTTGTTGAGTCCTTCTCCCACAGGCCCTCCAGCAAAACCAGGGAAAGCTAGAATCAGCATGCTTGCTACATTCAAAGTACCAGACAAAGATACTTTTTATTTTGAAAATAGAAAAAAAAAATGCCTGCACACTTCTCAGTCTTTCTTTGTACACCATAAAGCACCAAACAGGGCAGAAACCCGATGTGTGTTCTTTTGCAGGTCACCTCCAGGTTTGCTTTATGCTCTCTGCTGTTACAATAAAGAATTTGTTTTTCCATTGCTCTGTGCATGCTCTCTTGTCTAAGAGTGACCTATTCGCTTCTGAAGCAATCGGCTTTTTACAGCTTAGTCTACGCTCTGTAAACAGAGAGCAAGCAGCGTGGCTGAGCCCCCGGTCCTCGGAGGCGAGGAGCACACTCCACCCCTGGGACCTGAACCAGCCTTGGAGGCTGCTGCCCGCTTTCTGGGTGTCAGCCCAGAGTGACTGAGCTCCCCACAAGCCCGGCGTGAACGAAGACTGCGACACTGCACGTGGAGAGCCCCCCTCCCCTTTGTTCAGTGGGATCGTAGCTATGTCAGCGGAAAGCCACCTTGCCCTCAGAACGGCCGAGGATCCAGGGATACTGCAAGGGGCAGGGGACCCAACGGCTTTTACCCCGCTGCCACCACCGCTGCCTCCTTCAAGCTGCAGCTCCTCTGCCAGCTCGTAAACAAGAAGAGTGACCAGTAACCCGCCCTGCCCTCAGCCAGCAGCCCTGGGGTGACGGCACAGGGACGCCTGTGCCCCCCCGCCGGCCCTGTGCTGTGGGGCATTTCGAAGATGCCGAGTCCCTCCCGGCACCGGCAGTCCCAGGCTGAAGGCAGGGCTCTCCTGCATGGCTGCATTTCACACCCTATATATAAAATACACAGCCGTACATTTATTCTGAAAAATTCTTTCTATGAATTGGTGTTACTGAGGGATATATATACTAACTCCATACATGTGAGAGTTAAGGAAGATTTGTCCAAGGAACTACTTCCAGAGGAAGTGCTGGGCAGCCACATTATTTGTTTTGTTTAAAATGATTTCAGGCTCGATAATGTCTCTTTATCAAAACTACACATGTGCTGAGCATGCACAGTGCTGTGTGTTGTGAGGCATACAGGAAGGGGTGGATTTAATTTATTTCTTTATTATGAATATCGTGGTGCTTTAAGGAGAATCCTGGCCGACAGCATGAAATAAAGCCAAATTTTCCGAGGACATTTTGGGGCCTGAAGTTCCTGCACTGCCTTTTCGAATTCAGTCTTAAATCTGTATTCCTAATCCTCTGTTCTGTCTGGACCATCTCATGAATGGACATGTGTATTACTACAGAGCTGAGCAAGTACCTCATAACATTTGCCATTAATGTTCATTTGAAAGAAAAATGGAGTTTAAGCTTCCTGGTTTTGCTTTCCTTGAGTGAGGAAACTAGTGAGGGAGTTTATAAATTCACAGTTCTGGCAGGCAAAAGGGACCAAGGCAATTGTGACACACCAAAAATAGTTCTCCATCAAAATGGTAACCCCTTTTTATTTTGTGAACATAATCTCAGCTATAAGGTTTGTTTACATTTATTTGGTATCGTACCCTCCATGGTGGATCAAAGCATTCAAGTTGCAGGAGAGACTCCATACCCAGCTGAACGACAATGGCCACACAGCAGAAACAGAGCCACCATGATCTACCAGCACAGACCACCTCCCAGCTTTCAGCCTAGAAATAAGAATTAATTCTTCTCCACACTAAAAGCTGGCTTGGAGGGAAGAGAGGGGGCTGGACTTCAGACTCTCTATGAGAGGGACTGCATCAGCCCACACTGGCCAAGCTAATCAGAGGGAAGGCACGAAGAGCTGATGGGCATAGGGGTAGTGACCCAAAGACACACGAGCTACAAGGTCAAACTGTGCAGTAAAGACTTGCAAGAATGCTATTTTTCAATGATCTGTATATGCTTAGTACTGTTTAAGAGTAAAGCTAAAAAGGCTAAGAAATTCCTTGCCTAAGGATGAATAAAGGAATTCCCATTACCAGAGAGTTGAAACTGAGATTATATTATGAAATTAAGAACGTGAAGCGCTGAAGCAGTGCTTTCCCTGACTAAGAAAATGGACTGCAGGATCTCACTGCCCCAGCGACTGTCCTACAGGACATCTCTTTATAGAAGCATCAATGTGAAACCTGTAAGCAGGAGCAAACAGTTCAGGTGAGAGGTAGTAGAAGCACATAGATTCACTAGTCGGATCCAAACACTCCAAACTGGTGTGCATGCAGAGAAGATGGGGCAAGACATGACAGTAATAATCTACCATGACTTGAGACCTCCTGCCCTAGTAACAATTATGTAATTGTTACAGTCTCTTAATACCTGAGTAAGAAACCTTTTTATTGCATCAAGTTCTCATGTCTAGACAGATATACATCATGAATGAATCACTACTGACTAGCTTTGAAGACCCGAGCTGAAGAGCACTCCATGGTGTAAGCCACTATCTGGACACATCAACACTTATGGAAAAATTTTCTGGAGACAGTTCTTTCAGTACATTACCCTAGGGTATATTGGCTGCGAGAAACTCTGGTTTTCCAGTAGTATCCTTAAAGGACTATGAAAGAAAGCAATATAGTCTTAGCAAAGGAACCTCTTTAGAGACCTAAGTCTTAATAAAAATCCCACCCCCTAAAAAAAAAACCCAATTAAAAAGCTAACAAAAATACATAAGCAAGGAACAAATGGAAAAAACCAAACGGGCTTGAATTCACCTCTTGGCCTGATTATGCCATTTGTAGCAGCAATGAGTCTGCCTCTGCTCTCTCTAGAAAGTTTTGCTTCTTTGTGAGAAAGCGCCTCTTCCCTAAATAATTTGAACCCCTCTTCTGCCCCTCTGCTTTGGTTTCAAAGGTTCTTTGTTTTGTTCCTTTCCCAAACTGCTAATCAGCTTCTACACAAAATGGTCACTGTCTTATGAAATTCTGTTCCTTAGTTATTCTGAATGATTCCCAGCTTTCTCATTTGTCCTCTTGGAGGTGCTCCTCTCCTTGGCAAGGACATAGGGCATCTCCAACATGGGCCTATATTTTAATTCAGCACAGACATTACGGCACAGGGCGAAGGATTCAGTGAAGGTTAAGGTGTTCTCAAAAACTGTGTTCTGAAAACCACAGTTTGACTCACATATGCCCCCAAACAATCATACATTAGCAATTATAATGATCTTTAATTAAAAAAAGAAATATGTTGCTGTTCTTACAGATAAGGATCTATAGAAATATTTGTATAGGTGCCATGAAAGTCTATTTTTCAAACTACATTTCAGTGAGGGAATACTTAACTATCTTACCTACATTACTTGAATCCTACTCTAAAATGAACCTCTTTGAAGTTTTCTTATTAAAAAAAGCTTTAAAAATTAAGCAGTTTGAATTATTTTTCTATGAACCATATAATCTTCTTAAGTAGTAAAAAGTTAACTTCAGCTCAAGTCACTCCACTTGAAAAAAGGCGATGAAAAAAGCAGTAGATTCGTGCAACTCGCCCTACATTTTCTCTAAATGTAACATCTAACCCCTGATTGTTATAATTTTTCATTGTAAAGCTTTCTGAGTGTTTATAGCCAACAGACTTTGGCTTTTATACTGGAAAGTCTGTTATAGAAATGTCACTCTCATTTATGTCCTCAGTTATAACAAAAAGTCATTAATGCAGCTGATTCCTAAGAAAACTTATATTTTAGCAACTTGTCCTAGCTCTGGTACTGTATAATGTAAACATGTCTAATGCAGAGCATAAGAAAATTATACCTTAGAGATGCTACATTTTTTAAACCAGGGATAGAAGCTAAATTCGCACACTATTCTTGATATGAACGTCAGTTGTCAGTGTTACGTTTTATTTCCAGAGAGCCACGATCACCTAACTACATTTTGTAGCTGCACACAAATTATTTTGTAGAGCATAGTTATCAAATATTTGGTACAGACGGACTGAAGAAATGACGCTGGGTTGCAGTGTGGATCCTAAGGTCCCACAAGATGAGAATTTGGGTTTGGATGCCACAGCACTGAAATTACCAAATTGCTCTTCAGAGATTCCATCGCTGTCGAAACCAGAACCCAAAAAATCTCCCCTCCTGGGTTCTAATCCTGCTCATACCCAAATATTGGAAGCAGGTTAAGATCTATGAACTAGCAGATCTGGCTTCTCGCCACGTGCCGTATTAAGATGCCATATTTAGCTCCTCATTCCCTAATCCTCAGGCATTTAACCTGTTCCCTCCAGCCCTTTCATCCACTTCCAGTATACTACTAACCAACACAGCTTTCACCCTTCTATTTTTCTTCCATTTCTGTTAGCTGTTTTACATACAATTGGTGCTGCTGTGCCATGGCACTGGGAAAAGTGACTGTTAACTTGTGCTCCCTCTACTGTCTGAGGGGCTTTGCAGCAACACAGCAATACATTGTGAGGAAACTGCAATTTCTTCTTGGCAGAAAGGTCTGTGACTTACTATAATGTGGAAAGTTACTCTGTTACACTTACGAAAATGCATACTCAGAATATTAAGGTCCTAAACATATAGATCTTCAACTAGCATATCACTTATCCAGAACTCCATAAATTATGGACATTTTGTCTTGCTCTCTTGGGACTGCCCAGTGTGAAATGAGGGAGCCTCATGAAGCAACTATGGCAGCTAGGATAAAATACTTCAGAAGAGCCAAGCAGCCACAACTCCCACCAAAATCAATGTAAGCCGCAAATACTTAGGTTCCTCCCTCCCTTAAAAGGCCAGGCCCTTTCAATTTTGATTATTAGACCAGACAAGTCCTCGATAAGAGAACAGGAGGCTGAGTTCCAAGTTCTGACCCAGGGATTTGTGCTATGCTTAGTTAGACCCACGGCTTTTGCTTGACAGGGCCCCTCACTCCTTACTTGTCGTGGAAAAAGCATCTTCGTGTTTTAGACTGGCAGTAAGCATCCATAAAGTAGGGAGAGGAGGAGGAACAGGAAAAGACCTGGTGAGCCTTCTGTGATTCCTCTTCATGAACATGGATGTTTCCCCCTGCTTTTTGCAAGACAGATCAAAGTGGTGAGGACAACTTTAAAGTACAACTAGAAGTTCCTATTGAGGACTATGAAGCGTGAAGGAGAAAATGACCCTTGGAGTCAGCACCGTCTACAGATCAAACAGTGAAGCACCACAGCCACTTACTGCTGGAGAGCTAGACTGCTGGAGTACTTCATCTGTGTTTTGATGTGGCTCACACTGATGGAGACCAGCAAGTAGTATCCTCTCAGTACAGTGAGGAGTATCAACTGAACAAACAATACCATACATTTGTGGGTTTTTCAGATATGATCTGACCAAAGGGCCATTGTGGACGTGCAGAACAAATTATATGCACAAATACCATTGGTCTGCTTGTCCAGCCTCCTAGATGAGAAGGCTATCTATGCCAAATGGATGCATTATGTTGAACACATCCTGAAGGTATCATCTGATTCATCGTACATATGGTACATGAAGACTGCCTTCATATTTACATGCAATGCCATAACAAGGTAACGTCTGTGAAGAAAATGAAACAAAACCCCAAAACGTCAAGCAGTGAAACCTCTTCTCAATATTCTTGAAGGACCTCTTGTGTGGCTTGCATGTAAAGCAAAGAGGTAAGGGACTCATGCCAGAGTCCCTGAAGAGGCGTAGGGAAGACCCCAGGTAGGGAGTAAAGAACACAAATGGATGGGACAGCTGAACAACACTATCCAGCTTTGATTTCTGGCCATTCCTCACGGAAAATGTGCCAGCCAACTTCTAAAGATTAGCTGCAATTTGCCTGTTACATGGTCCTTGACACTGCTGCTGAACCTGCTGTCTCTGGGAAGAAGCCTGTTGCAGAACTCCTTGTGCAAGAAGGTTAGTTTCCAGCTGATGACAGAGGTTTAAGGATATGTCGCTTCACTTCTGTTGAAGAGGACATTTTCAGGGCTAAGAGCATGGAGAAGGGCTGTGGACAGTCACTTACCGAAACAATTCTCCTGAATCCTTAAGGGCATGGAGTCCTTTCTCCCTCTACTTGCTGGAGTGCTCAGCGCCCACAGTCTGGGTGCTATACCCATCCTTCCCATGGGTGATTCAGCAGCAAAGAATATTTACTGTTATTTAACAATGCAGTGGTCTACAGACTTGACTTACGACTCAACAGAGAATATATTGGGTGCAGACCTCTTAAAGAAATGATCAACAGATTATGCCTTGCATTTAAAGAAAAAGGAAATATTTTATTTCTTTTAAGAGACGAGCATGCGAGAATAAAATGGATGAAGTGGAAGATACCTTCATGCTGTCTTTAGAAATGACAATTTTAGTTGATTACTTTCAGAAATACTTAATTAATATTTAGGATATTACGGATTAAGTGAAAGGTTTACACAGGATTCCGTCTGAAATGTCTAAAAAATAAGCCTTTAAGTCTTTGTTTATTTTGGCAAGTAACCTGGCTGAGTATAAAAGCCAAAGGTATGATGACTACCTCACATATTTTACAACTGTTACACTAAATAGGTATTTCAGAATTTACATCCTTACAGAAGAATCCTTAAATAGACTTTCTTACAGGGCTTAAAACAAACATACTTTAGGACATATTTCCTGTTTTCTTACTGTATTTAAATATACTTTAAGAATTAAATCTACTTTTCCTTAAACAAAGATCCAAAAATTTAACTTTAAGAGTATGGAGATCACAGAAATCTATCTTTTTGTTTTTAATGCACTGAAATTGTTTAATTAATACTCACAAATCTTTATAAAAATCAAAGCAGTGAACACCTATTAACATAGTAGTAGTATGAGTATATTTAGCCCTTAGACACAAAAGACGTGCCTGCATATTGCCCAGAATGGAAAACTGCAGCAAGTAAAATTCAAATAATAATTAAATCCCCTTTCATTGATTAGTTGTGCCTGTTACTTTCTTCTGCCTGCTTTTAGATACTGAAAACGATTATACTAACCTTCATTTTCCTCTACCTCCCCTAGCATTGTGGGGGGCAAATTCACAGTGCAAATTCATGCAAAAGCATGCAAACTGATTTTTTCGCAGTATTTAATATTCATCACCAACTTTCAGCGTTGATCAGCAGCTTTCATACTACCTGTAGTTAGAATTGCATATCACATCTGGCACTGTGAAGACCTTGAAGTTAAAACGAGTGAGACAGCTTTTAAAGAAACTGTTATGGATTACCATACTCAGGTTTCCCGAGTTTCTAGGCAAGCAAACCAACCGTCCCACCACTGCTCGCGATGCCCTTTTATTTTCAGCGTCATCGCCAGTTGATTGCACACACCAGTTAAAGTCCTTCTTAATTCTTCTTCTTTATAACCTTCTTATTGTTTCTTAGTAAGAACATTGATGTCCCTCCTCCTCCCCCCTAACTGCTCAGCTGCACTTTTCATTTACGGATGGAAAATAGAGCCTGTCTCTACAGTGAAGGAAAAAGAGGATACAGTCTTAAAAGCCCTTGACAGTGAAAGGAATCTCCCCCAGAACTTATTTTAAGAGGTGAGGCTCTGTTATTGCAAAACTGGTTAGAGCTAGAGAAGGTGGTGGCACCCTGCAGGAGCCCATTTCTGCAACAAACTGAAGAATCGTATTTTAATTAGAAGTCAGTCATGGCTTCTACTTTAATTTGATACACTTGAAGGTACTTACAGTTCTGGGAACTAAATTCAGCCTGTTAAACAAACCCTTTTTCTGCACATTTTTTCTGTAATGTGTGATACGACTTCTTCATACACAAGCACTGGGAAGGAACCAGCTTAAGCTGATGCTCAGGACGGCTGGGTTGGTGAAATCTGCTGGGGAATAGTTTTCAAAAGCACCTGAAGACCAGATTTCAAAAGGTACCTTTGTATCTAAAGATGCAGGTAGACCTCCGAAAGGGCTTCCAGCTGGATCTATTTGCCATACCTACCACAGTATTTGAAAAAGAATCCCATTAGGAACTTTGCTGTATTTTCAGGCAACTAAATGCCTCTAAATATTCCACGTTGTATGACTTAGAATCTACATTTTGTTTTTAAGAGATGGTGCAAGCGACTCAGACGCGTAAGGCTATAGTCGCACCAGTTGTTGCAGGAATACGTGTTCCCACTCCCTGTGCTGCAGCGGCCACCAGCTGAGCAGGGCTGCCGACGTCCCCGGCATGCTTTTTGAAGTTGTACTTCAGGCTTTCGAGCTCTTTGCCTGGATTCAAAGAGGGGAGGCTGAGTGTTTATGACTGCTCCTCCTTCTGTTTGCGTATTTCAAACAAGCACCCACAAACAGATACTTGGGAAGATATTTAATTGGGAAGCTTACATGCTATGCATGCATAATGCTGTATATTTAATATATCCAAACAGAAAAGCACCTGCCAGCAGGCACAGAAATCTCGTCGTTATTTCAAAGTACTATTTCTGAACGGTCACTGATTGCAGTTGGTATTCTGTTGGTTATGCAGCTTTTCACTTCCTTTTTTTGTACCTAGAACTAACATTTTAACTTGAACCCCTCTGAACAGTAAGCTGTGCCTTCCTTTCCTCAAAACAATCACTACAAATCTTCTAACTAACGTTAGAATACATCTTGTGATGCACGGATATTTTTGCATTTCTCAGGGCACGATTCTAATAAAAATTATATCTATATGATTATATCCGAGCTTGAAATAAGGATTTACCCACAACTGCAAGCACACAGAGTCCATCTGGAGGGGATTCGGTGTTCCCTCGACCATCCAGGGAGCACACACCAACATTCACACCCAGGCCAGACGGGTGTACATAATTCTACAGAAATCCGCTTTATTCACAAGTAGTATTCTGTTGTAGTTATTATCTCCTGTGAAAACGTTCTTTCCATGGCCCTCATCATTTTCAGAATAAAGAATCCAAAATTAGTTGCAAGACCTGTAAGCATTCACTGTAAATCAACAAACTGTATGTATAAATTTAGCCTATATAGTATCCTGCCAAAATCCCACAAACTGCTCTGAACTTTTTTTTTTTTTCCTTTCTTTTGCCAGCTATCTTTTGCAAAGCTGCCATCTTCTGCTTTCTTGCAAATTCATGGTTTTCAGGGGGTTCTTGTTTCTGCTGCCTTCTCAGATTACAATTTCTTTTGTGTTAATTAAGCTGAAAAATTGAAGGAATGTCGCTGACTCTACAAAGAACACAAAACAGGCTTGCTTGAAAAGCTAAAAATAGATTGTTCTGTTCGGAAGACAGACGACTCAGTCTTCAAACTATTTGTACAATGCGAATTAATTGCAGATGGCCAATTCATTTATTTAGACCTCTGTGACAGAAATGAAAGCGCTACTGCGACTGGTTATGTGCATAAAGCTCCTTTCAGGTAGTTGGGTCTAGTCAAAAGCGGAGCTAGCATATTTTCAATTTGTCAAAAAGTTTTTTGATCTGATTCTCTCTCTCCAGCCTCCCAGTCTCTCTCCCAACAGCTCGGATTTAAGACGTGAGACTGATGTGCAGAAACTAAAAGTTACAACGGCCTGCTCACATTTACTTCTAACATTCACAGTATATGTTGTAAATCAGTTACATTCCTGCGATTAAAATTACATTTTATTATGATGTAAATGTTGTAACAAAACCCACCCAGATTATTTAACTTATTTGAAATTAATGCTGTACATCTTTTTTATGCCTCAGTATTTGTTTTAAATAGTATTTTAATTTTTCCTTTTTAGTCTTTCTCCTTAAAAGCAAAAGAAAGTTTAATTTAAAAAAATAACGTTATTGATTTAATGGGAGAGAATTCAGGAAAATCTAAATGAAAGCTGATCTTCCATCCTGGCTTTTATTGTTAGATAAACGGCAGGTTTCCAAAAATACCATCTGTTAGACTAGGGTCTATAAACTGTAGCTGTGAAATAAAAATATCATTGAACGAGATAAATTGTTTGGGATACAGAATGATCTGTACTAGAACTTTACAGCAGATCCTGAACAGCATGAGGCCTCCTTTGTGCTAGAAAACTAGAAACTTTGTCATTTGGGAGACTAAATAATGCCAAGAAAAAGAAACTAAATATCAGAGTCCCTTTTCTCCAACTCCAGTGTCTCTCCTTTGCAATTTTACTACTTTACAGTCTCTAAATCCTTGTTTGCAGTCTTGCTGACTTGAAAAATGTGCAAAAGTTGATCCACACAGGGTCTGAGCTAACAGGGCTGTAAGAAAACCTCCCAAGAAGTTTCAGGTGGTATGATATCTGGCATGCTGATAGTATCACAGATACTACATTTTTCTGTTACTTTTTTTAAATAACGTAATGTTGCTGTCTGCATTTCAAAGTATGTATATTACGTCTTAAAGCCTTTAAATCAAGACTGGTGTTTTTTAAAGGCATTAAGTCTTTTAAGCCAAAAATACAGCTTGATGCAGAAATGAATTAAAATTTCTGCCTAGACAAACGATCATAATCTATTAAAATTAAAATACCAGTCCTCTCCACTGTTCAGGCTCCTTCTGAAATACTTATGAAGTTACTTAAGCTTATTGGTTATCATAGATTTAAAAGGGGGCAGACATCATCCTCTACCCTATATTTTAAGCTATGTTCCTTTGCTGCGACTTCATCCAAACTCCCACCAAGGTCAAGGGAAACAATTTGTTTTCAAGCAATACAAAACAGGCTATGCAGTTAGGCTACAGCATCTTCCTTCTGTTTTTATGGACTACAAAAAAAGTTTAAATAGAGCCACAAGCTTCCCAACAAGAATCAAATCCCTTCCCAAGGAAAGAAACTTTGTAGGATGCTTCTTAAAGATGACCTCCGTCCTCCATGCTTCAAAATGTTTTCATGTTTTTCCTGGAAATACAGGTGATACCGAGGTGGAGCAGAGGACAATAAAGCTGCTAAATAACAAAGGGCACCTGCCTTCAACTACCTCTATAAAAAAAGGTCGAGATACCCATCGGTTCAATCCAGGCAGAGATTTACCCAGGCTACGGTGAAGGGGAGGGGGATACTCTGCATCGTTGCTACACATGACCCGCTCCCGCTCATGTAATGAAGTTATACATGCCCCCATTTAATTTTGGTGGAAAACTGACATTCTTTGGCCACACATGTAGAGGAGGAATTTGCTGTTGTTCCTCAAGACATCTAGTAAGGAAAATGCTATTGGGGAAACACCACCAGGCAGCAGCCAGCATACACCAACCAACCGTGTCCCAACGACGAGACGCTTGAAAAGGAAGAGCAACAAAGCTGATTTTTTTTATTTTCCACTGTGGATTTTTTTTTTTATTTATTTATACTCTGTGGTGGGGCAAACTCCATAGGGATCACATCCTTACACAGGCACATCTACCTCCTCTCAAAAGAGAAACATCTTTGTTTACTTAAACTATTTTTGTTAGACCTAGTTTTTGCTGGTTGTAAAGAGTTTTTGCCTTGCTTGTAAAGTAAACACCAACATCTTTGACAGAAGCACCACCTTTGAGTGCCCACAGAGTGTCTTGGTAGACCTCGTAAAGGTGACGTACATATATACATATATATATATGTTCACTGCTTGCTGAGGTGAATCATGTCAGCCAAGGTCTTTCTAATAAATAAAACACTTTCAAAGCATTACCTGTTAAAGATAGAGGACAGCAGGAGTGGAAATTTTTTGCAACAGAACCGGAGCAGGGTCTGGGGCTGTGATATAAACCAGTACGTATATCAAACGTTGGGGCTGCAAAAGCAGAGGGTTGGACCCAAATAGTGCAGTCAAGGGCTGGGTCTTCTCTCAGGGCTTTCTAGCCCTGGTAGGATTTGCAAAACCTCCAGCATAACAGACACAATACCCCATGCAGAGCTGGAAGAGCATTTTTTACAGTTACTGATAGAGCCTGACATAACACAAATAACCAAAGCACCAGCCCGTAGGGTGATTTCACTTTGGGTGCACGTGCTCCACTGAAGACCAGGCTAAGAGGGTTGAAAGTTCAAGACAATGCTCAAAATGCGAGGGAACGCATGTGGAATACCCCCCACCTCCACACAAACTGTCTGCCCTGCAACTAAATACCCAAGAGGTGAACCACTCTGTCCCTACTGTGGTAAGATAAGAGCAAAAAAGCAAGGAAAGTAAATTAATTGTTGGAATACTATTCTATAGGCTAAGTTATTATGTGAACACATTTCTCTGATTGCAAAGGCTGTTACGCATTTGGAACGAGAAGAAGAGTGGTGAAGTGCCTGTAATTTATTGATTTCTTGCTAGGACACCACAAGAAGGTACAGTTTGCCTGTAAACCAACAGCTCAAAAGAAGGCACACCAACTCACTTTTCAGCAGTGACATCTTCGTTATAAAGCCAGAAAGTGATTTTTTGTTGAAGTAGCCTTTAATGGGTAAAGATGAAAATTCAGTGTCGTCATTCTGACGCTCCGTGGAGGGGGGAGGGGGGAGGAAAAGAAGAGCGAGCAAGACAGCAAGACAGACAGTACTTAAATAGTGCTTTAGCATTTTTTTCCAAATTTGTAAGATTTTGGGCTAGCAGGAATTTTAGTACACCTTCTCTCTAGCGCTTTGACTCCATGTTCTTAAATAATTTTTAAACCCGGAGGAGTGCTAGAACTTAGCATCTTCCAGCTGACAGCACAAACAGGAGAAGTGTCAGCCCAGCCCTCCTTCCCTGATCAGATTTGTCCCTCCGCCGGTGCCCCACATTGGCTCATTGAAGCATCTCTGCGACTCCCGAAGGAGTATGAAGTCAGAGAGTTTACACTAGTTCTTGCGTATCTACAGCCCCTGTCCCAGCAGAAACTTGTCTCTCTGGATGTAATTAGAGCTCAAGGAATAGCCTGTCTCTCAAACCAAGGTGACAGAAATCAGGTACTGGTATTTAAAAAAATAAAAAGGAGAAAAACCTTCTTTGTACAGACTGCAAGATTTCTCAAGTATTGAAAATCAAGATATCCCACTGCTACTCAGGATGACTGAGGAGCTGCAGCATTCATGTTTCCAAAGGTCGCCGTCTTGTTTTTATTTCCCCATCAGGTTGCATGAAAGGAGCACTTTCTTTCATTTTGTTGAAAATCCAAACCATCGAATAAATATCAACATGGTTAAACTAAAATAAATCCATCACCCTGTAAATTTTTAAATAAATCAATATACTGTTATGTTTTGAAATGGTATAAGACAAATTTCTCCCCCTCTATAATTCAAAACCAGCCTTAACCAATTACTTCAAACTCTTCCCCAGACGAGACACATCTCCTTTGGCTCAACATTTCACATGAGAATTTTCAAGCCAAAAAGAGTTTCTTCCACAGACAAAATTGGAAATGAGAGATTAAAATCACCCTAATGATAGGTACTGGGTTATGCCTTTCAACTATGGATCCATGCCCGTATCTCTGTAATTGTGACAATATTTTTCCAAGCAGAGTATCATGTTGTATGTAACACTGAAACTTCCTGGTCTCTACTCCTTCTCTGCTGCATGGTTACCATCTTATTTTTATAAGCATTCCATTCTGGGGCTGGCCCTTCAGCTTTGGCAGAGCCAGGCAGCTTCTGCTTTAAAGCGGCTATTTTGCAACTAGCTGCTGCTTGCTGCATCTTTCTTTTCCAGCCAGCAAGTACCTGTAATGTTTTCCTCTCCAGCTACTGAGAAAATGGCACATTCTCACAGGTGCTGCCCCTAAAACAGGGCACGTGGTGGGAACAACCAGCAGTGACCTGGACCACGCAAGGAATTGCCGGGGTGGGTTTCATTTCTGGTTTCTTTTTGGAAGGGCTGCAAAATGGCTGGTTTTAAACAAGTTCATAAAAAAAACAATTCTAGATTCACATCCTGCTCACGCTGGCACTTCTGTTGCTGGACTAGTCAGGCTTGCATCAAAGGAAAGTTTTCATTGCCACCCCAAATCAATGGATAAACATCAGGGGAGCCACAAACAAGCAGCACCAGGCACTTCTGAACACTTGCTGGCTCAAAAATAGTGGTCAGCAGGGCAATGGCTGCAAACTTTGCTTAATATTTTAAGCAAAGTAACTACTGTATGATTTAACTTTACTTGGGCTATTCTGTAGTGAGAATCTAGCCCTTTACAAATAATAATTAATGTTCTATTTTTTCCTTAAAAGCAAACGAACAAAAAACCCAAATGAGTGGATTTAGAGCACCCAAAATGCTAAGCAGTGCCTGAAGGGGGGGGTCTGCCCGTCTGGGGCTGCCAGGGCAGAAGCCTTTTTCACACAACTATTTGCCCTCAGGCCAAAGCAGCTACCTTGTCCTAGACATGGTTGTTTCCTTCCCGTTTTCCTCAGCCTTTTAATTGCTGTAGGTAAGAGTCACACACACACACAGAGGTGAACACCAACCAAGAGAAAAATTCAACCATGGTCACAGTCCCAGAGGCACCTCAGCCTCCTGATACAGCCAGGAGCCCTCAGTAAATTTTTGGCTGATCCTCACTCCAGATGAGACATCTGCATCAAGGCAGTACATCATGGCTTTTTAGCAGAAGTTACTCGCTGCTCTGGCAGGCAGTAATTAGATTACGAGAATTACAGAAATGACAGGCTGGTTGTCTACTCGCTGTATGGGCAGCCTGCAACGGCTTGAATAAGAGTAAAGCATTCAGATTAGTATAGGGATGAGCTCAGTGTAAATCCAAATAATGCGTATTAATAAATAATGCCTCCGAACATTCACTGCTGCAACGCTTATCTTTATCCTCTGCTGGCTATCTCACCAAACTACCAATGCAAAATGTCCTGCGTATGGGGCCCTCTGGTCATTTGCACTTCTAGAGCATCTCAGCATCGTGCCTTCCCCCGTGCCGTATCCCTGGTTCACACTTCTATTAGAAAATTCTAAATAGGTGAGAAAACACTGGGAACCTGCCTGCGTACGGGCTGCAAGCATACCTTGCAGCGGTGACTGCAACGACAGTGTTCCAGATACTGGCATACAAATGCACATAACAAGCATTCAGCTTTGCTTATAAAATTCCCATATTCAGCACTGCCACAACACATAGCTTTAAAAATTAGAGCAGGGTTTTCCCATATATGGGAAAGCTGACCTGCCGCTGTTGTACCAGCGTCAGCCCGCTCCCCGGGCAGCGCGCAGAAGAGGAGCCGGAGCCTTACAAACCCTGCCTGCCGCCTCCTCTGCGCCCAGTAGAAAGTATGGGTGCTCCCTTGAGTGGTCTGGGGTGACACCGCTTTGCAAGAAGTCTGTAGCCACGTTATTTCTGTACTGGGTTGACTTGCCAGCCTGACTGAACCCATAACGATAAAGCTAGTACGTTCTTCCAGTCCTTCTATCTAAAGTTGCATTTGTACGTGCATCACTTCTGTGCCTAAAGCAGGGCTGACACCGAGGTCTAAGCATCTGCATCCTCCTCTGGGCTTGGTCTTTACTCCCTTCGGACACTCCCTGGGGCCCGTCGGGCTCAGGAGCTCCACTCGACACCCCCGCGTTGGGTCAAGGGACCCTGTTGGGCCAAGTTTTAATGCTCATGCATGATGTATGAAACCCCAAGAGTGGCTGTCTGTAGGATGAGCGCTAACAGACGTCTCCCTCCGGCTGCGTGAAAGCCTTTGAGCAAGCACATTGCTGCAGACCTCATGGCTGCGGAGCCCCCGACGGAGGGCGAAGGACAGCGTGCAGGGGCTCCCTCTGAACCGCTGGCGGCAGCTGTCAGTGTTTTTTGGGAATATTCCATTGTTTTGAATGTATAGAAAGCACAGAGAAACCAGTGCCAGCAACCGCGGCGGAGCAGCCAGGGCCACTGCCAGCAGCTGGAGAGTTTTCACTGAGAACAGTTTCTTCCACGGGTTTGGTAACGCACGTTGCATTTAGTACTTTTGACTCAATCAGCCTATCTGCTCACAAAAATCGTAACTCCAGGTAACTGTATGAGCAGCAGTGTGTATTTCTACGCTCCTTACAAAAAAAGCAGGATGAGCAGGGCTGGGACTATCCAGCTGCAGCTCTGGTTATGCCAGACAGCTGCTCTGTCAAAACTGCTGGGAGAAACCTGGTTTCTTTGCAGGGGATGCCCTTTGATACTCGGCAGGAGTCTGTTTTGGCAGCTATATGCTGCCTAAGGGAGAGATCTTTGAGAGGTGATTTTTTAAGATACCAGTGGTATGTGCTGGATACCTGGCTACGTACTTCTGACCGCGAGGGATTTGCAGAGGGGGAAAAAAAAATTCTGGGTAAGCACTATTAATCACTACATAATCATGACTACATTTTTTTTCTTTTTTCACAGTTGTTAAAGTCAAGCAAATCAATCACGTGTGAATTTTGAGCTTCCCGATACACATTTTATATTCTGCAGGTTTCAGACCTGCACCGAGGGAGCCGGGGCTGGGGACTGCCCCGCGGGAAGGAGACCCACCGGCAGCTCTCCATCGACCAAACGAGCTGTGTGGCAGGGGTTAGAGCTGCAGAGCTAGTGAGCAAGAGGAAAGACTTCAACAATTAAAACTAGTATCTCAGTATAGTAACAGAACCGACACAATCTGACAGAAGAAATTAAAACTGTAGGTTGGTAATCTCTCTCAGTTTTGTTATTAACATGGAAACAAACTATTTAGGTAACTGAAAGCCTTGCATCACTTCAGGAAATGTTAATTACATCAGTGGTTTTACTGTAATAAGTTTCTTTTTCCTTTCCAGTTTTCTAAAGCCTTAGGAATATTTCAAAGGGAAGCCTTCCCAAATATGCAAACAGCAAGTCAATACTCTGAGTTTTTTTGCCAAGCTTCCTCTTCCCTACATCTCTCACTCAAGAAAATGATTAAAATACATTCAAATAAAGAGAAAGGGACTAGAGGACTAGAGTTTAGCAGATCTAGTATTGCCAAATAGTTATAGATAATCAAAATCATGGCTAAACTAGTCATACATTTACTCATCCAGTGTGGCCTCCTGATGCTAATGTGCTCCCTTGTAATAAGAAGTGATTTAAATGTCTGCTCCTGCTATTGCACACAGGAAAGAGAAGTGCAGAAGTTGGGAAAGTGCGAGCAGATCTCCAGCGAGCTCCTGGCAGAGGCCGTTCCAGCGAGCTGCGAGTCTTCTGGTTTGAGACACTGTTTGGTGGGTTTTACTATTTGAATTGTGCCAAGAATAAGTTGGGTTCCTGTTCTCTCACCAGAGACACTCAGCATTTTCCTTGTTTTAATTAACTAACTTTCCCTGGGGAAAAAAAAAGACTAAGGATCAATAACAAATGTCATAATTAGTATCTCACTAATTGCATTCCTTCTTTTATTTAGAAATGCCATGCTACAGCTTCTCAGAATATTAGTTTTCCTTGTGCTCATTTTTTAGTGCCTAGAAAAATGCTAAAAAACCCCTATTTTCACCAAGACTTAGGAATTTTAATTCTAGAGTTAAAAAACAAATTATTCGGTATTACTTTCTCCCATCATTTAAGATTTCTAAATTTCTAATCATGGTTGCTGCTATGAAATTCCCTACTTTTCCTTTAAATGTAGATGTTGCAATTGCATGTTTAATGCTACGGTTACAGTTCACATTTAGGACAAAGCTGACTCCTTAGTACTGAGCCAGCATAAATGTACAGAATAATCTCCAAATACATGTACAGCCGTTTCATGCGTCTCCATGCCTTTTGGTACTGAGTTTATAGTAACGCTGACAAAATTAAGTATACTAATCTGATAATCATGTAATACTATTTACATGAAAAATAGAACCAACTCTAAATTCATTTAAAAAACTACATGAAAAAACAGTATGAAAAACATTAACTATATCCATCTTATTCATCTATGTATAAATTTGTAACTATAATATGAGGAAGAAACCTCCAATAATTTAAATTAACCAATTTTATTTATGCCATCTTGAACTCAATGCATTAAATGTAAGGAGAGGGGGGCAGGTTCCAAGGAAAAATGCAAGTATCGAAAAGGTTGATTCAAAACTACCCCCCCTTATGTCCTTACTGCGATAACATGCAACAGGAAAAGTTTACCAGGAGAAATTGCTATTATCTTCTTTTTAGAGATTTTTGGCTTTGCAATTACTGTCTTAATTTTTTCTAACAAAATGTAATTCTTCTGTTAAGCTTCTAGAGAACAGTACTGAATTGCCTACCACGCATCCAAAAATTTTACTTCTGTAAAAACCATTCTGAACAAACAAGGAATGCAAGACCTCAGCTGTGACTTTCCAGAGATATTCTATCTTTACATTGTCAAAAAATTACTAATATGTTACATGTTCTCAAAACTCTTTAATATATTCTCTATATTAAACAAATACAGTTTACCTGACATTTTAATAATATGTTATCTCTTACAAATAAAATGGTAAGTTATTACTGCACTCTAGATTCTGATACTTATATATTTTTTATTATTTTAGAGGGTAGTAAAAATACCCATGAGTGTTTAAGTACTTACTGTGTATGTTTGCACTCTAGGTACAATATCCTCACCATCATACCATTGGCAGGAGGGGGGTTGAATTTTATTACTTACAAGTAACGATCACAGGATTGATTTCTTTAAAGCTCAGGCAAATGAAAAAATACAACTGTGGAATTTTGTTATCTAAACCAACATAATCCTAGGAGTTAATCTCAGCTAGCTGTTATCAATTACCAACATGAAGAGACATGCCACCTGCGTTCTCAACGTTGGGAAAACATAACAAAATGTTAAAGCAGTTATGAACAGGAGCAACATAACTCGAAAGGCAGTGCTAACATTTAACAACTAACAAGTCAGCAGAGCCGTATGTAGAAATACAGGAATTTCATATGCTATGGGGAGACACGTTTATACTACAGTAGTGAGAAAATATTTTCACTTTTTTTACTTTCACTCCTGTACTACCAATGCAATTTGGAATTAGACATATATAATTCAACAATCCATTAACACAATCAAAACCAATAAATGACTAACCAATGCATCACTATTTCTGAGAACCAAAATCTTTTTTACCTATGCTAGACAGTAAAATAATACACTTTTTGAATAACTCTTAAACTCCTTCACAAGATTTATCATCTCAGTTTAGTTTCTTCGCAGACTCCCAAGGGATTAATTTCAACTACATTTGAGCTGTTTTCTTCTAGTTCTGACTTAATAAATTATGGAGGGCAACAAATATTAAGTATGTAAAAAGGTAACAATTTAAAAATGACAATTCCTGGAAAAAACACTCTTTAAGTGTTAAATTCCCTAAAGAATAGAAACGGGCAAGATGTGTTTCAGACATCTGACTATTAGTCAACTATTGTTAAAGTGATCCAATTATCAAATAGGCAAGAATTATTTATTTTACTTATATAAACTATCCCTCTTTGCTGGGTCTGGAATAAATTAACACATCCACATGCTTCTTTGCTTACTATGCCAAGAAGAATGACTAATATTTTTCTATAATAATATTTTGATAAGAAAATGAATGTTCAGTTTAGATTCATAACAGGAGTTTCTGCATCGTTTTTATGTGCTGAATCAAATATGAAATGATCAAATTAGAAGGATATGAACAACCTAATTTAAAAACAAAACAGCTTTGCTCAAATACAAAAAGTATTTTTTTTAGCTACTCTATCAAATGAAAGCATATTTGTGCTTTCAAAAACATACTGGTTAAAGGATTTAGACAGGCTTCATATGAAGTATATTTAAACATCAAAACTAATTTAAAATGATCTAGAGAAACAAGCTGTGGAATGTCCAATCCTTAAAAAAAAGTAATTAAATGCTCAGGGCTTAGCTCGCTAAATACAATTAAGGACATTCGCCTCCTTTCTCACTGTGCCAGACAAAATGCCCTCCCCCTTCACTTCCAGCCATGGCAGAAGCACTTGCAACCACCTTGGAGGCTGACACCGGCCCTGGAAAAAGGGGAAGGCATCAACCTGCCTTTTCTAACCAGTGATTTCCAGATGCATCAGTAATGTCTCGATACAGAAACTCGCGTAATCTCATTTATCGTGTTTGGTTTTTGCGTTTATTAGCCGAGGAGCATACAAACACACGGGTTCCATGGGCAGGTCAGGTTATTCTGCGCAGCTCTGCTCAGGGCGCAGAGGAGGCTGGGCACAGTCCGCGGGGCGGTGCCGAATCCAGGCTGCCAACCCTGCCAGGACATTTCCTTCCATCCAAAGACAGTAAAGATAACTAACCAGAGAGGAGACGTTACAAAATGCACCCCTGAAACACCCGGTGCCTTTAACCGGGTGGAAAAGTTTCAGCTGCTTAGTTTCAAAAAAAAAAAAAAAAAAAAAAAAAAAAATCAAATCTGATTAAAACTGTAATTGCCTCTAAACTGCAGGACCCTTGTTTGTCCCCATCCTGTGGCGGGGCAGCTTCAGGAACCAGGTCTGCCTGTCTGTCACAGCAATTGTTTCTGCCTCAGTTATCTAGTCCAGCCAAAACAAGCCAAGCTCATAGCCGGAGCTGCAAAAAGATCTCTGAGGAGATTGCTGCAAGCCCTCCCGTCCTCCTAAGCATCTCCCCTGCACCCCTGCCCATCCCGCCCCCAGCAGCCTCTCCTCCTCCCGGACCCCCTCCCGGCACCACCGTCACACCCGGAGCCCTCAACATCTTCAGCCCCACCAAGAGAAGGGACCAGCCAACCCTTTGCTCCACAGAACGAGCTACCCAAGGTCTCTCCGTCCTTCCCTATCGCCCAGTTCGCTGCTCCCTCCCTTCGCCATCCTGCGGTCCCCTGGAGAAAAGCCTGCACCTTCTCATCTGCAGGGAGCCCCGGTGCTCCCCGACACCCCCGGGCCGGCCGCTGCCCCTGAGCCGCGGCTCCGCATCTGCGGAAGGTTTATCATCCGTCTGCCTGCTGGGTTTGCTGCTGCCAGGGCTGAGGGGCCGGAGCAGGACGACAGCACTGAAGTCTGCACTCCTAGAAGCGACAAGAGGGTCTTAAAAACCAAAGCAAGACCACCACCATCAAAAAAAAAAAAAAAAGGGACAAAAAAACCCCCCACACCAAAAAGGTGACAAGGAAGGAAAAAAAATGTGAGAAACAACCCCAAGGACCTTCTAACTGGTCTGTCCCAGGACTATGCGAGAGGCTCAGCGAAAAAGGAATTGTCCCCCCTCTCTGGCACAAAGTTTCAGCAAACAAACAAACAAACAAATCCATAAAAACGTCAAAAAGTAACCAAAGCTGATCCTCTGCAGTGTGCAGGGCGCTGCTTTAATGTTTTCAATCTGCAGAGGGGTTTGCTTTGGGATTTCTTGCTGGAGAAGGAACAGGGAGCAGGGCACAAGCGGATCAGAAGGGAAAAGTTCCCAAGAGGGTTTCAGAAGTTACTGCACATTTATTTCACCAGATGCTATTTTTAACCCCGCTGTTACTATTTTTACCCATGTCAGTGTTTTCCATTTGCTGAACTCTGTCCCCAGGCAGGCAGGGCTCCGCTCCTCCCCCCGCTTCTCCCTCCAGCGCTTCCATTTCGTTTCAGGCTGCGCTTTTGCATCTCTCTAAACGCTATCAGGAGAGCCCGCACTCCCCTCCTCCTGCCCCTTCTTTGTACGGAGAGAGAGAGATATAAAGTTATATATATAAAAATAGAGAGAGATAAAAAAAGTTGCATGCAGTGCAAAGTCCAAAGGCGATCACCCAGCAAATCTCCTGCTTTAACTTAATTCCTCTCCAAACACCTGCCTGCCAACGGGGAGGGGGGGAAAAAAAAAAAAGAAAAAGAAAAAGCAAACAAACGCCACTGTTGCTAAGTTTTGCACTTTATACCCTTTTATATTTACAATCCTCTCTTGGCTAAAAATAGCAACACATGATCCATTTATAACTGGCCGGACATGCCCCGAAGCCGCTGGCGGGGCCCTGGCTGATGAAAGGAGCTCTTTGCGTTCCTTCTACCTGAGCTCATCTCCCGCTTAAAGGGCTCAGACAGCTCTGCTTCCACAAAGCACACATTGAAATGACTGCTGCTTCCAGGGGAGATCATCCTCTCTTGGCTAAAAATAGCAACACATGATCCATTTATAACTGGCCGGACATGCCCCGAAGCCGCTGGCGGGGCCCTGGCTGATGAAAGGAGCTCTTTGCGTTCCTTCTACCTGAGCTCATCTCCCGCTTAAAGGGCTCAGACAGCTCTGCTTCCACAAAGCACACATTGAAATGACTGCTGCTTCCAGGGGAGATCAGGATAAGGGATGGGGGAAAAAAAAAAAAGAAAAAGAAAAAAAAAAAAAACCGTAACCATCCAGGCGCTCTTGGGGGAGGATCGAAAGGGGATTAAAATCAATG
>NW_008794883.1:404692-423712 GCF_000699145.1 Aptenodytes forsteri | reverse complement strand
AAAAAAAAAAAAGAAAAAGAAAAAAAAAAAAGACAGTAACCCATGCAGGCTGCCGCATGCCCTTCTTGGCACGCTTGAAAAACGTACAATTAGGGAGGCAGCACGGAAAGCTGAGGTGGTCGGGGACTGGCAGGCAGCCCCAGCGCGGGGCAGGACCTCGCCTGGCATACAGCAAAGGGGGGGCTCCGGAGGCAGCTCCAGCTTGGCTCCATATGTGATCAAGACGTTAAGTCACTCCAGAGGAGCGGTGGGAGCGACTGCAGACCCGGACCCAGGGGCAGGTCTGAAGGTTGCTCTGGAAATGACTGTAGAGTTGCACTCAGAGGTGGACGCTGGAAACAACTCGAGACATGGCTTTGGAGGTGGCTCTAGAAATAATGCTAAAACGGCTCCCGGTTTGACTCCAGACAACTCTAGACGTGGTTCTTGGGTTTGGGGTTGGAGCGGGCTCGACGGCGATGCTAGAGTCGGCTCTAGGAGTTGGTCTACAAGTGGCACCACAACTGGCAAGGACATAAATACACAGTGTTATCTGCAATAATTCATGCGGGAGGTTTTAACAATGTGGGATTTATTCCTTCACTGTTACTAATGCCTTCTGAATCCAATGTTAAAAATTTCCATTAGCACCTGTGCAGGACTCACAAACTGCATCTGCAGCAGAAAGAGCTGCGGGACTCAAACAAAGTCCCGAGGGTGAGGCGCAGCGCGCCCGGTTCAGTGGAAACCACACCTTCCCGCTTAAGGAAACCAGGTGCCGCACTAATGCCACCTCCCATCTAATACCGACACGCTTCAGTGTTTTAAAATTTCCTCTCCTGGAAGCACAAGTTTCCTCGCTGTTACCGAAACAAAGAATCCTGGTTCAGAGGCAGGATGACAACTTAGGCATCACCAAGCAGTGGCAACAAAAACCACCACCACCACCACCAAACAGTATTTTAGTGCAATTTATCACAAATGTGCAAATCCCAGCCACTTAAAAATAAGGGATCAAACCCTCCCAAAGTTATGAGACTTCAAAGGAAAATATACCTTCCAGTTATGAATCTTTTGGGTACACTTGAAACGTTTCTCAGTACTCTTAAGAGCGAGAAAATGTGGTTTGTTTGGACTGACAGCAGAAGTTCAGTGCCGGTGCTCCACAGATTGTAGCTCTGAGGAAAAAAGTAATAACCATGGTGGGACCCAGAGAAAAAATGATTCTAACAATTGGCAACATCATTACCTATATTTATTCCTCCTGATAGCCCCATTTCAGTTGCTTTTCTGATATTATTCTTGATTTTGGCTTCTCAGTGGGAAATCACATCACCTCATATCTTGTCTGCACAGGAGTTTTCAGGCTGTATTTTCCCTCCATAGCTCTACCACGTATGCACTGCAGGAGTTTTCAGGCTGTATTTTCCCTCCACGTATGCACTCACATCGCTTTGTTTATACAGGAACAAAAAGCGTCTATGTGTACTGGTGCCTTTCCAAAATTTCATGTATCACCAAAACAGACGTGCAGCAAGCTGGTCAGGCTTTTCTTGGAGCTGTGCTTATTGCATGCATTATAAAATTTTTATTGTAATATACAGATTTCTACCAATTTCCACCAGCTTTTAGATGCCTGCTACAGGTAGGAGTTCACACTAACCACCTCCCATGATCTGACATTACCAATCAAGCACCATTTTCAGGCTCCTTTCAGAAAGGCTAGAAGCAAAATCACTGAAAACCATGATCCTGAAAGTCATTAATATGAGAACGCAGCAGTGGTTCTGCAAATGCTTTTCTGGGAGGAGATGATTTAAGCAGGGAAATGGAAACTTTGCTGCCACATTGCTATCAGTGTTGTAACTGTCTCCGTTTGCAAGAAATCCAGGTTATCCTTTCGTTCAGTCTTCACCGAGTTGCTGCAGAACGACAGTCAAGCATGCATTCAGAACACACGGGAAGAAGCCCTGGACAAACCTGCCATGAGAAACCTGTCCTGTTGTGGTTGCTGTGCAAAGTATTTTTCTGAGCAAGAGAGAGTGTTCAGCCCAAGGGCTGGGAGTACTTTCTAACCAGGCAGAGAGTGGAAATCTCTGCAAAAGGCCTGAATTTGCCATGGAAATGCTATGCCCCCGGGTTTCAAAAGCAGAAGCGAGACAGAGACAGAAAAGTACAACTTCACTCAAGCTATGAATAAATGCTTGTGCAGTAATGTTACAGAAATTGATATTATTATTAAGGCGAAGTATAGCTCGAGGAACTTTTTTTTTTTTTCCGAGTTGCAAATAATAACCCATTGCAGATGTAAAAACCATAGCCAGAGGACAGTGGCAGCCATACCCCAGAGCTGGGCAGGCACGGCCCCAGCTTCCCTGGGCAGGCTGACTGCCCTCCCCAGTCTCACACACAGAGCGCTGTTTGGGAGAGGCTTATCCTGTGCACCCAGAGACCCAGGTTTTTAACCAAAAGGATCCAGCTGGGTTGGGCAGCTAAAAAAACGCAGCAAGCTTTTCCAGTACTGACATCTTTCTTCTGAATGCGTCTCTAAAGGGTTATTTTGCTGAGGAGCACCCTGAGTCAGTGGTCCTTATCCCACCTGGTGTAGGCAGCTGGATCACAGCCTCCCTGGTACTCCTGCCCTACGCACTTTGCAAAGCCAGCTGCCTGCCTCGTCCTCTCCAGCCAGGAGCTCCTCTCCCTCCCAGCCCACTCCTCGGGCTGAGCCCTGAGTAAGTCTCCATTTTCAACTGCTTCTCAGCCACACAAGCTTGCAAACCGCCTCAGTCCTTTTCTCTCCTCCTTCATTTCCCTGGCTCCTTCCCATTTCCACCCTCTTCCTTTCTTAACCTGAAACCCACCCTCAGTCCTTGCAGCTTTGGCCCCCTCTTCTGTTAGCAAAAACAAACTCCCTGGTCATGTTCCCCTTGGAGGTTTGCCAAGTATTCATTAAGTGGAAATGCCACTTCCCTCCCCCCCCCCCCCCTTTTTTTTTTCTTCTTCTTTTTTCCCCCCTCCTTTCTGGAGGGCGACAGTAGAGCAGGTGTAAAGAGAACAAAGAGGCAATGCAAGTTGTCCCCGCAATACTGTAATACAGGGCGTGATGGTTGTCGGTGTCCTCTGCAGCAGAACTGCGTGGGCTCCAACACAGGTCTCATGGCCATTTCTGGCATCAAGAGTGCCTGGCCTGGGGGTTCGCTATATTAAAGAGTGGTGGTGTAGAGATCTCACCAATGTCTTGCAAATATCCAACTCTAGCCTGGCAGAAGCAAAGGGGAAGAGAAAAGGGAGCATGTGTATCTCTTGTGAAAATACACTCCGGTTCTTAATAACATGCATCCACCCTGGATGATGTTCTTGGAGACCGTTTCTGCCCTGAAGCACTTCCACATTTCTGCCAAAGCTCCTGACCGGGGAGTGCCCCTTTAGGTTTGCTATGGCTGCTTCCAGACATCACAGTTCAGCGTCCCCTGCTAAGACGTGACGGGGCATTTCACCTTCAGAAAAAGACTAGAAATCTAGCATCTCTAGCTGCGGTCATGTGGCATTACAGGGCAGGATTAGGGATTCAAGGTATATGAAACTGTGACTGCAGTGGTGCATTTAACCGCATGCCAGAATTCAAATGGCAGGGGGACATCCAGGGAGAACAATCCCAGAGCTGTGCGGGGTACGGAGACAAACAGGCAGGCCGGTCCCCACAAACCAAACTAGGTGTGATAGCAGCAAAAAACTGGCTTTGTATGAGGCCATATTTATTCTGGGATAATTCCTTCTGGAATGGAGTCATCTTGCTCCTTAAATGGATTAGAATGTAATAAAACAGAAATAAAGTTGTATATGTAGTTAAGTCCTCTACACTGAAAAAATAAATTATGCTGGGGAAAGAGAGACAATTAAGAGAAAACAGCTTTCCCATGAATACAAAGCTCACCATCTTTTATGCCTGCCTACAGACATGTAACATGCAGTAAGTATTTCACACGCTGCCCTTGTGTTTTGGTCCAGAAAACCTAAGGAGCCTGCTGGGTGTCTCACCTGGGGAGGGGGGAAATCTACCCGTAATAATTAAGAGCATCTTCCCCCAGCCTGTACCAGGGAGCACCAAGGCAGCTGTAATAGGGACTGAATCGAGTAACTCAACTCTTCACAGCACTGCTCCAGAGCGGTAAAACTTCCAGCGAAAGAAAAGCAGTCATTTTTGCTTCGTGTAAATCAAAACCAGCCCGAGGTCACCTAACGAAGGAGTTGTGTGAAACTCCATGTGTGTAGCAGAGAGCAGCACTTGGGCCAACTTCCTTGTTTAAGTGGCCAAAAAAAAGCCCAAGTGATCCTCAGCTACTGGATCTCCAGATGGCCATTGACCTTTATGTTTGTTTATTTTAAAGATGTGTCACTATTTTATTTTTCTCATAAGTCAAACAATTGAATGATTTCTAAATTCTCTTCCCTCTGACCTCTTTATTTTCTTCCTGGTTTATTCTAGAAATACTCATTCAAGACTCAAATATTAAGAGTGGGTATGGCCCAAATGTTGCAATTCTTCATTCCACAGATTGCTATCACTATTGCAATTGCTATTCCCTCTGGATCCGGAGAAACCCACACAAAAGGACACTATAAAATACACATTTGAATAGTATATGCAAGGAATATAAAATAGAGACTTTGAAGTATCCTTACAAAAATAATCCTTAAGAATTAGGAAGAAAGGGCATTATTTTTTACAAGGGGAGTTATAATTGATGCCTTCTGCTCTCAGCAATGCCTCAAAAGTTCATTTTGTGAATCCAGGTAATTATTAGGTGCTATGATTGCATTACCCCTGTGGAATCATTCTCTCAGGCTAAATTCACTTCTCCAGACACACCGGTATCACTCAGAGATTCTGCTTTTGAACAAAGATGACTTGACCTGCTTTGATCATACGTGCTGGGAGACAAGAGGTGGAGAGCTTAACAGAAGGGAATTCTAGAGAATGGAGGCAATCACACAGCCAGCTTTGTCAGACAGCTAAAATAGATGCTGCAATTTTGGAAGCGACTGTGGCTTTATTGCTCAGAGGCTGAAGAGCAGGCTTGCAACCTGGGCTCCCTCCATCAGCTGCCTCAAGGAGGGCTGGAATTCTGATGGCTAAACCGCAGTCCAGCAAGCCCAGGGGCTACAGGCTCCTTGCACAACCGTAATGCCGCCGGTATGTTTAGGATGGTGTAACACCCCTAGCAGACCACAACTGCTTTATACTGCCACAGTTATGTCCATACAGTTTATACCATTACAAATAGTGTACTGGTCCACAGCCTACCAGACATGGTTATCCCAGTAGCAAATGAATACCACGTCTAAATCCAGACAAATTCTTCGTTAAGGTAATGAGTCACACCAGAGACGATTCTGCTCCATTATCTCCACAGCCTAAACTAAGAAAGGGCCATGGGAGCTGAAGAACAGTTTATAAAGCTATGCACTGGGCTCTGCTGGCACTGAGCATCCTAAACTACAAACTGGCATCCTGCAGGACCTGGCCCGTCACTGACCTGAAAGCTCCTCTGCCCAGGACTCCTCCTACCATCACTTCCAACCACACTGGTCCTGACACCACCTTCCTTACCACAGAGCAATTAAAAAAGAAACTCCAAAACCCGCACACTTCCCTTCATGCTATTATTAATTCAAATAGTCTCAGATTTGTGTGAGCGCTCAAAATTACACCAAAATAATTTATATGCTCTTACTGGGCTGAACATGCTAAAGAATCAAGCCCCAGCAAATAAACCCCCAGTGTCCTGTGGGAGAGACACCATCAGACCTTTAAAGTGTCGCAGCACTTGAGGGCGCTGCTGCAATAAATTTAACTCACCCTAAAAACCTCTACTTAGTTTTATTATGAATTAAAGTCTTCTGTTAACATATCAGTGACCGGTGTTGACACTTACTTATACTATTGCTGTTACACAGTGGCCCTACTATTTTGGTAAACAATGAGCAGAAGTTAGGACTAACATTTAACATTCAAGGTTAGCACCTAGTTATCCTTTCAAATATTCGCACAAAGTGATAAAGTGGAAGGAGGACAAGAAAACAGTTTAATTCAGAATTTTTTTTCCAGTATAATTTATTTGCTCTGGGTGAAATGAGGAGGTGTGAGAAGTCATATCTGTTCATGGAACTAAAAAAAAAAAATTGGGGGTGAAGATGGAAACACCACTTTCTCTTAAGCGAGATACATGAGTTGCTGTAGTCCTTTATGGGCAGACTGACTACACTGTTCTGCTCTGTTTTCCCTGACCTTTCATAGCATCCTTCCTGCAAAGGCTTCTTGGCCCCCACAAATAAACCCACATCCCTCCTGCACCTTCCACCTGCTACATCCTCCACTGCATCCTTCCCACCTTCCTTCTTGCAGGAGCCAGGTCCTGCAGGATGCTGATGTGCAGTCTGGGATGCTCAGTGCCAGATCCAAGATCCACCTGTATCCGTGATTGTTTTCTTCAGAGTCTGCCCCAAGTGCACATCTACCTCCAGTGTTGGGTTGTGGACACCTATGTTCTCCATGGGTTATGGTAATGTTTCAGCTTTCTCTGAATTAATGTAACTAGTCCCCCATTTTTTTCCTGCTCCAATGTGAAACAGGTTGAAGGAAAAAAAAAAAAAAAAAAAAAAAAAGAGTCTTTTGACTGTTAGAACTTGCCAGCCTGAGAAAACTCTCTGTTCAGAAGTTCTGCCAATACAACGTTGCATTTGCTGACATCCTTTTTTTATCACAGGACTTCCGTATTTTGTTCTCTTTCTCAATTTTGAGCAGTATGCTCAACATTTTTCATTGTAGTAGTTTATTAATTACATGGTCGTCTCAAAAATATATATTGGGGGGGAGAAAACTGACAATTTTACATTTGAACTTCTGATTAATACTGACTGCTTAACAGAGAAAGAGTAAAGGGAAACAGTGAAGACTGAAAAGAACTTTCACAACTTTTTTTTTTTCCTACTCCTGCAGCACTGTATTTCCCCATTTTATTCAACAGTTGTCTGTGTCCTTAAGAATTTAATATTTAAAAACGTCCTTGTCAGTGTTTCAGAAAATGCCTGACCTTAATTCTGAGAAAGCAGAAATATCGTAAAGCAGGTGTGCTTGACAACACATCCTAAAGTATACAGACTGTTTTGCCAAAGGTTAGAGACAACTACAGCATCAGTCCTAAAAAAATACATTGATGTAAGGACTACTGCCTACATGTCAAAAGCCATCTGCAAGTGTAAAAAGGCAGGGACAAAGTTAATAAAGGGAAAGAAATCGAAGAAAGATGCCCTAAAATCCACATTTGTCAAGAAAAGATAAGAAAACAAAGAATAGAGCACAAGTCCTTTATCAGTCCTTTATCTGCAAACAAATGAATCCTTTCTTCTGTAGTGTTCTCTAATTAGTTAAAAGTAGGAGTTAAGCTTTAAAAATAAGTAATAACAAACAGTGCATGTCCAATTTTAACAGTTCTTCTAGTTGTGACATGATACCGATCTCCGTGTTTATAGCTGGAAACCAGAGCAGCACATTTTACCCTTGAGTTTTGGCTTGCTGAAGCCCTCGAGAAGGCTCAACACGACTTGAGATGGCAGGCAGACTGACAGCCGAGCTGCTCCCTGGGATCAGTTACCTACCAAGAGATCTCCATTTGGCGGGGGTGGAAATCTTTCAATCTTGTATCTTTTCCTGCCAAACCAGCATAGCTGGAATCTTCTGTTAACAGCCAGCATAGTAATTTGCTGAGCTTCAGACTTAGCATTTTACCAAGACACTCGAAAACCTCATACATCTGCTAAGTTCAAACCTTCTAGGAACAATTCCAATAAGATGCTTCATGTTTCCTGCTCCATGCAAAAAAAAAAAAAACCAACCTCATCTATAATTGACCTTGACAGATATTGAGAACATTTGGCACCTATTAAACCCCCTTTAAGATGAGACCCTCTGAGCTATAAAAAGAAATGTAAATGTGAACTTTATACCACATTTAGTTCACTGGAAACACTACCGTGGTAGGTTCAGTCAGTTATTTTCCATTGAAAAGTTATCTTAAAATATGTCCAGAACTAACTTTTTAAACGTTTATTGAGCAAGTAGGAGCCTTCTGTTTCATCCTACGCATCTGCTTTTTGCAGACAAGCTATTAAAAGAAATACCTGACAAAGTGATCTGCATAGCATTGCCATTGTCCATCTGTCTGGGCCACAAGATATGCACAGGGGACAGTTGGAAAAATACAAAAATCCACTTAATTAACTTTTGTAAGTCATAAGTAGGAATAATTCTCAGTACAAGATCACTAGAACCTCTATCAGGCCACATCTAGGAAGCAGAGCCAAAGCCAGGAACTATCAACAGCGAGAAGCTCTGTCTTGGTTGACACAAGGGCTGCTGTCATTAGAGCCACAACCCACTGAAGTGTCAACAAACAAATCCTTAATCAAAGGACAGGAGGAGAAAATATATTGGAGGTTTTAGAGGTCCAAGAACACCGCTTCTCCTTGAGAAATGGAAAGGTCCAGCTTGGAAATAGGGCCAGCCAGCATTTGGCTCTCCCTTACTAATTAAAACATAAGTGTTTGGCTGTTCCTTGAGTTAACCCAAGGAAAAGCCCTCTTCCCCCAACACTATCCTCACCACCATGATCAGCTCCTGCATGAGGGTGTCTCCCAGAACTCACTGTGCTGAGACACTTTTTTTTCCATAAGCATCTGGGTCAGATGTGACATAATCTCTTTCTGGAGGGAATTTTGGGAAGTGCTGGAAAACTGCTGCTTCCCAAGTGACAGAAGCAGGATTTTCTTTATGCACAGTGGGATGCAGGTGGAGGGTAAAGCTAAAAAGTAAATAGAAATCTCATCTAATAACGCAACATGGACAAGTTCCTAATGACCAAGACACACACTCTTCTTGCGACATCTTCACAGGAGAGCTGAACTGAACCAAACCGCCCCCACAGATGTAAGAAATTAATGCAGTCCCGGCTCTGTTCCCATGGGGAGTTGGCAGGGATCCCTCCCACCCCACAGGCACAGCTTCAGCACTTCAGCTACACAAAAATCCCACTTTCTCTCCTGAAACACAATAGCTCCAACAGCATCTCACAGGGCTCCAGTGTGAAAGGATGAGCCATTTCTGTACTCCAACACAAAACGTGCTCGACTCCGAGTGCACAAACACAAAGAACTATTCTTGCTCAGAACCAGGTCTTGCCCAGCGCCTTTTGCTGTGATCACTCTCGAGCTGGAGCACGCTACCCTGTACCAGGCTATTCACCGAAACGTAGCGTGTGAATCACGAACTGGGCGATAGCTGCCCATCCTCGAAAGCACAGACATTGCAATGCTGCAGGGCAAGGCTTGAAGTTGGTTCAGGGCCTTTCACTTGATGAAATTGTAAAAAATTGGAACAGTCCTTCTGGTTTTGGCATAAAAAAAAAATCCTGCCTAGCAGAAGGAATGCCTGAGCATACTGATGGCTCAGGACAGACGTGCCAGGATGGACACAGAGCTACAAGAAGAATGTGGGACCGAACTGTAAATTCTCCATCTCAAAAGCAGTAGACAAATCCCGCAATCTTGAAAGACTTAGAAACAGCACAGGTTTAAGTTTAACAGTTAGCTATTGACCATGCCAATGATATTAGGCAAATAACCATTCAAAAATCTTAGAATTTCTCTGGAATAAATTAAATCCAACTATTTAGAAATTGATATTCTGAAAACTAAATAAGAGCTTTCTAGCAGTCAAAATAAAGTTTCACCATCATGTGGATTACCAAATAGCCATTCAATATAACAAAAATCACTCATTTGTATAAAATTGTTGTAAATAATAAAGCTTATTTATTATTATTAATACAGATTATTTGAAGCCTGGGGATTTAAAAAAAAAAACAAAACCAAAAAAACCCAGCCACAAAGTAGCTACATCGAGGCACTGTACTGACTACCAGTGGCACAAGACCAATTCCTGCTTTTCTCGCGATCACCAACGTTCGTGACTTTTCAGTATGCCAGTCTGATATTATTATTCTTGCCACTCACTCAGGCAAAGCCATCTGTACTGAGGACCGTATCCTTACCCCGTGCGGGGTTCCCATACCCTCCAGGTTCTTTAAGGGGCAGCCTTCCTTGGTGTTAAGCATGGCAAAAAACCCCACAGGCCATATGCCTGTCGGGTTACTGAATGCTTTCCATTCTGAACACACCTCGAAGGGTGTCCTCCAACATTTTCCAGGGTCGCATGGATGAACTCCTAATTCCCCAGTGAAAGACAATTACCAAGTTAGATCTGTTGCAACTGTTAAAAAATTTAGGGGTTAGGATTATATGGAACTATACAACTTGTCTTTGTCAAAGGTATTTAGGTGTTGGGTTTTTTTAAAAAAAAAAAGAAAAACAAAACGGAGTTTCTTCTTCTCAGCTTTTCCGTTTGGCCCTCTATGACCTTTCATCTACCGACTTCCCTGCTATTGCAAGGGGTCAAAGTCCGGTCCCTTGATCACTTCCCCAGCCATTCTCAGAAACTCTGAGTTCTTGAGGCTTCTTGATTTATTTTTTGTCCGTAGGGCTTTAAATTTGTAAGAAGGTGCCTGTGATCCTAAGGCTTGTAGTATATATCCTGGTGGATTTTTCATTATTTACTGCATTTTCCATGTTTGTCTGTGACAAAAGAGAACTCGAGCAAATGCTCCTGAGAGTCTACTCACATCTTGCTAAAGCAGCCACCACAAAGGAGTTCGCTTGCTAGTCCGCAGCATGGCTGGTTTGTATAAAAAAAAAAAGAGTCCTCTTCACCCCTCCAAGGAAGTTTCAAGTGAATAAATAACTCTGTTGGACTTGGAAGCAAGTTGTCCAAATTAAAACTTAATTCTCAAATGATTATTTTGAAGTGACAGAAAATTAACCAGTCTGAGGTGAAGCCTTATGAGTGTAGTATCTCCAGTGGCAGAGAACTGGGCTTTCTGCTCTTGATGCAAAGAAATACTTCAATTATTTCAAGACACTTTTGCCATAGTTTAACCCTTACATTAATACATAAGCCTGCATGAAAACTGTTCTGTGAGAAAAATATACCAGAGAATATTCATATTTTCAATCTGATTCTAAAGATGCAGCTTCAAAATGCAAACGCAGTATGCTAGCAAACTTGTTTTGACTGTGCAAATAAGTTTTTTAAAAATTGTTTCTTGAAGCCCAGCAAAAGTTGGGCTTGAAATCTCTCAGTGGAATTACATTTTCGTTCAAACAATACCATGCAGTTTGGAAGCCACAGAAAATATCTATTAAGACAGTTGCTAATTTAGAGAAAAAATGACCCCATCTGGAACAGCATCTGCAGTGCTGTTCATTGCACCACAAGAAAAATATTATTGTACTGCAGTGTGTGAAGCTTTGTAACAAAGATGACGCCAGGTCAAAAGAATCTAACTTACAAAGAAAGGTTGAGGTTAAGGTCTTGCTTTTACTGTAAAAGATTAAGCCCAAAAGGAAGTTTAACATGAAGGAAGGGGTGGAAAAAAGATGAACTGAACTGACAGCTAACAAACTTTTTTCCCCCCCTGTGAACAATAAAGGTTTCTAACTCCAGGAGGATGCCTTCCAATAATGCAAACTGAGGTAAGTAAATTAAGAGACCTTAGGAAGCATTATTTTGAACATAAAGAAATACATGCATAGCGAAAGCATGATCAGAGCAGATCACTTAAGTAAGGCTTAAGGAAATGCAGAGACTCCAAAGAGAACCGAGGGGAAACTACAACACTAATTTAGAAACCTCAGTGCCTTAAACAGAGAGGATGAGTCAGGTATTTATGAACAACAGCTTCAAGTCAGGGTGAGTAAGGGCGTACCAGAACTACCTGATGGGAAACATGAAACAAAGGGGGGTTTTGCATTAGGCATTTGCCCATGCAGCAGTGTCGAGTCTTGGTCAGCCCTGGGCACGTATGGTAGAAGACACAGTTACCAAGAAAACTTCACGGAAGCAAGAGAGGTACCAATGAATTCGGCAATCTCCATGATTAGGAAACAGCCAAGTGAGATGCAGAGGACCTGACATGTAGTTTAAGGCATCAGAAAGGAAATTAGGCACTTATCCCCTTTAGCAGAGTTAGTTCTGAGATAAGACAACGACAGAAAGGACAACAGAAAACCCACTAGGTGCCAGTTTTGTACTGATGACAGCAGGAGGGAAGGGAGCAGGCTCTGAATGAAGCAGCTGCAAAATGAACTGAGAGTCCAGAGAGAAGCAGCTGTAGAAAAAGAGGTTCTGATGGGGCATTTGTTAAAATAAAAGCGAGATGAGTTTTCAGAAAGCATCCTGTCAGTGGTAAGGGTTCAGAAATGCTAACGTATTTTTCTGAAAGCAGATCTAACATACTGTAGCTGTGGAAAGCGTGTTGGGGAACAGAGCAGTGGGCAAACCAACAGGGACAACAAGATGCAGTAGACAAGACAGAGACCAACTGGTCATGGACAACACCCACTGAGATCAGCAGTGGTTCAGGGGAATCACCCTTCTCACAGGACTACAAGCTGTAGACCACAGATGACTTAAGCCCCGTGTTTCTAATGGCATGCTGAGCACACGTGGAGGAGCAAGCTGGTGACCACCCCAGCTGACAGCCGCAGGAGGAGAACCTGGGGAAGCAGGAGCTGTCAGGGGTGGCGAGAGCAGACACAGCTTCCTTCGTCTCTTCTCTCCAGTACAATACTCTGTTCACTTCATTCATCCAGCCTGTAACCTGTGAATAGGGACATGGAGTTCATCATCCGTGGCTTACGGGTGGATGCTCAAGCTGACGATGCTTAAAGGTTTTAATAAGGACCAACTAAATAGCTTTAACAAAGACTTGGTAAAAACTGACAGAAACTCTTCCTGTTGGAATGGCATTGGATATTCTGATGTTGCACACACAAAAATCTCAATTATACTTTGGTATTAAAGTAGGCATAAGGATAAAGTCCTCCATTCATTTATGGCTTGCTCAAATCTCCTGCATTCCTCCACAGCCAAAGCAACACGTGACAACACGCTGTCACATATGCACATGTATCGGCCAGGCATCAGCTAAGAAACAAACACGCATCACTGACGATACACCTCTGCCTCCAAAAGCCAGGCCATTCACACTTAAACCTACGAGCAAATTTCTCCTCAACTGCAGCATCGTTAGCCATAGAAATCTATCAGTAAGTCATCCTCTAAAGAAACTACAAACGAATACTGCCCATCCTCAAGCAATAGTAGCAGGGTAGCACCATGGTGCAATGGAGACGTACTGGATTGCCCGAAGAGATGACCTCCCCACGCCGCCTCTTTGGCTCTTGGCTAACGCTGTCTGCCGTCATCGCGTTGATTGTGCTTTCCTGAATTCTCAATTCCAATTTCAGATTAAATTACTCCAGCAGTATTCCTAAGAAAGAGGTGATCTGTACTGGGTGAGATCAGTGGGAAATGAAGATTCTAAGCATTCTAGTACCACACCAAGCCTGATGTTGAGTAATCCAGATTTCAGCGGAATTAAACAGCGTGCAGTTATACAGGACTGCAAACATCTGTTTTCAAGACGTGTCCAGATCATTAGCAGCTAATTCTACATCTCTGTTACATGCCCTGCCATATGCTGGGGGATAATCTCAGCAAGCAACAGGGATTTTCATCTCAAATCCTAACAAATCTGCTCTGCAAGGCTTCATGGTTTTTCTTATGTCACTTATTAGATAATACCTCTCAGCTGCTCCTCTCTGCTCTTTCCATGCCTTGCATCTATTCTTTCACAGCACCCAAAGGCTCCTGCAACCTGCCTAGTAACAACTAACAATTTCTTCATGCCATCCTAGAAAAAATTCCCTCCTTTGCCAAGGGTAAATACAAAATTTACCTCCTGGATAAACTCACACTCGGGCTGTCCCCTCCCCAGCTAGCGCTGCCACCTGCAAGAGGTCCAAGGCAGGAGAGTCACACGCACTGGGCAGGGCTCTGAAAGTTTTTGTCCGTCACTGGTGGGAGCAGCCTTCTGCTCTTGTTCAAGCTCCTGGTTAGGGTTACATGTCTGTGCATGTAGCAAACAGCACATAAAGAACAAAGGGAGAAGATCTGGGTTTATAAGCAACTTCATTAACTGAAAATCAGAGATCTTTTTGGCACTTTGCTTGGCAAAATCAAGGTGCCTACACTGAAAGCTGTGATGGCACTTTTGTGGCCATAACAAATGTGTATATACACAAGCAGGATTCGATCTTTGGCATTAAGCAACAGTAACAACAAAACTGGAGGTGACTGCAGTACTGACAAAAGACGAGAGGCGGACTGCTCTGGAGCCTGAATGGACTCCCTTCTCCAGGAGATAAGCAGAGGCATCATGAATCTGTCACATTCCCCAAGGTGGCATCCCTTCTCTGCACAAGGGGGTACAAAATCTCACTCAAGCTTTGGCCTCTTTGTTCCCTAGCAAGGTGTTATCCGTGCTGGGCTTTCCGACAGACCTACCAGTTGCTTCAGCCCCAGGGGCATCTCCTGAATGCCGGCTGGGAAGAGGAGCAGCTGTCAGCAAGAGCTGCTGGTGTTTCCACACCGCACGTCCCATCCTCCAGATGAACGATGGCAGCAGCCTTGAAACGATCTTGAATGAACTGCGGCAGACCAACCTCAGGGTGGGGAGAGTGGTGAGGATTTAGCGGTCCTGTCTCCTGCCAGCCCGCCAAGAAGCAAGCAGCGTGATGAGAAGTTCCTGCAATCCCATAGCTTCCACCGAAGCCATGAGTGGTGGTGCTGCTGCTGACGAGGAGGGACGTGCAGATGGGATATTTTTATCTCCTCTTCATTCCCATCCCTGTCAATCCAAAACAAACTTCAACTAGTTAGAGGTGGGAAAGATGGTTCACTATGAGAAAAGGATTCCCTGGCTTGATTTGTGTCACCGCTGGCTACGTGGATACGTGCCACTGCGGTGGCACAGCTGCATCATTCCTGCTTCCCAGCTTCCAGTAACCTTTCCAGACTAAAATAGCAGACCTACTGCTTGATTTTTAGCAGCTGAAGAGCAGCAGTAAACCACATAAGTATTATGTAAAATGATCTTTTTCTAAGTATATGTTTATTGTGCACAGAAGAAGTGGATTTAATTACAAACAACTGGAAGTTTTTAACAGTCTGGATTGCCCCCTACTCCCTTTCTAAAAACTAAGGTTTGGCAGCAGCTTTTGGGTTTCATTGCAAGTCTTCTAAGTATTTCCTTGGAAAGACTTTACACTTGGTCCCAGGCAAGCAGTCAAAATCAACATTTAAAAAGCATGCCCTGCATAATTTCCAGGATTCGGCAGCATTAAGGTATACTTACGGAGGCCAGGAGGAGAACTGCTTTTTGTGCTTTTTGACTTCGTGCATAAAGCTGGTCTTCAGACAAGGAAGTTTATATTCCAAATAATATTTTTAACTACATGTGGTCAAGTACATAACTTATCAGGCCTTTCCTCATCCCCCTCCCAAAATAAGCCTGAATGGTAAATATCTTTGCAGTATTTAGTTTTTGCTTAGACCTCTACTAGGAGCAACAGATTCTCAAACCTAACAGAGAGTTATTCGATGGCAGAAAAAGTTTCAAATAACATTTTCTTAAACTCCTTTATCAGTGAAACTACAATTTGGGCCCCGATAGTGATACTTAGGCTAAATTGGCTGGTTCTGCACCGAAGTGAATTAAGCATGATTTCGTGGTGTGTCACCGTGCCTTGCCCGGGGGATGGAGTGCTGTCCCCTTGCCGACAGGACAGCAGCACGCAGGTGACTGTTCCCATGGGCTCTGAAAGGGGACGGCTGACACTGCCCTCCCTCGTGTGAATAATCCCATTGAAATCGCCAGGACCGTGGTGGAGTCTGCAAGACTGAAACTCCTGGTTTGATCCAAAGGCCAAGAATGAAATTTCACCTATTTCATCTGTTTGCTAATCAAACAGGCCTGTGCAAATTGCTCCTGGCTTTCCAAAAGCAGTGCACGTGGCACTTTTGGATATGCATGTTTAAGGACTATCCACTAAAATTTGACCTCAATTTTTGTTTTGGGGAAAAACAGACAACAAGGAGTATTTTCCTTGTGAACATTTGAAGTGTTTTTAAAAACAAATACATATTCTTCTGAAATATCTGCAAATCAAGTCCTACGTCACTCACCACCTAAAAACAACAAAATGCTACAGACGAGATTAAACTTCACAGAAGCTGAGAGAAATGAGAGCACAGGTAGTGTTAAGGAATCAGGCTTAGCAGAGAAAATATCTTTCAGCTCTTACAGTCTGAAAGGTACTTGTTATATGTTTTTAATCGCCAGAGAAAAATCGGGTCTATCAAATTGTGAGTTTCCTGTGTGGAGATAAGGCAGGGAAAGCATCAAGAGATTATTTTATGCAGTGTTTTTCTTCCAACCAGACAGTTTTAACTGGTATTTATAAAAAACAAAAACCTGAATGCAGATTTTCGGCTCACAATAGCATGCCCTTCTCCTCAGTGTCTCCGTTTCCTCCCCTTGTAAAGTCCCAGTCCCACAAAACCCCCTGCGCTCCAGAAAACCTCCCGGCTAACCAGCGATCCTGAGATTTCAGCATAGAAAACAACCAGGAAAAATGCAAAGCCAAACAAATACAGCCCACATATTAAAAACTTTGTTCGGTAGGGGGGTGGGGAGGGGAAGAGGAAGAGGTTGTGGTGTAACGCGTGATGAGGCTGTCACTGAGAAAGAGAAGGACAAACCCTGTAAAGTGCTTTCCCCCCGCCTCATTTCAGCATCTCCCCATCAGAGCTGCTGATCAGGCGTAGCCCGAGCTCTGCGCCCTGCGCACCCCGGGGGACCAGAGCCGCTCTGCGGGCACTGCCACGGGGCAGTCACGCTCTGTAATAGCTCGGGGATAGACAAGCAAGACAACTGCTGGTTTCCACTACGGGCTCTCTGTGCTCCAGGCTACGTGGACTCAAACCTGGTTATCTCCACCTGGAAGCCAGCAGAGCTCATGAACTCTGAGAAGATAAGCGACAGGATTGCACAGTTGTCAGCGTCCCGGTCAAACTGCCATAAGCAAAATTAGAGAATCAGAAAGGACTAACATAAACCGGTCGCCTTGCTTCGATGCCTGAAACTTGTCTCCTACAGTGCAAGGCAATATTAGAAGCTCAAAGTAACACTAAGCATATCTTCCTTGGAGATGGCAACTGTGCTCTCTGAATGGTTCCCAAGCGAGTACATGTAGCACAGGCATCAGTTAGGGCACTCACCCATACACTGAAATTAAACCTATAGCTACTCCTTGCTTACTCAGCCGACAGGTATGAGCCTAGTTGCACTGCCTCATGGCTCCTTTCATCATGCAAAGGAAGATGGAGGTGAAGATGGACCCTCTTCAGTCTCAGCAGGGGTGAAGAAGACAGCCTGATCCCTGGGGTACTCTGCTATTTTTGCCTTGACAAAAAGAGAAAGGACACTTAAAGTAACAGTAAAAAACATAGTTCTGAGGTTATTTTGATTTGCAATGATGAGAAAACAGAGCTGGGTTCTCCACAAATACGTGCCAACCAGTCTGTGATGAAAAGCTTTAAGACTTTCTTATAAACAGTAGAGCTGGAGCCTGGAGAATCCCTTCCACCAGCCTTTGGTTCCTGCACATGCTGGCACACAACACACATTCATCAATAGCAAGACCATGATCAGAATTGTTTCAGTATCTCAGGGAAATCCAACATCTCTACAACATGACAGGAGCAATTTATAGTTCAGGCTCACGTTTCTGGCTGCCCCGACTACCCCATAACCAGTGTTGAACGGCCCAAGGGAGCAGCACACGTGCACTGCGCCTTACAAGCTCCTCTGCAATGCAACCTGCTCTTTAGCTGTCAGTAACAGCACTTGGTCGAGATACCACTGAATTTCAAAATCCAATTAATGTTCCCAAAATGCAAGCCTTAGATTTTTTAAAAGCAACTTATTTTGGGTTAGTGTTCCTATAATTTAATGTGGAGGAAGCCTGTGGTAGGCACAGATGTGAGAACTGCTAGGGACGCAGGGGTGGGATCGCAGCACTGCACCGGACAGCCCAGGGCAGGAGGATCCAGCGAGAGCTCAGAAAGCTCTCTGATCGCGTCTGAAATTGTGCTTTAAAATGAAAACCTCTTCCATGAAAACCCATATAAAAGCTCTTTTCCAGTCACACTGGCAGAATCCCACCTTACACATGAATCACCTTCGGTTGACAGGGGAAGCTGCAGGGGACATTTCCACAAGCAGCTCCCACAGCTCTTTTCCACTGGCGCTGTAATAAATGCCATCCCCACGCAGGGCGCACACACACACAGGATGGGCGAGGGGTTGGGCCCTTCGTTCATTTGTTTTTCCACTGAACCCGATATACCTCCTTGAGGTCAAAGTCATGAAGTTGCGGCAGCATTGCTATGCACAAACAAACCTGTGTGAAGCTGCGCTGGGGTAGAAGTGTGTGGATTTGGTTTCTGAAAATAGTGCTGAATACACTGACAGCCTAGTGCCAAGCTCAGCCTTCTGGGATGGAGACATACCAGGGGATGGGAGGCACCAGGTTGGTTTGTTTGGTGTGTTGTCTATGATTTTAATATGCAAATTCCTCCTTGCAAGAAGATTTAATTGTGCTTAGGATGGGGAAAAGGCGAAGGAATAGTCCTTCAGTTGGAGGAACCTCCCCCCAACTCTTCCTCCAACTTGAATCAGAATTTATCTGGGTTTTCCCAGGAATTTCAGGACTCCCCGCCCTCCCTTCCAACACACTGCAGTGGAGACTAAAGTAGCTAAACAGAGTGAGACTGTAGATTTTAAAATTGTGTCTTATTCCTTGTTAGGAACCGACCCATCCTCCTCAGCATCCTCTTCCTTCAGTGGGCAAAATAAATAGTAGCAACTTTCTGACATCTGTTTAACACCCTCTGCCTCCCCACCCACCCCACGTTCCTCAATGCAGAGAATATTAATCTCCCCCCCCCCCCCCCCTTTTTTT
>NW_008794883.1:394585-403156 GCF_000699145.1 Aptenodytes forsteri | reverse complement strand
AGTGACATACAAATCTTATAAAATGCTGCTCAGAGACAGATACTGTGGATTTTCTTTGCAGAGGGAACACGTTAGAGGAAGTAAAGAAAACTTCAGCTGAGCTATTTATAAAGCATACGGTGGCTTGTTCCTCAAATGCTTCATTGACCAGGGGAACAATGAGAATAAGTCATCGAGTTCAAAACCCCTTCTTGAGACACATCCTTCAGGTCTGAATATCTAAAGTATTATGGATTTATACGCTTGGTAACCGGGCTTTCGTATGAGAAGTATCTGAGTTGTCCTCACTCCAGGAAATTGCCAAGCTTTTTTTTCTTGCCTTTTCTAAATTACAGCAATTAGAAGGAAATTCAATGAAATCACGCATATTTGTGAATAAGTACACTCCCAAATTTAGGAAGAACTGCAGGTAGTTAGAACTAACTGCGCTCTTCAAGGTCTTTCCTCAATGAATATGAACACACCTTATGAAGATGCATGGGTATCCATAGCACACAAAATGGTCATAAAGAAACTACCCACATTTCTGTTGGGATGACTATTAATCCCTTTTTTCTGACCCTACAGGTTTTAATCAAACTGGGATTGCCGGCTAACACACTTTTCAGCATCTTGCTAGACACCTGTGCACAAGTGGAGCTCCAGAAGCCGAGGTATTGTCTGCATGAGGCTGTTCAAGGGCAGACAGTACTGGAAAGGCACCAAAATTTTGTGCAAAGGAGGCCCACATTTCCATGTAAGAAGCTCACCTAGGCGTAGAGCAACGGGGATTAGCTCATGCAAATACCATGAAGTCCACCCTTTAGATTGAAATGCTATAACCAGGATGGATGTGCCAGTATCTCTCCCTTCTACTATAAGGTCCAACCCCGCTGAACAGTATGTTGAAGTGATCAGTTATTTATGAGGAACACTCAAAGAGCCTAAGCCCTTCCCCTGCAAAGAGCAAAAATACTCAGTGATTTCTGGAAAAGTCTCTTAAGGTTACAGATGCCAAAGGAGAACACGAACAAACCACCAGCTAGTACAAATGCTTTTAGCAGTAACACTTGAAAGTGTTAAAAATTAAAACATCAGCCACGTAGTTTCAGCAGTGTTACTGGCTGACTAACAGGCTAACACACACACGAGCCCTTCTAGTGTTGCGTGGAAGTTTCTGCAGGAATAATGACATGCATGACCATGAAGGTGTAGTGTATATTTGGAGTCAAAGTGGGATGGCATTCTACACATCTCTTTTGAGTCTCTCTCATCCCTCCTTCCCAAGGAAGCTATATGAAGAGCAAGGGTCAATAGAGAATTATTAGATTCTTCCAACAGAAAAAAAAAAAATGGGTAGACATCAGGTATGAAAGCCAGAGCGGTCATAGCTGGAGGCTACTTTCCTAACCCTGACTGCAAGGTTTTCACCCAACCCAAGGAAGGAAAACAAAATTTCTCTATAGTCCAGATATTCTACCTTCAGGCACCTGCCAGTCCTGCCTGAACTGCCCCAGACACCTCTTTGAGGCAGCATACAACAACACAAACACAGCTCCAACCGTACATTGGAGATAAATGCTAAGAAACATGAGAGAATTTGAACCGTGTTTTTGCGGGCAGCTCCAAAAACTTCACAAGTGCCTCATGAATCAGACAGAAGGAGTTTGCTTGTACTTATTACAGCAGTCAAGTTTGAACTATAAATAACATTACAGTGCTTGGTCTCCGCTCTCTTCTTTTCCTGTTCTTTATTTTTAACTTTTATTTATTTCCAAAGTATTTCTTCTTTTAAGAAGCACCAGGTTGGGTTCAGTCCTCCTCTCTCTCCTTTTTTTCACTGCTGGTCCTTTCCATCAGCTATTCCCAACCATGACACTGCCAGGTCTAGAGAAACCCTTGCAAAGGAGACAGTTCAATTTAAGGTGTCCCAGTGCAGAAAGGAGCCGACAGTTGCACAGAAGCAATCAAGACATTTTGTCTGCTCTGGAAACAGATGGTGCTGACTGAGCAACAGGATGACAAGCTTCTGCCAGCCCTGTTGCACCTAAACCAGCAGCAGTTTGAGCCTACCATGCCAGCCACTAGTTAAAAATATAACAGCATAGGTGAGACCTAAGTGTCACCATTTAATAATTGATATTGTGCTCAGCAGGTAACCTCTTTGTAACTAAAAATAGAGGCTATACATAGATATTTCCATAACTTTGCATTTCGCTTTCAAGTCAGGCCACCCATTCACACCGGAAAACCCTCTCCCCCAACCTCTTCCCATTCCCACAGAAAAACTTCACAGGACTCAGCTGCCCTAATAACAAGCTTCTGACTCCAGTCAACTTGTGTGCTAGGGGAGTCTTAACTTCTTTCAGGCAAGAAATGTGGTGGTTTCACTCACTACTTGTGATGCCAGTAGGTACAACAGCCAGCCTTTCTACAGGTGGAAAGGAAAAGCTGCTACCTTCCTTCAGAATAAGAGATGGAGCAAACGGCTAAAAAGCAATAGTAAAAAAAGAGAGCACCGTTGGAGTGGAGTTTTAGCTTTAAAAAAAAAAAAGTCTCTGATAACTCTGAAATGAGGTCCATGGCTACACATGAATGCGGCCTCTCTAGAGTGATGGATGATGATCTTTATCCCACCAGGCATTTAATGAGTAAAAATACAGATTACCACTAACGCAGAGATTGCATATATGCTGGGGAAGGGGAGAGATGATGTACATTTATGTTGCCGTATGACTGCACAGCCGTGGTTGGTCCTAGGGATCCCCTGATCCCCCTTCCCACAAAAAAATCCATGCTTACACTTGCACAGAGCATCCCTGCAGCTTTAGCTGTAACTGTGAAAGTAATTATCTTGCAGTTCGAATCTCTATACAGAGAACATCATCCTAGCATCAATACAGCATGCCATCCATTAGCAGCCCTTCATCATAACACTTTTATAGCAGTGCTGCTGTAGGTTTCCTGACACCTTCCATTGCCAGGCCCTGTTTGAAGTAGCTCAAACTTTGCCAACCTTCAAATATGCTGGCTGAAGCTCTCCACACCATGTGTCTGCCTGAGGGTAATGATTTTTTTTTTTGTTTATGTGGAGGTGGTACAAGGAAAGTCAAGGTCAGGAGCTCTCCAGGAAAAAACAAACAAAAAACCAAACAAACCAAAAAACCCCAAAGAAGAAAGCAGGGAATGATGAGTAGCTTGCCTGTCTCCTTTCTATGAGATTTTAAAATGGGAGCAGGAGATAAACTACTTTACTAAGTGATCTAAAGCATAGAGGTGCCAGTGCTGAAGACGCTACATTGCTCTGAGGATCAGCGAATGTTCACCAAATCACATCACAGTCCTGGAGCCAGCATTGCTTGCACACTGAGTAAAGCCTTGTTAGTTTGCAAAGCTTTCCAGGTATTTTTGTTCAGGGTGAACATGCTCCACACCCAGAAGATCTGTTTACCAACTGAACAGGCAGCACTCTATGCCATAGAGCACATTTTGTATAGAGCGGTGGGAACCAAGTAGGACTCGTCTTGCAGAGGCTTTTCATGGTGAAGGAAGACCCGTAATTAGCATACCACCTCCTGGTGTCCACAGCAGGATCGTCATGTCTGCACTGGAAAGTACTGGGCAGATGGAAACCACAGAGATTCCCATGCCCAAGTGTTCTTGTAGTATCTGCTAATTACTGGGAACCCTATTGGAAAATATTGTAATTCCTTCAACGCTAATGACAGTCCATTTGGAGAACAACCGTGTACCGCTGCCCTGCGAGCTGCTATCGCAGTGCGCAGGGGGCAGGTTGTTCAGCAGGGCAGCCCGTTACAAGATACTCACGTCACAAGCATCCCCTAGGATTGAACCCAGGATCTTCTGGTTTTCCTATTCCTGCTTTTCTTAAATGGAAAATGAAATACCAACTTGGTATAAGACATTTAGTTTCTAAAATCCTGTTCTCAAGAATTATGAAGTGCCAGAATAAAGGTTCCCTCTACCTTTTTAGTCTATTCTGTACATCTTTTATGCAATCCTTCTAATAAGGATCATATGCTCTTTTGCGGGGCTTATGCCCTCTCTAGCTCACAATACATGGGGCACAAGAAACAAATTGGTTGTAAGTGAATGAAACTATTGTCAACAAGGACAAGCTCCTATGAGATGGAATTTGGTCAAGTGCTTGAACACATGCCTATCTTTATAACTGGGTGTCTTCCCCTCCCCACCACCCGATCCTCGAGAGAAACAGTGTCAGGATAACTACCTCGCTGTAAGCAAGTAAAATAGGGAATCACGACAAGAGAAAAGATACCTTGTAGGATTAAAAGCTGCCCTGGAGAACGAGACCAGCTTCATTCTGTTGCGGAGCTACCATGGCTGACTGAGCAGCACGCAGCTTCCATAGCGGGCACCCCTGGATTGCACTTAAGAGCATCTAAAGTTCACCTTGCAAAAATGCTGAGTGTTCACAACCATGAGGTCCATGCTCCAAACGCATGAAGTGTTATTAAAAAAAGCTGAGTACTACAGAGAAAAATTAGTGTTAGGCAAAGACTGGGCATTTAAAAAAATCAGCAGTAGCTTCAGACAGTTTCAGCTTTAGGCTTTCGTGGCATTTCCCTCTCCAGCATCCACGAAAGATGGAGAATGATACCACCTCATTTCACAGCAGCGCCGTGCACTGACATTTATGAAGCATTCAGTCCCTGCAGTGATCAGTACTACTGAAAAGCCCATGAGGAGTTCAACAGTTCTTTATTCAGCACAGGGTATGGCTGCTGCGTCGTAAATGGGGCACAGGGTGACACATTGTATGAGGAGGATAAGAATATTGAATAGCTGCTCATTCACTGCACAACATCCATCTTGTGCCCTGAATGAAGTACAAGCCCTGTGGAAAAAAAATACAATGTAAACCATACAAGACAGTCTTTAATGATATGGTATGGAGGGGCTTACCATGCAGCATACGCACAGAGAGGGTGACTGTGGTTAGTCTTCACGCTGATATTTCCTAGCTTTTTAAATTATGTTTTTCTTTCTGTATAATATATTTCCCCTATAAAAACTTCAAATTTGCATGCCCTATATTCATATTTGTACCAATATAAATATTTCTGTTAGAAACATTTTTACTTAAGCACTGATGTAGGTAAGAATTCATAATGGCCATTATTTAATATATTGTAGTTTAATGTAAATACCTAAGATGACAAGTGCATCTTGGTATATTGATATCCACGTCTCCTTTTCAATATGGGAATAAGCTGCAAGTACTTTTTACATGGGTAAGAGTTCAGCCTGAGAGAGTGAAAAAACTAAGTACACAAAGATTGGCAAAGCACCAAGAGGAGACCAGCCCAAGTTCACCCTCCTACAGCAAACCAGAGCACAGAAGAGAAGGAAGGCCATGGTAAAGCAACACATACACCAGGAGAGCTGAGCAACAGTTTCGGACAGAGTGGGTTTTTGTTGGAAAACACTAACTGATCAAAAGTATTAAAACTCCTCAGACAGGACTACAAGTCTTTGTTTTCAGATAGTATTTGTTGTAAGATAAACAACAAAATTTACGTTGAATTATACTTTAAAGTCTTAAAAAAAAAAAAAGAGGAAGATCCACATACTGTCACCGATGAGAAAGCACACGCAGAATGGAATTGTTTTACAGCAAAGTTTAAAATCCTTTCCCCCATAAGCACACACTTTCAGTTTTAGATCCAGGATTATTCTCAAACAAAAAACAACCCCCATGCACTGAAAATCACCCTCCAATACCCAGTAGTAACCCTGAACTCACGCTACATTGCCAACATAACAATGACTGCAATCTTGAAGTTGTGACTTTTACAGAACACTAAACAAAACCCAATGAGATTACACCTGATTGTGCATTTTCGTTTCACAAAAACAAAGTAAAAGGCTACTCTCCTGCAAGTACAAAGTCAGATTATTGCTTCAAAAATAGAGCAAATGTAAGATCTTTGCTCTACTGAAATTAAGAGAAGTTTCAGGAATCGGGAATTTATCTTACATGTCTGCAGTGATGAAAGAGGACTGAAAAAATGATGAAAAAGACCTAAAATCAAGTAACAGGACATACAGATATCCACTGAGTAATTACACCCGTGCACAGCACATCCCAGAGCACTCCGATAAAGTGAGGAACTTCTCCTTCCAAAAAAGGAACTGCAACATGGGAACATAAGTATCAGTTGTGCTAAAGAGCACCAATCTGAGCAATACTCTGAGTAACAGACTAAAGCTTACAGCTGTAATGTATGTTATATACACTACGACATCAGAACGCACGCAGGCACAGAGACCTGCGACTTTGTACACTCCCTGTGTTCTGTACAGCCGAGCACACGATAGGAGGAAACACTCCAGATTTGCAGCGCAACTTTGCAGCCCTTGAAAGTATATAAGCTAATGCAGCCGTATGTTAAAAATAATTTAGTCTTGGGGACACACTTAGACCTGAAGCATCAGTGCAGTTTTCATTTAAATTCTGTTACTCTCAGAGAAGGAGCAGCCACCTGTGGTGTCCTTTGCTGTCCATGTCAGCTCCTGCAGGAGCACATCAGCCTAAGAAGTTGGGAGCACAAGTAAGAAACCATGAGTACCTACTGCAGCTTTTGCCATTGAGCCTTCAACCCCAGGCAAGGAAACATCCCTGGCTCTGCAATTCTTCAGTCTTTTTCTTCCCCACCCTAACTCCATTCCTTGGAAGGAGACTCAGTTGCAGCTTTAAATCCCAGCTAGATGCTCCTGCCCCCCTCATTCAATGTTACTGTGCTGCACAATTTGCATGTGCAATCCATAAGCATCTAAGCCTCAGCACAGAGACACTCGGCTGTGGCAGCAATACCTGCAGATGTACATAAAGTATAACGAAATATACCCCAAACTTCTTATGCCAATTTAGAAATAGAAAATTCACAAAGTAGCACAGTGAGAGCGGGATGCAGGGGAGAAGCAGCAAGGGAAGGAAGCTAACTGGAAAACTGACAGTCCCTGTGCAAGGAGCAGGGAAATGGGTCTCTTAGGCATCCCAAGATTTACAAGAGGGCCAAAAAGTGACTTCCTGCTATTCAAGTCCAGGCTGAAATATAATAAACCACTGCCAGCATAACACTGACTCATATCCATCAGATTTATAAATCAGTACTTCGACGAAGAATGCTTTCTCTGTTGGCTTCACCATAGATAATTTTAATCTGCTAAGATATGTTGTTTAACCCACTCAATGTTTAGTGTCATTTCTGCAAAAACCAGTTCTGTGGCACAACATGTTAGAAGCAATATTAAGAGACAGGCAACTGAAATAGGCTTCTGTATTTGCAGTAGGCAATATCAGATAGCCTTTATGACTTAAAGGCTTGCAGATTAACATCAAAATTAGCCCTACTGTTTTTTTTCCCCTGATTATTTAATCTACAAAGAAAAACCAATTCTCACAGCTCCTTCTTCAAGCACTTGTTCACTACAGAACAAAATCAAAACATGTTAAAAAACCAACCAACCATTAAATACCTACAGCATAGCCTGTGCTTGAAAGGAAATCCACGTTGGTTAGAGGTGCAATTTCTTACCAACACAGTCACAGCATACAAGCTTTAGTCTTTACGCAAGTGTTGCTCACCCCCCTTCTCATAAGAAGAAAGTACACCTTCATGAACACACATCAGTATAGCTACAACCACATCAAAACGGGCTGTACTTCTAGAATAAAAACTTTTACCGCTAAGACTCAGAAAACTATGTCCAATATTGTTTTCTAAAGCTCCTCTATTACAGGCTACAGACACATACCGAAAAGATCAGGGCCAAATCCTGCCATTTATCACATGCGGTATCACGCACGCCTCAGAGGGTAGGAGGCTCTTAAGTTATCTGCAGACATTTGAAGATATTCTCTGTTATTCCGAGATGTTCAGAGTTTAGCAATCCACTTGTGCAGGATAACCTGTGCTCCACCTGCAGCGTGCTGGGGGACGGGGGAGCAAGAAACATTTCCAAACCCCTTTGACTTACCTGAAGGCCAACACATGGCTTCCTATGACCGTTTGCGTCGGGGTCACGTAACAGACAAGCTCAGACATCACACAACACAAGCAGGTAAAGAGGAGGCGCCTTTCCACAGGGCTTCCCTCAGGATGGGAGCCCAGCGCCGGAGCTGCCGCCACGCAGGAGGGTCTCCTGCCCGGGAACCCTGCCCAGCCCAGGGGAAGCTGCCGTGCAGCAAGCAGGTGCTAGTGCGCGGGAGCGCAAGGCAGCGATGAATCAAACAAGCCTCAGCCTTACAGGCTGAAACTTCCCGAGTGTGTATTTTGGGAGGCGGAGAAGGCAACGGCAAAAAATTAACGCACGTATAAAAACTTAGGCTTTCTGTGTACAGAAAAATTGCACCAGCTTAAAGAACTCTCCGTCTCCTGTGGTCCCAGTGAGCGGCTTTATGTCAACTAGCTGGGGGGGGGAAGCGGACATGGCACCTTTGCGGGGGGCCAGCAAGTACCTTGAAGGGGCGCGAGGAGGGATGTTACTTCCCTCGGGCTGGCCGCAAGCTCCTGCCGCGGCGACAGCTGCATTCACAGCCGGGCA
>NW_008794883.1:351542-393620 GCF_000699145.1 Aptenodytes forsteri | reverse complement strand
AGCCGCTAGCCGCTGGCCGGCCCATCCCGCGGCACGGGCAGCGGGAGGCAGGAGAGCCGTCGGTCAGCTCTTCCCACTTCCAGCAGCCCAAACCCGTAGCTGTCGCTCGTTTGATATTTCACCCCGGCCTCGGTGAGGCTCTCGCCCCAGCCACGGATCCAGGTCGGGAGTTGAGGCGACATCCCAGCCTCTGGGATGCCGTGGGGATGCTGCGGCGGGCGGGAAGAGCCCCGGTCCACGGGAGAGCTCATGTCCAGTTTGAACACTGCGGCTGAGCTCCTCCACCACAACATCTCATAACACTGGAAATAAGGACGTGACACTGAGACGTGCGCCATTATATGCCCCAGTTTTTCTTCACTTCCTGCCACACACACTCGTATTTGTCAGTGGCTTCTTGTTATTTTCTATCGACACTGTTGTCCAGTGGAGAAGTTGATGATGGAGCTTGCTCTGTCACTCTCCCCCTCTCTTCTGGAGGCACCGCATCGGTTTCCTTACAACAAACTTGAAATTCACCTCCTCAGTTGCTATCAGTTTACCTGGCCTGGGGTGATGATGCTGCTGTGGTAATACCCCCCTCTCTGGCAGCACGCTCCGTGCACAGTACTGCCAACTTTGTTATACTGTATTTTATACTCATCTCCGGCCAGCTCTGAACGTTCACTTACAATATGACTAATACTCTCTGGGGCCTGGCCACACATCCTGCACTCTGAAGTTAGATCTTTCCAACTGGCTATCTGTGCTGTAGCCTATCTTCTGCAAATAGCCTGTGTGGTTCTCACTGAAATCTCGGTTTCTCCTTTCAGTGCTTTCTCACAAGTTAGATGTCTTCTTGATGTAAATTTCTCTTTCAAAATTTCCCGCAAGTCTCTGTCGGCAGAAGGATAGATCTGTTAAGAGGGCTGCAGTGACCCTCTCTTCCCTCTTTAATAACGCCATCCAAAAGGCTGAGCCGGTCAAGTCCTATGTGAAACGCTCAAGTGTTTCTGTTGCTGACTCAGCAGGACAGCTTTGACGGGGTAGGAGCTGCCCCACAGGAATGACAGAGCTGCCCACGGAGGTCACTGTTAACCAGGTGAGCTGACCAGCTCTCTTTTTTGTACCTTTTGTTACTCCTAGTCTTGGGAGCCGGGCTTAAATCAACCCGTTTGACTTTGTGCCGAAGCAGAGGAGGAGCAGTGCTCCTGGCAGGCAGCGGCGGCATTTCGGTGAGGCTCACCCTGAGCCCCGTCCTGCAGGAGGGAGCTCGGGCTTCTCTGCAAACTGGCTCCCTGGCATCCTGTTCCCAGAGTGGTTCCAGGAACAATCAGCAACGGCAAGTGGGGATGCCAGAACGAAGTTCAGGAAACGTGTTTAAATGGTCTGTGAGTTTGGGCTCAGGCAGAGACATGAGCAAATGCTTCACAGTGGGAACATGCCCGGAAGGACTTGCTCCTGTTCCATAAGGAGACACTGTGTGTCCCTCGTAGGAAGGGTGTTGGTTATTTCAGCAAGTTTATTGCTATTTGACTCACTTTCAGTCAGGTCTGGTATCTGATGGCCAGGTTCTTACCTCTTCACTCCTGCAAGTTATGCAGTGGAAGGTCAGTGGGTCTCTTCCTGGAGAAAGACATCACCTGAGCAGAGGGAGAGAGTATCTCCTTCTTCCCATTTAGTGTTGCCTATGCACCAGTCAAGGCACCTAATCAATACCCTGCTGCCTGGCTGTTACAGTTAGTAAGTGTACAAATTAAATCATTATACAGCAGAGTTCACTTTACACATCACTATGAGCCCAAGCTTCAGCAACAGTTGCTGCCTATTGCAGGAATTAATCCATCTCACATCAGGCTCGAGATGCCCACATGACTCACTCTGTCTCCACTGCTGCAGTGGCTTTTCCTCTGGGACTGCGAGTTCGTCCTTCTGATGAACACACCCCTGAAAATGTAATATACCAAGAAAATGTAAAGGTCAGCCTAGAGGATTATTAATAGCGGTTTTCTTTTTCTTCCTGTGCTTTTTGGAAGAAGAGGAAGGTTGTACTTACAGACAGGACAGTTCCATGAAGCACACTATGTCGTGGGCATCTATCGATGTACCACCTGCAAAAGGAAAGCAAACTCTTAAAGGCTGTGAACTAAAAGAAAAAATCCAAACAAACCCAAAAGGTAAAATGTGAAACTAGAAAGCAGCATTCAGCCTGTGAATTTGTTCCCCTGGCTCTGTAGGGAGACAAGCAGAGTTTTCCTGCTTGTGCAGTTCATAGCAAGACAAGTTTAAGATCAGTCCGTTCGGTTTCGTTCCTTGGAAAACCTTTCCAGTGCAGGTGACAAGTTCTGCGAAGCACACCAAGCCTATCTTCACTGTAATGGCCATCCTCTCCCAGGTATGATCTGAAGTAGAAACCTGAAAATGAAGTAGGATTTCAAAGTGGAAGACAAACTTTCCCTCATCCTATTATTCTAAACCCCTAGAATAACTCATAAAACTTAGGAATTACTTGTTTCAGAAAATCAGAAATTTCACATCCTGGTATAGTCCTGGCTACGGCCCTGCCTATAGTTACGGTATAGATGTAGTTACTCAGATTCCAGCTGTTAACAATGTCAGAAGCACGATGCATCGGCTTCCCAGCGTACACCAGTTGTAGTTGGTGGCAAAAAGTGACAGCAAGGATAAGGTCACATATTTCATCTGAGCAAAGAGTGCATGACACAGATTGACAGCTTTTTGAAATCACACACAGTTTCAACGACAGAGAAAATTACCTCGAAGAGCATACCATCTTCTGCCACATATGAATATTGTTCATCTGCATTGTACTTGGAGCATATATGCCATGGGACAGATTCAGGCTTAAAAAGCGCTGATCAAGTGGGTTTCATAAAATGCAGTTAAAGAATATGTTTCCAAAGGGCACTGGTCATGCCCACAGACACAGACTACATATCTACCCCGCTCCGCCTGTGCACGACAAACTGCATAGCTCATGGCAACGTGTTCAGCTTCATTCAAACTCCTTAAGTAACAGGTATCACAAGAAGCAAACGTCCATGCATATTGAAGTGAGAGCTTGTAAAGCTCAGCTGCCTGCTGGGACAAGGCACAGCTGTACCAGCCCAGGAGGAGTTCTTCACATCAGGGACATGAGAGGGCTTTCTGAGGCGCTGAGTCTGCAGCAGTGTCATGCCTGTAGAGTTTGCTACTCCTCCGTACATCTCCTCTACCACTCCTGCTCCTCTGGCAGCCAAGCAGGGTGGGGATGACTTAAGACCCTGCCTCTTCCTGATTCCCAGCAGGGAAGGAAGGGAATAAAGAGTTGTCATTCCCCGAGCACTGGGCTGCAGATCTCTCTATATTTTTATTCTGTTGTTTCTACCATCTGCAACAGGGGGAAAAAAAAGTGGAGAGGTTAAAAAGCAGAGCAGGCCATCTGGGAATGCAAAAAATACCAAGAAAGAGAGGGAGAGAGGCAATAACTGTGAGGCTGCAGCGTTAAAAGAAGAGACATGGACACATAAGCAAAAAAAATTGGATCAAGACCAGGAAATATGTCAGCAAGAGAAATGTAAATGAGTAAAATTTGCATTTATTTGTGCCTTGGGAGGGAAAATAATTGATTGAGCTCAAACTCCCAACCCTATTACTGTAAGTGTTCTATACATGCAATATTCACGTCTCGTTGCAAAACACTCATGTGTCAAACCCGGTCATGAGCTTTTGGCGCTGCCCTCCCACAGGCAGTCCTCTCTCCAGTGCGCTGATTTGCACTCAACTTTTCCAATGTAGGTGGCTGCAGCCTGGCACCTCTGTTAAAGGCATCTCAAGTAAAGGAGTTAGCTTTTCAAACGGGCCCCGTGATAGCTGTTCGCAGCGTGGCTGGAGCAACAAAGAGCGCTGAGCACCCCTGAAAAATAAATCGTGCCATCCAGTTGCAAACAAGGCTTTTAGGGCATAAGGAGAGGAATCTACATTTGTGGAGTTTGCTCAGTGTCTATATGATTGAACACCCACTACAGACTGCGAGTGTTTTCCATTAATTTTAGCTGAAGCAGGTTCTGTCTGGTCTCTGCTTTTGGTCCTTTGCTTCAGGTCAATACTTATTTTGCTGTCATTCCTCTGTTTCCTACACTGAAGTCTAGATTTAAAAGGGTGACTAAGCACCTAAGTTCAATCTTGGATTCCTAAATCCTTGTTTAAGTATCAATCTAAACTGTTAACTTTTTGTCTTCTTTCAGAAAGTTTGAGAGCCAGGAGTTCCTGATACCTATAACCACAAAGCCACCGTCAGTGGCCTTGTCACATCTCCTAACTTAAAAGCCAGTTCATCTGTAAAATAAACATCGTGATACACAGATAAGACACGATGTGTAGAATTAGCTACATTTGAATTGTATTTCAGATATAAAATGACAAAAGGTATTAGTGCTTCTAGTCACGGGAAAGTGTTCTGAAGACCTGGTCAACAAATGCAGTATTACTGCTACTGCACAGCAGGCTTTCAGCTTCCCACCCTGGGCACACGAGGACGTAGGCTGAGCAAAGCCACCTTCATCTGGGAAGACAGTCAAGTCCACTCCATGTATAAAGAGGGCAAAGTCTTTTTGTGGGGAGACTGGAACGTATAGATATGTCTGTGGGAGGGGATGATATCCTGGTCTAAATGTCAGTTCTGACTGATACCTTTCCAGTCCATCTTTGGTTCCCATAAGCCACAGGGTGAAGTCCTGCACTCCAGGAGCTAAGCTGTGCACTTTGCTGTGTGTAGTTGAATGGATAAGCATCCAACTTACTAATATCCTGATTTTATGCAGCTGTTAGTTATCCTGAAGCAATTTCCATGAGCTCCGTCATCACCTCATCTAACATTTGTCTTCTCTCTGGTCCTGACAACGCAGTGAGGGATAAAAGACTGGCTGTGGCAAGAAGGGCAGGGCATTCAGAGGTGGCAGTGGGACTTGGATATCTGTATCTGAGTACTTCATTATGGGTTCAAACTGACACTGTGGGTATAAATAAAGTGTGACTGTTTGCTCCTGCCTCCATTCCTCTCACCAAACTTCTGAAGGCACTCATGTAGGTGTCTTTTAGTAGTAACGATAGCCTGTGCTCTGGGGAGACTGACTGCTCCCTGACAGGTAGGCTTCACTGGGCACAGAACCAGACGGTATCACCATCCAAATTCCAAAGTACAAACGTTTCACTCTGCTGAATGCAATAAAACTTGCTAGCTTTCCCCTTGACTATCTTAGTTGGTTTTCAGCATCATGCCCCGGTTTTCCTTCAGGAATATAAAAATATTTTTCCTTTTTTTTTTTTTTTTTTTTTTTAAACCCACTGATGACCATGTATGAGGTTCCCTACAGTGGCTTTCCGGGTCCTAGAGCTGTCACCTGAAAAAATATTTATGGCTTCAGGTGGAAAAAGAGTAAAGCACATTGTCAAATTCCTTCCATTCAGAAATCACTTAACCAGATGACCTACCCAATTCCACTGATTTTACTGGGCTTTATACACATATCTAGCATTAACCTGCCACATAAGAGGTGTCCCAGGTTGGACTAGAAAGCCACTGGGATTGCACTTGTGAAAACAACAAAGCAATATTTTGATTAAGCAGCTTATTTCCATTTCTTAACTGCTTTTCCTGCAGCCTGCAGATACTTCCTGCTTCCCCTCCATCCCTCTCCAGCAGATAAAGTGACACGTTTGTTGTTGAGATCAGTGGCACCTTTAGCAAGCCGGGGTTGTCATGGGACTCCTTGCCTAAACAGAGCAGGTTTTCAAGGATAATACACAGCATAAATGAGCAGTCTTGTTCTGTCAACAAAAGTCTGTGTGTTTATAAGGACCCTCAAATGTGTTTTTAAAAATATTTGGGCGGGTATTTTTAGCTGTGAGAGCCTCTCCAGCCTCCCCTAACACACCGATACCGTTCTCGGCGCCATTCTCCCCCTCTCCCAGGCATGCTGCAGTCGTCTGATGGCAAAACTCCCACCGAGGGATGTTTCTGCAGAAGCAGAGCCCTGAGCAGTAACGTGGCCTCTTGTTATTCAGGCTGCACTGACATCTGTTGGCTCTTATCAACCAAGGTAGGAAAAAACAAACCCGGCCGGTTTCATACACTGAGATAGCACTCACGGGCAGAAACAAGTAACCGGGCGAGCAATCCTGCAATAACACTGGCTTGCATCCAGGAGTGATAAGTAATTCATAGACGGTGCTGTCCAGTGGGCAGGGTCAAATAAGTTTAAAAGCTCAGGGCCTCCTATACAGCTGGCGATGTACCGTGTTCCCTATGAAACATGCAATTCCCGGCGATCACCCTTCCAATTCTGTGGCTTTCCTTGTATTCTGAAACAGCGCAAGAGTTGCCTTTCTGAAGGAGAAGGCTCAAGCCAGCTTGAAGCAGCTGTGTGCTTCCCTGCAAGCATGTTGTTCAGTCCATGTGACTAATTAAACCAGTAGGACACGAACACTCATTTCTGAATCAGTGTCTGAAAAGATCACACAACCTTTTGGAAAAAACAAGTAAGAACTGAGCAAAGCATTTCGCTTGAACTAGCAAAGTCTTACTCAGATGTACAATTTTGATAATATAACTGTACGTTCAGTGTAATAAGCAAAGAACAACTGGATGTCCTGGAGTTTAGCCAGCATCCTGCTTTGGTTAAAAGCTCTGTCCTGCAAATACTGTACTCATATGCCAGTGCTCTTATTCACATAATTAACACAAGACTTAACTGAAGTGGGTAACAGTGCTACCCACTTCTCTGTCAGGCTTAGTGATGAAGCAATTGCAGGCCTCTTTTTTTTAAGTGACTAATGCCAAAAGTGTGGCAAGTCCCAAGTCTGACTGTGCAGCCCAAGGAGTTTTCTGAGAAACGCTCTGCAAACAGGGTGCCCAGCTGAGTTGGGCACCGATGTGACCGCAGCGCTTCACAGAGCGAGAGAAAGAGCAAACAAGTAGCACGGCGGTATTGTGGGCACAGGAGGAAGTTACACGGTAGGGGACTTTTAGGATAGCACGGAGTGGAGGAGCAGCCTTGAGAGAGATGGAGACTACCATCAATTCCCTTTTTGAGTGGAAACAATTCCAGAAATGCCTTTCCCTGCTATTCCTCATAAATATTTGCTAAATGCTTGGGTCAACAGCATTTAATTTTGGCATTACAAAGTATAATCTCATTTTTAAAAGTCAAATCTGCCCTTTGATTTTAAAGACAGTTTGTGCTGTTCAGTTTTTGAAATAATTTAAAACAGAATTAGCTTATTTTACAGCTTTATAAATCTCTCCTGGTTGGCTCCAGCATAAGTAGGTTGTTAAATTCTACCAGTAAAGATTTCATCATTTCTCTGAGCACTGCAGTTTAATATTTCCCATGGAAGCACTGGGCCAGGCTGACTCTGCCTGCTAGACTTCGTTGTTCTCATGCAGCTTTAAAGGAGAAAATGGCAGAGAAACAAGGGATGTACTTTCTTGGTAAAAAAAAAGCACTGAACATGAAAGCATTGCTGGCCACACAGGACAGGGGAGGTGGAGAAGGCTGGTATCTCCACTGCTGGCAAGCCCCCGAGCAGCCTGGCAGCTCTGCCACTGAACAGTTCTGTGCCAAGACGCTCAAGAGCCAAGGTAAAGAGTTGGAGCTGCCAGGACCATGGAGGCTGAGCGAACCCAGGGTTCTCAGGCAGGTACTGCAGCGGCATGCCTCAAAGAAATGGGAAGCAGCAGCCCTGCAGAGGAGTTTAAGCTCCTGCTTGCACCTTCTCTTTATATACTCACATTGCCTGAACACCTGCCTGTTGCCTCTCGTTAGAAAACAGAGGCATCAATTCACCGTAGCTGCAGCTGTAGGCATAATTCTGATTATTTGTGCACTGCTTCCAGGGCAAGATACCACTGGTGGTTGGGAGGAGAAGAGTGGAGATACTCCCCAGAGCACAACAGCTGCATCTGCGCTGCATCGCACACCGTCACTTGGCCCCGGCTCTGGGAACAGCATCAGAGAGTTTCCCCAGACGCAGGCCTTCTGATAAGTCAATCAATCACAGCAGCGAAGCAACGGATTTTGCTCTTCTATTCCTCGCTTGCAGTAGCCCAGCTTACGCTATTAGTTAATGAAATCTGAAACTACAGTGAGGGCTGCAGAATGAGGGAGGCACAGTGTTTTCTCAGGGGGCAGTTACACGTGCACACAGAGTGTTTTTTAACGTTTTCCTCCGCTACATCACTGTGAAATTAGTTTAGCTGGCAGCAGAAAATGGCCCCTGGTCGGAGAGGCCATCCTTCCAGCAGCGTGAGCCGTGGCCGATGCAGAGAGCTCGGATCCTCTAGATGTCACCACTGCAACGGGCTTGCAGGTGTCTGGTCCTGCAGCAACACATCCCTTGGTGCAGCAAGTGTCCACCAAGAACAAAGGCAGAGTTACTGCCTTTGAGACGGCCAGCTTTAAAGCCGTTTTTTAGTTGCTAATGAGGCCCCAGTGTATTAACACCAGGCTCATTAACAGCTAAAAGAAGAACAAAGCCCCTTCGTTTCTTTTTCACCGGGCCGTTGCTTCACTACTTGCTTTCTCACATCTGGTTTCTAATCAATCCAGGTGTCTGCATCTTCTGTCCTAGCTAATGCTGCGGTGCTCAGGTTGCAGGCACAAAAAGGGAGTGATCAGTAATTTACAACCTTTCCTCTTCTGGTGCAACAAAAAAATCCCCCTAACCTTGGAAAAATACAATGTTCCTTCTCATCCTCTTCACAAGATGTATTTTGCTGTTGTCTCACTAACTGCTGTATTTTTCAACTCCCCAGTGGTTTCCATAGAGTAAGAATTGGTTAACTCTTTGCCTGGATAGAACCAAACCACATCTGGTCGGAACGTCCAAGCAAAAGACTTGTGTTTGTCGGGACAGACAGCTGCCCTTCACTCAGGAGGGTCCTTCTGTGCCGAGCTGAAGACCTGCAGTATCCACTGAACCAAATGGAAAGGCCCCAGGTGAAAGAGAGAACAACTGTGTCGAGGAAAAAAACTTCAAGCCTCTCATTTATAAAGCCCTCCTGGAAGTGCAAAGCATTCACGATTCCCCTTGCTGTTATTGCTATTGAAAAAAATACAAGAGAACGGAACAATGAAGACAATGAAGTCTTTTCACGTTAAGAAACTGTTTCATCTGGCAAAAAAGACACCAAGGACTGTACGGTATTTCACTATCAGCAACGGGTACAGAGGCTACAAGAGGAAAAAGACAAAAATCTATCATTTTCTGGATGTAAAAGCAAGTACTGCCAAAGGATTCTTGCTTTCAGAGCTGCAAGCCAGAATTTTAGTATTCTACACCAAGGAGATTTTTTTGCCAAGCCTATATCTACATTATGAATTCAGCCATCTTTTGTAGAGCTAGTTAGAAAACGTGAAAATAAGATTTTTAAAACATGCCATTTTTTCCAGTTAGCCTTTGCCAGGAAAAAAAAAAAAAACCCAAGGATTTTTTAAGAGTAGATTTTCATCTATTTCTTAAGCAATTTGTTCAATTTTACCGGACAAAAATCTATCATTTTCTGGATGTAAAAGCAAGTACTGCCAAAGGATTCTTGCTTTCAGAGCTGCAAGCCAGAATTTTAGTATTCTACACCAAGGAGATTTTTTTGCCAAGCCTATATCTACATTATGAATTCAGCCATCTTTTGTAGAGCTAGTTAGAAAACGTGAAAATAAGATTTTTAAAACATGCCATTTTTTCCAGTTAGCCTTTGCCAGAAAAAAAAAAAAAGCAAGGATTTTTTTAAGAGTAGATTTTCATCTATTTCTTAAGCAATTTGTTCAAAATTTTACCGCAACATCTCAGTGATGCTAGAACATACCCAGGATGCACAAAGATGACACCTTATTGAGAACTTATGCAACCTCCAAGTTCACAGGGGTTGTGTCTTCCTTATAGTCCCCTGTTTCCCACTTCTCTATAGCCATAAAAATCAACCCATAAATCCCTGCAGCATTTTCCTTTAAACCACTTGAGAACCTTTAATCTGTTTCCACAGATTAAACAAAATACTTTGTGCCATTATGTTGGGAGAGCTCGGCACGTCTGGCTGGAGGTGGGGCACGGGCAGCTTTCCTTCGCGTTACACCAAGGTGGAAGTGCCAGAGTCTTGTCCCTGTCGTACGCTTCCCGTGCAAAAGCATGCTGTGCTTTTATGCAGCCACAGGTTTTATACTTGGCAGATAAGGGATGATGAATAAAGATCTATGATGTGCTGTAAAATCAAGAGCTGCTCACTAGCCTGCCATGCAGAAAGCTGCACACAGGGATTTTCTGAGCGCAGCAGTGCTCTCTGTGCAGCTGGGGGGTGATGAGCTGCCCTTATCAAATAGCACATCAGTGGGACCTGAGCATCTCAGACTGTTTCATTCTAATGCTGAGTTGTTTTTAAAATACCTTTACCTTCCATAGTGTAAATATCCCCCACGTGTTAGCTTGCTTTGGCTTTTGGATGGAACGAAATTTATGACGATATTTAAAAGCGCACGTTACGACGCGTTGACTAGAGACCGAGTCTGGAACCCTGCAATGGCACGGCCAAGTTTTGTACCCAGGGCCAACCACGGCTACACCAGCCCCACCAGCTGGAGGGCCAGGACGAGTCAGGCGGGCAGCGCAGAGAAAAGCAGGGCAGAACAGTGCATTAGTTTCTACTAGTTTCTAGGACCTGCTCTATAGGAAGGGGCAAACATTTGTATTTTGGATTATAAAATCTTCTTATCGCTTTAGTAATTTCTTTGTTTATATGATACAAGAGACTTTCTTTTCTGTTCCATTTAAAAATGTGCTTTTCCTTGCGATGATGTCAGTCATATCTGAAGTGGTATCTGTTGCTGGACAGCAAAGGAAGTTTTCATGAGCTCCCATCATGAAATGTTAACTACCATTCAGCCTTCACATGTCACAGAGAGGTTTATAGGACTGAATTAAATTCCACTGAGAGTAGAAATAATTTGGAGATGAAATAGGTAAACAGACGAGTGCGTGTAGCCTGCAGAGTGTCGGTCCTTAATTGACTCACTCACGCTAAGGACTTAGAAAGACTTGTTCCTCTGCAGGACTGATACTCCACAGAGACAAACTCCCTTCGGACGGAGCGTGTAATTAGGGCACCAGTCCCTGAACTAATTCCCGTTCCAGTGTGGGAGTAGCACGCAGCTGCCCAGGGCTGGAGGAAGCCCTGGGAATCGATGTGACTCAGGGTACGGTCCGGCCACCTGCATTATTTCAACTGAACATATGCATCCATTTGCTGACTAGTACAAACATGTTACAGCATTCTGGCTAGTCTCTGGGATGGGAGCTCTGGTTCACCCTATGATTAATTTCCTTTAAAGCTACCAATAACGTAAAAGGAGACTGCACACAAGTACCAGCCTCAAAACAGCTTGCAATTGCTTTTTTGGCAAATTATTGTAAAGATCTCTGTGTTTTCAGAGCAAAGTTCATTCACAGATAAATTTGGCAACAAAAATCACAGACCCACCATATACTCTCTGTTGGATTATCCACTACAAAATCATTAGTCAAGGATTAAAAGGAAAATTCACAGATATATTTCAGCTTTCACAGTTTAAGTAGTAAATGGCTTCAGTAAATAATTAATATGACAGAAAGAGGATTTGCTGATTGAGGCAGCAGTACCAGTATTACTATATCAACTTAACTGTGTTCTGCCTTGCTAGTTAATCCTGCTCTGAGTATTACTAAGGATATAAACTCAGGCGAAGTACTGTGTGGATGTACCTCTACTATTCCCCATCTCCAGGCTCGTTTGCTCAGAACTGGGTTGGTGTCTTCATGCAACACTGGTCTGTGTGAGCTCAGAGTTCACACTTGGAGCTACAGCTGATACAAACAGCTTCTGCCCTGCTGAAGTGGACACAGCGATATGGGATGAATAGGCGGAAATTTGGAATATTTAATACTGTTCGCCAAAAGCATTTGAGTTAATTTTGGGACATAATCATGTCCACAGACAGCTGTTTCTGTCCAAACGCTTGTGCCCATGCATCAGTGCCTTTCTTTGGAATAAACTTTCTGGTGGATAACCCAGGCAGCTGTGTGTGGCCTCTGTGATGCTTGGGTTGCTGCTTAGAATTTTCTTTAATGTCTCTTCACTTGGCCTGTTAAGCATTTAAGGTTGTGTTGTATACAGACTGTCTGCATTCACCTTAAACTGAAGAATTAGATTTCTGAACATTAACGAAAAAAAGAAAAGTCAGAATTTTATTTGCAATTTGAAGAACACTTCTGTTCTGCCTAGTTATTTGCATCTGGAAAGAAACCAAGCAAAGAATCTCTAATTTAGAAAGAATGATCCGACAGCCACATTTCAGAATACCTGTTCCGCAATAAAGAGTCTGGATTAAAGTGAAACGTAAGGGATCAACAGTTTCCATTTCAGAGAAAATTGGGATTATTGGGCAGAAAACAAATCCCAGCATTTGGTTTGATGATTAGAAATGTATACATTAAAAGTACCCGCAAAGCAATCTATTAACACAGTTTGTGCTTTCCATTTGAGAGAGCTAAAGGGGAAGAAATCAGAAACAGCACACTGTAAGGTTGCTCCCTCCTTTTTTAAGCAATGTAAACAATTGCTGCTAGCCCAGATTTTGTGGAAGCCTTACAGTTTGCTACACCAGCCCCAGAAATGACATGACAATCATGGAGAATAATTTAGCTTCTGGGTTGATTTTCAGAATAGTTTTGCCATTTGCCTTGGTATCAAGTAAGACAATTTATTCATGGCTAGAATAATGCAGCAAGGTGATGGGAAGAGTGGGCAAAACTTACTCCTAAAGTAATCACACACAGGTCAACGAAGATGAAGCAGGATTGAAATTGAACCATGTATTTTAAATGTAACCAAATGTTACTAGAGAAGTAAAAAAAAAAGAAAAAAAGCTTGAGATTTAGACATATGATTTTTTAGGAGCTACAATCACTTAAGAAAAATCCCAGCAGCACTGCATTCTGTGGAAAGATGAGGCATGGTCTGAACAAAAGAACTGGGCAGATCTGAAAGGAGAGAGAACTAGATGCAGGGCAGCCTCAGCAGCTCTTCAGTGCTCAGTAACTCTCTGCACATTTATTTGTCAGAACCTTGGAAGATGTTACTTTTTTCAGAAGAATTTTCTTGTAGATAACAACTTCAGAGAAAAAAAAAGAGAGAGAGGGAGGGAGAGAACGATGATGCTTGGAAAGGAAGAGTTGCTATAAAAATGTCATGCTGTTGGCACGGGGACACTAGTTGCACCTCACCTTCATCAGCGGTTGGATTTCTTTTTTAATAAAGGATTTCTTCTCCTTAAAACAGCTTTACTCATAAAATGTACCCGGTTAAAATTTTAGTATATCATATATAACTTCATTTATTCAGCTGAAACTTTAGCATTCATACAGTTCTTGTACACGAGGGCAACTTAGCATGGAAAGCGCTCCTGTAAAAGAAGGATAACTTTTTCCGTTGTTCTATTGTAATAAATGTCACAAGCTTACTTTAAATTCTAATAACTTAGTTTTTAATTATCTGATACGAGCTTGTTTTCCTGTGCTTATTATTTTTGGAAACTTGTTTTGAAGAATAGTCTGTACAATATACCCTTGGTTATTCTTTACATTTAAAGAAAATACTAGCTTAGTAAAACTTGCAAAAATGGTACAACTTTGTACATGAAACAATTGGACAACATGAATATATGACCTAATTTATGAATGTTGCTTTTTTTGGCACAACTTACCAACCATTGAAAGTAGCACCCTGTAACTGCATTATTAGCCCAGCAACACCTACTACACTGAAGAGGTAGCTGAAATATATGCTTCTCTGTTTCATTAATAATCCAAACTCTTTACAGACCCACACCTTAAAGGAAAAATTAACAATAAAAATTTTGTGTTATAAAAATGTGCCAGTTTGTGTTTTATTTTAAACTGGCATTTTGTCAGTTTTGTACCTGAAGAAACAAAATTTGTATTTCAGGGTTTTTCATGTGCTATTAATTTAAAATGCAGGTTTTGTTCATTAAAGGTTTTTAGTCCAATTCTACTTTCACTGGTCAGGCAAAACCACTCTGATTTCAATAAAAGGTGTTTTACATTTTGGGCAGAAGAAAACCCAGGAAAAACTGTTTCTCTTCACTTTAAAAAGCAAACCAAACCCTCTCTTATTATCTTAAAGCCAAAGTTTACACAAAGTTTCTTGTTAAGAGAATTGGAAAAAAAAAAAAAGTTGTTTGCATTCATATCAGCCTCTTGCTACCTCCAAACCTTTAGCCTCATGTTATCAGAGCATTTCCCCTTCAAAACGCACCAGCAATCCATATTTCCAGTTTGAACGGGATCTAAAGATCAGGCAGTCTAAATCATAAAACACATTTCGACCCTTCTAAAGCTTCGGATTTACTATGTTGTTTACTTAGCTTTTATTACTGCTGACACACTGGGCGATCAGAAGATGCCGTCACCCCCACTTGTAACTGGAAGCCAACGTGAAGAGCTGGGGTGACTTACTCTAGACCTCACGGAGCCTGCGGCACTGCAAGGAGCTGGTACATCTCAGGCTGGAGCCATCACCGCTGGGCCACTCTACTCTTTCCTTACCCTTGGCGTTGTCTTCAAACTGCAAGCACTCCAGGGAAAGGATCTAGGACATTCTGATTATGACAATTAAGAGGGGAAAAAATGAAATATAGAATAATTTTCAAAAAGAGATAAAATGTCTAAGTTACAATAAAAACTAAGTAGTAGAGAAGTCAAGTTTGTGTTCATGGCTGTCTCACAAAGGCATGGCTTATGGAAAGAGACAGAGAGGAGAGAGGGCTTTGAAATAAAATACCTCGTTCCCAATATCAACAGTATTGCTGAATAGACAGAGGATTTCTTTCAATTCCATCACCCCTCTCAATTAAAGTCACATCTTATTTCAGAGCTATATCACCCTAATACAAAGGACTTCGGTGCCTGTCTCATCTTCCTGCTGATTTTCCCACGGTTTTCAAGACCTACAGCTGACACAGTGAAAGGTAGAAGACCTCTGTCAAATTCTTGATGAGCAATACTGCATAATTACACGTTAGTTACTAATCCACTCAGTTAAGCATTGTGCACTGGACCTATATAGATACATTATCTCCTGTGTTCTTACAGACCTTCTTGATACGGTGTCTAAGGAGCCCAGCTCTGGCTGTGTCATCGTTATTTCGTTAGCTTGTGCATTTTGATCACCCGCTGCCTCTGCAGTGGCGACAGACGGGAGAGCTTCCTCTCCGCAAGATATGCCAGGATTTTCTGGTGTGGTTTTATCTGAACTGTGCTTGAGAAGGGCACATGCTCTTGGTTGCCCTGGCGTAGTGTATCTAGATGGTGTAAGCCTATTAGATCCTCAGCACAAGGTACTTGCTTCACCGTATGTTTTGTTTTATGTAATACACATTTTTCTGTTGGCACAACAAAACCAGTATCTGCTGTTTCAGGAGGCACCCACACCTTACTCAGAGCAATCAGTTTCAGCAGTTCCTCTTTCCTTATGATCCAAGTGGCATTTCAGATCGCTTACCGCTGCCTGCTGCCTAATGGTAAGGGCATTTTTCACGGCAGTTGGTTACTTGATAGTAAGCGCCTCCGAAACTCATTTACCGGAGCAAAGTGCCGTCACTGATAGCCTTGTTCCAGCCACCCCTAAGTTAAAGGACTTTGGATACTGATCCCGCTTTTTCCTCTGATGGTATTTTTACCTGGACAGGGTCCAGATGTCACAGTTCAGTGACATCTCTAATCACTACTGAAGCTGTTTCTGTAACGATTTGATTCACGGGGCATTTAAACACAAACTGCAGTTCCACTGAAATCCCAGAATTGCTGGTAGAGAGATAAATGCGTCATTTTGACTGCAGATAACATCAGTGTGTTCTTCAGAAGTTTCTTGAAACTCCTTGAACCAAAACTCAGATTTTACTTCCGTCATTCTCTTTTTATTGTGACATAAAAGGACCAGTACGCTGTCCTGACCAAAGCCAACGGCAAATTATTTGGGGTGTGGGAAGGAAAGAAACATTTCAAGTTACTGCTTGCATGCCATGGAGCAGGATTTATCGTAATTCAGGCTCCCTTTACAAAAGCATGAGGATAGAAATGAGAAGCATAAGCCTACGCTAAGCATGTGTTTGGGGATTTGAAAATAGGGACAGATCGGTTCATAAACACATCTTTTTGTTCTTATTTACTAGACTGCAGTTGGGAAAACTGGTTTTGTGATGTTGGAATTGTAAGGTGGGATAACGAAGCATGGCTTTACTTCTGAAATGCATACGAAGAAAAGGCGTATTAAATAGATCAAACCGTATTCAGTGTTGGCTATTAAAAAAAAAACAACCAAAAAGGGTATTAAATTGCACTATTTATTGGCTTATCTGATCTTTTCTCTCAAAGAATTATAATAATCCTTCTGAAAGGACTGATTGAATCTTTCCTTGGAAGAGATAATAAATGTTTTACTGGAGAGACTTTATTGCACGTTTGATTACTGTGATGCAATTTGCTTTGTTTTAAAGCACACTGGTGCTTTTTTCTGTATTACTGCAGTTAGATTTCTGGGTGGTAGAAGTAAGAGAGATTTCAAGTTAATTATTCAAAAGAATATATGGAAAATTATGAAGCTGTACATTTTTAAGCACTGCTTTCTGCTCAGCAGGCTCAGCGGAGTTGATGCTGGTAGTATCTTCTGCCTACTGATTCCTGATTTTGGAATCACAGTTACAAGAATTTGCAAAAAAACCTGACAAAACCCTAAGTTCCCAAAATACCGTCTCATTCTGAAGACCAGGAACAAGAGGAGGAAGAGGAGAACAATGAAGAGGTACATGTAGTATTCCACTGCCTGAATTAAAACTCCAACACATAACAAAAATGCAATTGGGATAAAGTTTGTTCACAGCATATATAGGAGCTAAAGAAACGGTTCTAAAGAGTAGTTTTGCTTTGTCTAGTTCATCATGTAGCCTAAGAAAAGGTTCTCCCAGCAAAGGTTCTCCCACACGAGCTGTGACTGTTCAATACAGCATTTAGAGACTCAGATGTACCTTGACCTTTCTGGAGACTCTTGCGTACTGTTCTGCATGTCACCGCGTCCAGACTGGATCACACTTGCCCTAATGAGAAAGTGCATCAAAGACATTTTAAGCCTCGTTTAGCAATAGCTTGGTTTTCATGTTACTCTTCACACTGATGTTTGCCTCCTACTTTTTATGGGGCTGCTAATCGAAAAAATGTTTAGGAGTGTTGGTGCAACTGTACTGTTACTCTCAGCTAGTAACATTGGTACTGGATGGTGTGTAGCTGTGTTGTAGGAATATGATATGCTGGTGTGATGTTTAATGCAGGAGTGCCGGCAAGAAGTCCTAATGTGACCAACTGAGAGAAGTCTGGAGCAGGATAACGTGTTACAGCTGACCAAGAATGAAGAGAATAAAGTGGGCTAGCATTATCTCTTATCAACACAAATGTGTTCAGCAAAATTGAGAGCTATTGTTTCTCCTTTCCTGCTTTTTCCCTCCACCCATTTGAGTTTCTTAAGAAACAAATCCAACATTCAGAAAACTAACACCTTGATAGCCATGCCAACACACAGGAACTGTGAGTCATTAGAAAGCAGTTCCAGCTTCCTGTGCCAGTGCACTAGAAACCTCTGTGGGAAGATGAGGTTGCACCTACGATATTCTTGCGTTTCATTTTTAGGCAGCTCATTTGGCGAGTGGAAGCTGGCAGAACATTCCCTTTTTACCGTGTGTACACAGCATTTCCTGCACAGCTCCTGCCAACATCAGCAAAGTACACAGCCCTTCTTTATCAGGTACAATACTCGAAGAGTGATAATTACATGACTAAGAGTGACGCAGAACAAAGCACAGTTGCCACCTAATCCCATCTTAAAAATGGAGGTGGTTTTGTTGTAAATTCACAGCCTTGGGGAACACAGAATCATGAAGGCAGCTTGCCTGCCATTCATGGATCAGTACTGGTCAGCCACACACATGCTATAGAGGGACTTATTCCCCTTACTATTACCAACACAAGCAAACACAAATGATTCTTTCTTAAGATTGGGTTTTTTTTTTTTTTGGGGGGGGGCAAGGGGGGAAGGGAAACACATCTGGTTTCATGGCAGGTGCTATAGCCATTCACTTTCTGACTACTGCTAGGCAATACATGGCTGAAAGAGGAAGTTCCCATGTCAGACAAGGTCTTAAAATAAAACTCCACCTGGCTGTCATTTGCAAGAACTTTATGATGATGAAGCGCATATAGATAAAACATGTTCATATGGTCAGTTAAATCTATCTAAGCTGACTTTGCAACACACTAACTTGGTATAATTCGTATAACGTTTGCAGGCAATTTTAATGTACCTGCCAGTGTCACATCCGCTTCCTACTGAAATGGGACAATAATGGTATTTGGAACAGAAAAGGAAAGGCACAGGGACTGAGTAGGCAAGCTCTGTAAGTATGCTGGAGACCATGAGCAGAAGGGCCAAGAAACATGTTTAAAAGGGCGCTGGCCCCAGGTTCCGTAAAGGACTATCTGTCCTACCACATTCCTTACAGACACACCAAATCAGGCTTTTGGATGCCCATTTGTTTGGTGCAGACACACAACATTTTACTTTGGATTGGATCAATCCTTAATTTTTCTTTGCACAAGGAAATCAAAAGGGATAACATAGCGCATAGCTTTTCTGAGATATCTGGTTTTGAGGCCTATTGAAATTTAAATGGCAGCATTTCTTCCATTGCGTGTTTCTGTTGCCTTGCAAGTTTGGAGCATCGCACATTACAGCTCTTTGACTTTTGTTCTGCTGATTTGGTCCTGCATCATTTGGATGGCTCCTGACCAGAGGCGTTATGCCCTGCGTAGTTCCCCATTCCTTCCTGCTTATGGGAACATCCTGCTTGCCCTAAGTTTCTTTGCAGGGCTAAATACCTCCCCGGAGGAATTCTTCCCTACAATCCCACAATCAGTTCTCATCAGCTTTGGCTTAAAACCATACTGACTGCCAAGCATGCCTCTTGGCATGAAGGTAGGAATTCCACACTTTCTCATTCCCTAGTTAGGTGAGACAGTCTTTGAGAGAAAAGGAAAACTGTATTTTTATTCTTGTGCTGTATTGTACTCTCCCGCAACCTGCGACACCCAGCTCCATCTGAGGAATGATACAAGGGACAAACCAATATTACTCGGCGAAAGCATTCATGAAATACATGCACAGTTTGGCGTGTATGTTTTCAACCTCTGAGGGCAGGCCACCTGCAAAGTCCAATTCCCATTGTTAAAGCCTGGAAGCTTGTTCCAGGCCTATCAGTTTATCGTAGTACAAGAATCTGGCTTTGTAAGAGAGCCCAGAGCGGTGAATCTGGAGTCCTGGAGTCTGCATGGGAGAACGCTGTGTTGTTGGGAACACTTGTCCCTTGATTTGTCGAAGACACTTCAACACGGGACGTGGAATTCAGAGGGGATCGTACTCTATAGCCAAGTTAAACTTTCGTATTCCTATGCTAACTTAATTAACTGTTAGGGAAAACAGTCATTTGCTGCTACTGAAGAAAAGTGCAGCAATTAGACTTCGCCCCCCATTTTCTGATAATGCTCAGACTCACAAAGTTCTGTGCAACACTGACACAAAGCAACTCTTGCCTCCAAAAGCCTTTGCAACCCGAACTCCCTAATTTACACATATATGACATAGCCACTGGCTCCCCTCTAAAGCATGCTACTTTTTTGACTTCTTTAGATAGAGATCTAGATCCTTACAATCAATTAGTAAACAAGGAAAGGTGTTGCTTGTACACATCTACAAGTTCTGTGGAAAAAAATAAGGTGCAAATGTGGTTTAATTGCAGATTCTCTATGAATTCACAGTCTGGCTGTTGCTAAGGCAACATGCGATTGAGAGACATACGAAGGATAAACAAGAATCTCTCCAAGAAGCAATATTGAATGAGAACAGTAAGGAAACAACCCAAGTTCATCCTAGTGTGGTTCTCTGACCTTCTCTTTAGCGATACGGGTAAGCATTTAGTCTTGCTAAACTAAAGCTGGAACCTGTTATCAAAATACTCTAAGGATTAGCTTTACTAAAGATCAGTTGTGCAAACACGAGCACTTGATTTGCGTAGACAGCTACCTGGCTTGTCCGTGCAGTTGCACATGTGCTTTTGCAAACAGCTCAGCCGTGCCTTTGTTTCACAGTATTGGAATGAGAACAGACTTCTCGGATATCACAAGCTTCCTAACAACATGCGGGGCAGAGATGGGTGACGCATCGATGCTCACAGTAGAGACCTTCCAGCCATTCTGTGAGCAACACAGAATATCGTTAAGGACCGTACACAGCTCCTGAAGCAGCAGTTTCTGCTCCCAAGGGCATACCTTTGTTTCCACCAGTTGTTCCGCTCACTCTGGTTGCTGTTTCGAGTAAGTGGGTTTTGGACAGACAAGTGGAGGCCTGCCACGTGGAGTAGAAGAAAGCATGTTCTGTGTATTCAGGAGCAGCGACCACTTTATGGGACTGCCAGCCTCCTCTGCATTTTTGGCCTCCGTTGCTAGGTAACAATGTTTAAGGCAAGATAAGTCACCTACAAAGAGAGGCATTTGCAGCCGTAGGCAGGGATAATTATAAAAAAGGTGTCAAGACGGTACGGTGATAGCATCATGCCCAACAGATTTGTTTTCTTCTTATTACAGAAGGAGACAAACCATATAATCTTCTTTTGGAAGTCCTTGGCTCTCTGCTTAAGGGAATGCTAGTTAAATACTGGAGCTATTTCTGTGTTATCATGTTTTTAATTCTCAGCTTCAATGGCAGCATAGTGGCATATGAAATACTCTACACTGTGCTCTTTCGGTTCTGTGTGGCTCACTATCAGGTAAGCAGAAAATCAAACTAATAGTGTCCTTTAGCACAGATTTTCAGGCGGAGTAAACTGTCAAATCTCTATTGAATTTTGTGGGGGGAAAAGAAAAGTTTCTTTAACTTCAGTTTAATTTACACCATCGCGCCAGCCTGAATGAGCTGCTGCACAAATCTGTGCTGTGCCGTGCTCCTGTTGATCCTGCAGACTGGTGTGGAGGGCTCTGGGAGCGCGATGACTCTTTTACCCTCTCTCAAGGTAGGAGCCTTATTTTAACAACTGAAAGATTGCTGGAACAATGTCATAGGAGGTCCAAGCAGTACCAAGCTCTGCTGCGTATCAGGCTGTGGTGTTTATCAAGAGAAGGAAGTCCTTGCAGTATTAGCAGGATTTGCACTGATTTTTTTTTTTTTTTTTAAACACGGTTATTCTTATTTTGGTTTGTATTAGACTATGTTAAAAACCAGCTGCATTACTTCTCCTTTTCTTTGTTACCAAAACGGACTGTATGGTATAGACAAAAGTAATTCACCTTGTTTTTCTCTGTCAGCAGTGAATAAAACTCTATGAGGTATTTGGAAAACAAGTGAGGAGGAGGGGTAATATCTGTTGATATAGAACAGACTGTGCTGAAATTCAGTCAAATATTTCCTTTTTTTTTTTTTTTTTTTTTTTAAACACAGTTGCACTAACTTTCATTCTTCTATTTTGTTTGGTTTTCTCTTTCAAAGAGAGCAGAAACATATTTGCCAGTTGGCTAGAAATTATTTAAATGACTTCTGGTTCAGTCAGTAGGCTGAATAATCCAGTATTTGCATGGGATAAACAGGGTGTAAAAGATACTTTAAAACAAAAATCCTGTTTAGGTCTTTGTGACAGCAAATGGAGGAGAGAGGAGATTTATGAAACAAATAGTATTTTCTTAGCTCACTTTGCTTTAGGCCCTCTCCCCCTAGGAGCCTTATCACACAACTCCAGAAACATTATTCCTTGAAATTGCCACTGGCCCAAATCCTTTAGTTATTGTTGTTACTGCAGTACTACGAGGAGGATCTTCCCACATCACGATATTGCACGTGTTCCAGGCTGGGAATGGGCTACAGGTCATCCAGTTCTCACTGGGCTCCTGTTCCTAAAAACAGCTCCAGAGGGCGGTAAACAGAGTTTTGTTTCCTAGCAGAGGAAAGCACAGAACAGCATTTTAGATGCTGTGAATTTTGACTGTCCTCATCTTTTCTCAGTACTTCTTGCTTAGTGTCGCATTTAGGATTGCTTTACCTCTGAGAGCATTTCACACCGATCTTGAAGAACCACACAATTATTTTGGGGCTAAAGGCAATGGAGATGACAGCGTATCGCCTTCAGTTTGTCTACTAGGGTCAATACCAACTGCCACCACCCACGACAGGGATCATATTTGAGAGCATTACTTGGGAGCACTTGGATGATGGGTTACTCAGCCGTGTCAAATATTTTGTCAGCTACAGTTTTTACAAATTTGGATTGGAGGTGAGGAAATGTAAGGAGAGGAGGAGTCTGCTTGGGAAGTGGGCACCAGCAGCAGTTTGCTGAGGCATTAAAACATCCGTAGCAAACTCAGTTAAACAGAAGCCAGTTTCTGATGCTGTAAGCATACACAGCAGCAGCAAGGTACAGATGTCTTCTCTTCCCTTGCTCTCTCCCGTAGGGTATCAGTGATATCAGACACTGCAGGTGCACACTGCACTCTGAGGGTTGCACAACACAGCAGGAGGAGGATTACGGTATCTGGGGTTGTCATCAGTTCTCAGGGCTATCACCCACTTGTACAGAAAAACAGGATATTGCTTTTAAAGTTTCACTCTGTAAATAACATTGCTTTCTGACTTCTGTAAGCACAGGTCTCACTAATATGGCAAATTTTTATGCCACTGTATTTATACAAGTAAACTCCAAGTATAGACACTCTTACTCCAGGATTCTTTTTTCTTGCTTAAGTGTTTCTTAAAACCGTTCTCAAGCTGCACAAGCCAAGTCAGGGTAATTTTCTAAATGACGGTACATTGTAACCTACAAAGCATGTCTTCTTGTTTACTTGGCTCACTGCGTTCTTGCAGATGCGCCTCACTGCTGCCATCAATGTTATACAGCACCATATGGGTTTCTATGTGCTGCTCCATGTATGTTGGGTGATCTATCTGTTGTGGCACCAGAGGAGGAAAGCAGTGGCTGAAGTCCAGCCAAGATATTGTTGTTTTCTGGCCACTGTCATGGCCTTCCAATATTTTCTGTGTCTTGGTCCGTCTCCTGCTCTCTGCAAAGGTTTGTGCAGTGCAATTTTTAGGTTTGGAAAACTAAGAACGCAGAAAAGACCCAAGAAAGAACTGGGCAAAGCACAGCAGAGAAGGGCTGGAGGGTTACTGCCCTTCCAGCTCTGCAAGAGGAGAGCACCTACAGGGCAAAGCAAGAGCAGGAGGCAGGATCACAGTCAATAGTGCCCCTTGCTGTTCTTTGAGCTCTCATGAGATGCTTGTTCAAGAGCAGTGGCAGGCAGGTGAGAGGACCCCACCAGCAAGTGGTTGCAAACAGCCCTCCAAGCCTCAGGTCACCAAGGCAGTTTCCTCAGGATTCGTTTTTATCTGCCCAACAGTCAGAAAAGCAGCAATCAACTGTGATCTGCATGATAGTCACCAAAATCTGGTCATGCTCCGGAGACATGCTTTTTCTCTCTGTTCCCCTTCAAGCAGCCTCCCCTCCCTTTCTCCCCTGCATCCTAAGCACCCATGTTTAAAGAGGGGTTAATTCCTCATGGTAGAAAATCACCATCCAAATCAAAAGTTTCCAAAGCCAACAGCTAAGACGTTAGGCTGAGGCCCACATACAAAAATGAGTCAACAACACTATTATGCTCCTGACAACTTTAAGGCCACAATTAAAATGTCTCTTTGCACGCCACATTCTGCTGGAAGCAAAGGACACACGGTGCATTTTGGAAACCTGTAACCCAAGTGTATAAAATAGCAGTCACTGCTGTAACCCATTCTCCCATTGGTAGCCTTTCTTTCTCTCTACAAAGCAAAATGAGGAGCGTAGGACTGAGTTCCTACTCTAGCACAGCTGACTCCGAGTCCTCTCCCTGCCCACAAGCAGCCTGGACACCAGCATTCAACCACCATTCCATAGAGCCCAAAGAGTGGCAGAAGGTGGCAGCCACTGCAATGAAATGTTTAAAGCAAGGAAGAATAAAGGGGGAAGGGATATCCCAGAGCTCAGTTAGCAACTGGCAGAGTTCAGCTAGTGCTAACTAATGACAAGAAGAGACCAGAAAGCATCTTGGAATAGACCCCAATGAGCTCCTCCTATTATCTCCCCAAATCACCAGTTGCTAGGCACTGAACCGCACGCAGAGCATGCAGCTGTAAACATCCATCTTCCTTTACAAAGGCTCCTGTTGGCTTTTCCCAGGGCTGAAGTGGACTCACATAGCATCTCCCATCACTTTTCACCGGCATTAGAGCACTGTGAAGGTAGGTGCATGTTTACGGGCAGCTCTGCATGTCTCACCAGACACATCTTTTTCCTGTAGTGAAATGTCCGTGTTCCTACCTTACAAGTACAGAAACTGGTTTGAGGCATTGTATGTGATGAATAAAACCCCTCTGCTAATAGCTTACCTAGGGAGGGGCTCTCCCTGGCCCATCCATTCCAACCTGGTTGAATGGCTTTACCTGCCTGATTTTGCAGACAGACCTGAAGCCACCTAGCGCAATCCTACAGCTAAAGCTAAACTGCGACATGCTTCTCTGGCTCTTCTGTCTTTCCAGCTGACTTTTGACTTCTGCTTTCTGCCTCCCTCCAGTGGCAAGTACTGAAGGACAACAGTAAAGCTTGAGTAAGAACACGGGCAGGAGGCAATGTGGAGATCAGTCATGATTTAGACCTGGCTGCTCTCAGCCACTACAGTCCTGCACCAAACGTGGTGCACTGCAGGTGAGAGCCAGGGAGCTGTTACAGGTGGAGAGGAAGGATCTTTTGGTACTGATTGAGGACATTGCAGAAGAGAAAGGCAAATACTACCAGCTCAGCCAGGACTAACTGAGAGACTGCTGTTCTGCACAGCAGATGCTATCATGGACTCTTCTTTCTTCCATTATCTCTCATAAGGTGTTTTTTAGGCTAATTTTACATATGTTTTGTGATTTTGTGTGGGTGGTTTTTTGGTTTTGGGGTTTTTTTTCCCCATTTATCCTGGATATCCTACCATATCATTTCCAGAAAAATCAAGAACTGATTGCAATTTTCTTGAGTCATTACCTTACATTTGACAGCTGTATCTTCAACACATAGTCTTAGTCTGAAGAAATTGGGAGACACTCCCATTTCTCTTGACAGTTTGATCTACCATTTAATGACTTTTCTCCCTTTAAATAAAAAGGTAACCCAGTGTTTTCAAGCTCTTCTCCCACACCGTAGTTCTAGTATTAACAATCCAGCAGAGTGCCCATGTCTTACATACTTTGGAAACAGGCAAATCACCATCTAATTATGTGAAGCCATAATATCAGAGAATGGGCTACTAAAGAATCCCCAATGATACATCAAAACAATATACCATACAAAAATTTTGAGCATTTTTAGGTATAGCTCATGCTGCATGGAAAATTTCCAAACAGCACTTTTCTCTATACGACATGTCTACAATGAGTAGATAAAAATATTTATGAAATCTAAGTAATCTTTAAAAGCAGCATGCAAATCTTTGAACTCCTTTTGCTCGATGGTAGTGCTGTCTTGGGATCACAATTCCATAATTCTGAAAAGTGGAAGGGTTTGGCAAGCGTATTGTCACAATTAGGAGTATATTTATGCATTCAGAAAACAGCAGCGTTTAAAAAAGAAAACCCCACCTGTTCTATGAGGACTATTGGGGAACATCGTCTGAGCCCTTCTATTGGGCTCCTGTGATTTACCGCAACTTGTGCGGCTTACTACAAGTCTGGTTCTTCCCTCTCTCCTACTACTAGTCTGTTCTATTGGTAGAATCAAACACCTAATGCCAGGCTTTTGTCATCAGACTCTATCAACGAGCAGACTAACGTTATTGTGAAATCTCCCAATGTACTGCTAAGAGCTAGGCTAACGGTCCTTGAATCTACCAAATTGAGAACCATAGTCAACTGTTCTGGTTTAGCATGGTCAGCTCCTTTGTGGCAACCCAGGGGTGGCTGCCCACTACCCAGAGGAGCATTTCACGAGCAGTCAGGCTCGTTTCACACCTACAGAGGAGCCGAGCTGTTTGCAATCAAGCTGAAGAAAGATGTGTTGCGCAGAGTGGAGGAAGAGAAGAAATCCCTACAGGCTATGAGAAGACAGCAAGTCTCCTGCTCCTTTAAAACTGAATTGTAGAATACACTGTGTATCCAGCTGGTGAGCATTTCATCTTTTTGCTTCTCCCTGCCTGTTTGCTTCTTAGAGTGTAGGTGGCTCATCCCTGGTCCCATTCGTCCCTCTGACCTATCCCCGAGCCACAAGCTGTTAGCCTGGCATGGTGGCTGCTACCTCGGAGGATCTGTCTGTGCTCACCAAGGCGCTGTTTTTCTGCTAGGAGACTCCTGTCTGTTCTGTCCAAAGGGATGGTGGCTTCTTCAGTGATTTGCAGCCAAGGGCAAGCGGCTCAGTGCTCAGATCGAGGCCATCTGCACATTAAGGCTTTAGTTGATACCATAATTGCACTGGTGCAAACAGCTAGCATAAACACACTGCGTTAGCGTAAACTGGGATTGACCCCTGTATTTTCTGTCACGGGCTCTCCAAAAAGCCCTGGCACTAAGACAATATGTTCTGTAGACATACGGGTGTGAAAGCCTTACAATAAACAGAGCCCATTAGAGTCTTCCGTTGGAGATGCCTCTCTGCAGATGAAGAGAAGGCAAAGTAGTAGAACTTCCCTTGAAGAGCGAGGGGAAGAATGTTAGATCAAGATCTGCAAAGTGACCCTGATCTGTGGCCCAGCAGGGATGGAACAGGGTTGTCCTGGCCCGTGTTTGCCTGCCTGAGCGCTACACCACCATTTCTTGGCAGAGCACCATTAGGGACAGCATGTGGGCTTTCCATGTTGGAATAACGAGGCGCATTTTGATTTTACAGTTAAGACTGAGGAAGCCTTCTCAATGCCTTTCTAGGTGAACAAAGATTGACCAAACATTTCACGTTATCTGCTGCAGAATCTCACAGATGTTTCCTTGCAGAAACCTTAGGCAGAATACCAAATGTTTCAACATCACATACAAAGCTGGTCCAGAGCCAAACCTTTACGCTGTTGTTTTGTGTTTGCCTATAGTATGGCATGTGCCTGTCAAATCCGCTTCCTGTTTCGGATATTAGATCTCGGGATGGAGAGCTTCCAAATACTAGCCAGGTCCAAAGTAAGCTGTGCTCCGCAAAAATAAAAACAATAATATCAGAAGAAGTATAAATACGCAGATGAATAATTGTCTTTTTATTATTTCCTGGCTTGCAAGCTTACATGTATTCATAGGAGGGGGGCAATTTTAAAAGACATATGCTAAGTTTGTGCTGGCCAAAGAAATGAAAGTCTCTGTTACTCTCACAGCCTTTATATCTTACATGTCAAAGTGATATCCAACAAAATATGCATTTAAGACCCATCCCCATCCCTTACGGTATTCATACAATGGGCTTTGGATTAGGTTTGCGAGTTTGTCCACTGCTAAGTCTGTTGAAGACAAAGGGAATGCTATTTTGCTGTCACCGGCAGTATTTCAGAGAGATACGAAGAGTGGCTAAGTGTTATGAAATTGCTTGTGAAGTACGATTCAGAAAGTAGCATGTTGGTGGCATACCCAGTCTTATGAGAAAGAGTGTGACAGTCCGATGGGGAAGAAAGTTATGTGTGTGAATGAGAATGCCCATAACAAACGAACAACTGGTATTTTAAACACCAGACCTAGAGCCAGTGTCTCCTTGGCTTTAGTCTTAACCTTACGTCTTTGGGAAAAAGACTTCCAGATTTGCAATCTGGATTTATTCATTAGGGATGGTTTGACAGGAAATAAAAAATGTTGTAAAATACAATATAATAAAAGTATTTGACTAGTTGAAAAAAAATTTTAGAATAAAAGATTAACATTTCTCACTTCTTAAGTAATTTCTAAATCAAATCTGAGTTTTCTGATCATTTCTATAACACTGAAGTCGCAGACTCTATCCCACAGAGTTGTCACGAGGACAGTGTTTGTAAGATACTGAATTCAGATAAAGTGCACACCTAATTTAGAGCACTTACTGCCTTAATTTTGTTTTCAACCAGCGGGATTAAACTAATCAAAATAAGAGAGAAGAAATGTGAGAGCTTGAAGCAAACCGCTAGCCCTATGATCCCGCCAGAGGAAGAGCAGCATCTCCAAGATGCAGGTAAAGCAGCAGCATCATGTTGTGTCTCTGTGCCCGTTGTCTCCTTGGGTTCTGCAGAAAAATGATGGCAAAAAGAATTGGTGGCAACCCTGGCTGAACCACACCTCGGGGAAGTTAAAAGCCAACGAGCCGTTACTAGTAGGAAAGATGATGTGTAGAAGTGGAAGCAACACACCCTGCCGGAGACGTGTCTCTGCACGCAGCCACGACCTGCAGGAACGAAACCCTGCTGCTCTCCAAGAGCTGCACCAAGAGCTGCCCTCATTTAAGGGGAGTGTGTGTATTTTAGCAAGATGTGTACAATTTTCCACTCTGTCCCTCCCAAACACTACCGTTGCCCAACATACTTCAATGTACGTGGAAAACTATTTTCTTCCCAGATGTTCCTATTTAGAGCTCAATAACTGCCTTAAACTATATTAAAATGACATTAAAATACTAATAAAGAGAATAAAAACATTAACTGTATGTTCCATTATGCTATAGTTAACTTGTACTGTAAAGTTAAACATATGCACTAAGATGGCCTACAGCACACGCGTGATTTACAGGCACAGTTCCTTTGGATTTTGAGGAAAACTGTCTTTCTAAATCGTCTACACAACTCTGAACTCCACTGTTTTTCAAACTGTTTTAGCGATTTGAACTGGTGGTTAGCACCTCTTTGAGGCTGAGCATGAGGAGGACCCAGGGCACACAGGAAAGCACAGGTGAGAGATTTGCCACTTGGCAAGAGCCTTCTGTTATCTCTGTCAAAAATTATCACCGTCTATTAATTTTTTTTCTGGTAGGTTCAGAGGTGTCCAAAAGAACACATTTGAGCCACGATGCCTGGTAGGTTCAGAGGTGTCCAAAAGAACAGCATCGTGGCTCAAATGTGAAGAAGTAGAGGAGATGAAGTGGCAGAAGAGATGGAAGGTGAAGACAGCGTCAAAGGCAAGATGCCAGAGATGAATCCTTCACCTGCTTCCTCTGCTCGGTTTCCCAGCCTGGAGAACTGTTCATTAGCTGCAGCAGATCATATCCTTTCCCCATCAATTCAGAGGAGCAAAGAAGCGGGCAGGCCATTAAATGAAGTTCCTGTTACGATCGCTGCCAGTGAACTGTTTCTGAACAGGCAAGAACAACCTAAGAGCAAACCCACCTGTTGCAATATGCATGTAATCAGTGCAAAACATCTTAAAAAAAAAATATTATAATAGCACTTAATAGTTTCCAGTCCTCCAAGAAGGACTTGACTCACGTCTGGACAAAAAAGACGGTGTAAATCAGTTGTCCTAAATCGGCGTTACTGCATTGACAGAGCACGTGTGCCAGTTGTGAGCGCACGTCCGCCTCTCAGGTGACCCCCCCCCCCCCCCCCGGCCCCCCAGCCTCTGCCAGGGCTATCGGCAGTGCCATGTGCAGGAACTGATGCTCATTTTCACGCTGTACATTGTCTCTATGGCCTTTTAAAGAAAATTAAACTTTTGACAAAGTCATCTGGCAACTGTTTAGTGCCCCGTTTGCTGTGTAAGTGTAAACACACCCTTGTAACTTAGGAGGGTTACTGAGCAGGTGGAATTTAGATGATTTAACTCATATCCTTTTAGTACCTATAAATCAGCCTACTATAAATCTAGTATCCTGGACTGTAATTATCAGTGACTGAGTCAGCAAAAGCTTTTATGAAAGACTTGAGTAACATGCTGTTACCACCTCACACCTGCAGTTCTTAAGAAGTTCCATTATGCCATCCCCTCGTCTGATTTATTTAATCATCTGGGTTAAAAAAGCTGTTTAGCAGTCTCACACCCTTTTTCCTAGAAAATAAAAGCGATTCATTTGAACTCCCCCCCCCACCCCGGTGGTTCAGGATATTTCATGACAATGAACTGGAAGAGTCAGAGAAGTTTTATCAGTCTGCCTTGTATAATGCTATGGTGTCCAAGTCAGGAAGGCTTTGCTATTGCGTGATCATTCTGAATCACAGGATTTCTGCTTCAATTCTCACTTTGGTTCTACCCATTATTTTTTTTTTTTCTGGGTCATTTTGTCTGTTCCAAGGCCAACAGACTCCTTCTGGATGACAGCTATTATTTATACACAGGTACATTTTTCTTACTACTGCTAAAGTTTTTCTTAGTATTGAAGTGAGTAACTTTGCAAACAAGACATTTTTAAAGTACAATGAATGTCCTTTAGGACCGATGTTAGAGTGGATTAGCAAGACTTAAAACATTTTGTTCGTGAACTGTAGATAATTCATTGACTTGAAAATGACACCTAAATTGAGTAAAAAGAGAAAATATTTATCTACTCTAAAGTTTCACTGGCTTTCAGAGCAAGAGTTGCTCTCCAGAGTTTCAGACCATTAAGAATGTCTGTTGGAACCATCCCCTATACTTAAAAGATCTGCAGATTCCTCTGAGAATAATTATAGTCCAAAATTCCAGCTATTTTTTTATTATTTTTCCCTCTCTAGATAACAGTAATTGTCAAATATTTTCAGAGTTTGGATTTTTTTTCCCTGGACCACTGAATTGTATTGTGCCATCAATGCAGAAGAACCATTCGTTCTGCCAAATATTGTTGGGATTGAGAAGGCGGCTGGCTACGTGCACTTTGATCTCATCCAGCTGCTTGCTTTGTTGTTTCACAGGTCAATCCTGAAGGTAAATTTTCATACATATGGAGAGGAATTTACTTTTTCTCTTAACTCTGATGCACATTTGCAGTTAAATGTACTTTGTCTTAATTTTTGTTCTAAATCCAAAATTGACTTTTTTTGCTTTAAGGAATATGGCCTCAGCATCCAAACTTTGATTTGAAAGTGAATTTTAGATCTGTAAGAGGCTAAATCACATACCTAAGCAGCATTGTCCCTCCTTCTCATACTACATCACAGAGAGACCTGAATAAGAGATACACTTTATGCCCTTTAGCTGACTGCTTTGCTCTACCTCTAGGGACATGATGGGGGTTTCCTCTGATCTACAGCCACGCTTCTTTGTCTGCTTGCTTTTTGAGTCAGCCTTAACAAAGAGGTCAAATCTGTTACTTTTAAGTAGTCACATTTTTTTTCTTTAAAATGAAATTCTGTAAAATACTCCAGCAAATCCTATGCTCTGCTCATTTCCAGGAGTTTAACAGAAACCACGTAGCTCAGCTTTGGTACTTGGTCAAATGCATCTATTTTGGTTTGTCAGACTGTCGGATCAAGTGTAGCTATAGCCCAGTCCAGTCCTAGGCAACATTCTGATGGAGATACAGTGGCATCAACCCTTATTTCAGGGGTAAGCACAGCAGTGACATTCAGCTTTTACAACAGAGTATGAAAACTGCAAGCCCAGTCCTACCCCCGAAGGAGCCCACAGTACAGTCCTGCCGTAGGTCAGCCCAGGACATTTGCAATTTATGGAAAGTGCACCAGAAATTCTTTGCAGAAAACAAAAACTATGTCTGAATGCTATTGTCTGACCCCTATATAACAACCACGTTTCTTACTGCTATGGCAAGCCTTCCCTCTTCCTTCATGGAGGACTTGTCCAATTCTAAATAATTCCTCCACGAGTATTTCAGACACACGGTCTCATTTCTGGCAGCCTCCCCTACGCTAAATTCTCTCTGGTGCCTGGAACAGCTGCTTATTCCTCCAGCTTGGGCCTTTGAGATGTAAATAGTGTAATGCGACTTCAAGAGGCAAGGAAATATTAGCAGAATTTAATGTAAACATTGTATAAATCATCCCAAAATAGCATGGCCACGGGATGAGCCAAAGACACTAACTGAAAGTTAAACAGGCTAAGTAAATACAGACTAAATATATTCCCCTCCTGGAATTGCCACTGGAATGGATCCAGAGAGGAAATAGGTTAAAATGCAGTCTTGTGGCAGTGATATTAAAAAACCATTGGCCCATTTGGTGACATTTATAATGAATTTTATGTACTCCATACATTTTTAATACATGCCGAGTTAAATATTATCAAATCTATAAAAAGATTATGGAAAAAAATATGTCTGGTTTCATATGGATGGACACTGCCTGGAACTCTCTCTGTGGGTTTTGTGTAAGAGAAGTGTTTGAAAGAAAACATGAAAGGAAAAAAATAAAAAAAAAACCCCACAGTGCAGTTTTTGAAAACTGTTACTTGCCCATTTGGAGCCTAAAAGTCATCACACATCAAGGCAACAGAATTTCCAGGACGTGAACCACAACGGGGACCAAGGAATGAGATGTATTAATTCCATCTCTTGGACGTGCAAATGGTGAAAAATGAATTTGATTGTCTAGCGTGGCTTTGTGCAGCTTCTGATTCAGTGTAGTGTAAGTATAAAAGGACCCTTTTCTTGTATGGATGCTTTTTTAGCAGGTCCCTAGCCGCTGCTGTAGCAAACATGATTAACAGTAGTTCTGTGCACAGGTACTAGAAGATAAACAGATGCCCTAACTCACCTAGAACAGTCCTGGAATACAGGCGCTTGTCTTGATGTCCCAAAGACTACTTTTCAGAAAGTTACTTTGTCCAAAATTTTGTCCAAATTACAAACAGGATGGGATTTCCATGCCTGCCACTCTCATGCTGTACCCAAAGAAAGCAGTAAGCCCCCAGACACCCAGCGTGGCTCAGCTACCCAGCAGAATCCAAACCAGAAGCTACAGGTAAAGTCCAACACACCCAAAGGGAACCAAGATGGGTCTGAACTGACCCAACTCAGCTTCTCTAGCTGGACCTGTGTGGATAAGATTTATATGTTAACATTTTCATTATGAAAGGTTGGAGACACTCCAAGAAGGTGAGCGACTCCTGTTGTGCAATCCCTTTTCACAAAAGCTTCTGAGACAGCTGTGGCAAATTAACTAAAATTTTCTTTTTTTGCAGAAATATCCTCAGCCTACGGGGCAGGAGAGGAAAATGATTGTGAAATGCAGAATGGGGGGCTGCGTTATCCTCGTACTGATCTGTACCGTGTGGCCTCCTTTGCTCCTTATGCCACTTCTTCAAGTCCATGGCAGGGGTGACCAACCAGCCCCTGGACGTCTCTGTCAGACCCACAAGGAGCGGTTACAGGGTGAGGGGTTCCTCTGACCGAAGCGTGACACACAACTATGAGTTCAAAACTCAACAGCTAAAAGACAACACAGGAGAAAGTCCTTCAACCTTCCTGCTAACTGCAGGCTGTTCAGTCCTACGTATAAAGCAGCAGGGAGGAAAATGACAGAAGAAAGGCAAGGGAGAATGAGAAATGTGGGTGCAGCGAGTCCCACTTAAGTTTCTTTCTGCCTTCCAACATCACAGATTTTGTTTGCTTTAGTAAATGCTGTCCCAGATGCAGGAGGAAGTATTTGCAAACACAGTTGGCAGTCAGACCACAGCATTCTCCAGAATAGCTTTTTTCACTGTATTTCTGGTAAGGGACTGGCTAATTCACCTCCTCAGGCTACATGTAGCCCTGGTGCTATGAAGGCTGCACTTAAGAGCACCCTGTCAGACTCTTCTCCGAGTCATCATTCGCCATGAATTCTCAGCAGAGGGCTTTGATCCCTTTTACTCAAGCAGCATACAACAACCTGACAAATCACTATATCCTTCGCCTGGTAAGTGCTGTCCAAGAACCTGACACATATAACACGCGAGTGCAGGACCCCTGTATGATTTAAAGATGCGTACACAGCACAGGTCCGGTATTCGTGCATGGCACTGCACTCACTCCTCTACCAGAGCTCTTGCAGGTATGTTGGTACCGTACTCAACCTGGCTAACACACCGCATCCAGCAGCATACGAGACGCTGTGAAGTGCCGTATCGGCGCATCAGAGGGAGCACACTCATCTCTACTGCACCATGTAAACGCTCTCCCAGGGTCAGTACTGCCCAGCAAGAATTAATCCCTAAGCAATGTTTTGCGTAGGTCCATCTTTCCTCAGGGATTGAGCCCTCAATAAGACTCTGGTGATGTGCCTGTCCCCAGTCCCCAATTCAGACAGCATTTAGTAGTGCCAAAATGTGGTAAAATATGCTCTTAGCTTAATTTGCTCCAAACAAAATACAGCACAGCCCTATGGTAAGGTTTACAAGTTGAAGATAAATCAAAACATCACAGACAGGTTTTTCCCTGACTGAGCACGTTGGTCTGGGACAATCCATAAAACACCAACTCCTCTTTGCTTTAATAAGCGAACCAGATCACCCTTGTCCTCCTCTCCCGCGTCTGCCACACAGTTCATAGCAAACTACTGCCCAGAGGATGTTGTTGTCACCAAGGTAAAGAGCAGCACTGGTCTGCTGGGGACCATCAGCCCCCAGAGCCGGGTGGCCATGGCAGAGGAGTTTGCTAACTCACCTGCTGCCTACTTCAGCTTCCACTGGACCATCCTCAGGTAACAGCAGCACAGCTCCAAGAAGGAAACAAGAAGAAGGAAATCTCCTGGGTGACTGTATTAGCTTGTGCCTAATTGTCAATCTCCTCTTAAAAGTGCTGGGCCCACAGCTGTAGTAATTTAAGCTCTAATTCCTAGAAAACAACCTTTAGAGGCACCTCCCTGGCTTTGTACTGCTTCTGGAGCCTGCTCCCAGGTCCTGCGTGACCCCGTTCCGTCTCCTGTGGTTTCTCAGAAGGCAGCCAAGGAGTGGAAGGACATCTGGGAACCTGGAGCTCGGGAGCCCCCAAGTTTCAGTTCTCTGCTTAGATACTGAGGTGATCTTCAGCAACTCACTGAGCCCTGTGCTGCTTTGTTATCTTTGAAGGGTTGCTCCAGGGTACCCGGCGGCGTGGAGGACTTGGGCCCTAGCAGAGTTTCAGGAAACGATGCAGGTGCACGCTGCCCACCGTAGGATCGTTTCTGTTTCAAGCTGCTTAAGTGGTACCAGAGGATACTCCAAGTGTAGTCACCTAAACCCACTGAGGTCAACCTCTGGTGTCTGGATCTGTTTCCTGTGAATAACCGTGCCGCTTTGTCACGCGGAGGGGACTGTAAAGCTAAATGTGTTAGTAATTGTAGAGCACTCGGTCAGGACGGCCACAGAGGCAGTAAGAACATCAGACAGCATTTGCAATATGCTCATTTCAGGCTGCACAGTGATTAGCAGAAGTGGGTAGCAGCTGCAGAGACCAAATTCCAGCTTTGCTGCTCGATGCAGGCTTATTTCTCTTTGGTAACTATGCCACATAGTAATTTCTGACACTGAGCATCTGCTACTTCTAAGGCAGTTTTGGGATCTCCCCTTCTGTAGATTGCCTCCAGGTCTCATACCAAGTGCTTCAGGGCGAATGCTGCGGCAGAAGCTAAAACTGCCCATTGCCTGAAAGTAGGTAAGTAAATCCAGGTGGTGGAAACTGGTCTTGGAGGAACTAAAGTTCTACTCGTTAGGGGCTTAAGAAACACTGTGAGCTTAAGGGGAACAATCCCCGTGCAAGCTCTGTGAAACACAGAAGAGAAAGAATGATTTATTTGGTAAGTACAGCTCACAAATCACTGTCTTGTGTAGGTCCTAAGCTTCTGCTCTAGAGAATAGACCTCTTGCCTAAACAGAAGGAAATAATGATGTACATTGGGAACAGCAAGTGATTCTATTATGGAATTGGAGGGAAAAAAAAAAGCCTTGATTTTTATTTTGTATCTCTGAAACAGAGGAAGCATCGGACCTTTTTACTATTAGGTGTTGGATTGATTTATTTTAATCTGCTTAAGCAAACTTAACCTGGTTTTCAGTTTTTGATTTCCTAAATATTTATCCCGTTTGCTTTTCAGGTATTTCATATTAGATTTCTTTAATACTAGATATTTCTTTTTAAAGATGGCTTCTATTAAGTGCCTTCCAAATTAAATCCAGCAGAATGATATGCTTTGAGACACAGCAAAATCAAAGAATATGATAATCAGTCATCAAAATCTAATTTCTGCTTTATCTGGGCTTGCTGCATTCGGTGAGTAACATTAGAATTTAGCCTTATGCCACAAAACAGCAGGCTACTTTCTATGTAAAAATCTGCCTCATTTTGGCAAAACACTAAAATTCAAAATTAGAATTGATTAATTTGAAGAGTGTTTCTACAAGATGGAGATTGAAGACTTGATTTCAGAGCACTGAAATTAGAACATTTTGCCATTAGCTTCAGTGGTCAGACTGAGTCAGCAATGACAATAACTCTTCATCAACACGTTTCCCACAACAGTTGTTGGTACCAGAGTGCGCTTGTACCAAGTGTCTAAAATGACCAAAGGCAGAACTCATTTATATATAGATTTCCTAAAACTATGATCCTGTGGACCAGGGAACCAAAACAGCAAGGGAGAAGCAAATACAGGAAGTAATGAAGTTCTGGGTTTTTTATTTAAAAAAAAAAAGAAGTTACATTCTGCCCAAGAATCAAGTATAGCCACAAAACCAAAATGAAAAACGTTGCTGCTTCTCCCTTCTGCATTAAGCTTTCCATGAGGTCTTTAATCAAAAAGACTCATGCCTAAACCAGATGTGTACCTCATTGTTGGAACTCCATCTAAAACCTAGCACCAGTTCTCTCCAGAGATCACCTCCGACACAGGGAAAGGTGTAATTCATCAGAACTCAGCTTGACTTTATCTGCAAAGCAGCCAAAAGTGTGTGCTGGGTGGGATTTTTCACCATCAACACTGGTTGAGCCAAGAAATGTTTCCACAGGCTGACGCTTGAACCACCGGGCAGGGACCAGCACTGATTAAAACTTGGTCACTCTGTTCCCAACTCCGCTGCAGACATTACATAAATTGGGGCAAGTCATTTTCCGTGCGTGTCCAAGCCAAACTAGTGCTTCTAAGCTCCTTGTGACTGGCTTATACAGAAACTAATGCTATGCATCCCTGATTACCGTTGAATCAAACAAACGAAGTGAATCAGTGTAAGTTCTTCAGAACTACCCCAAACCATTCAGTATAAGCTGTTGCCCTGCTAGGTCTGTTTTCAGACGCATGAGTGCTGGGAAAAGGAATTTGAACGGAGTAATGATGTCGCACACAAACTTTTGGAGCACTCGGTGTTCTCAGAAATGTAAATAACACCATGAAACACCACATGGGATATGTAAGCTGCTTTAATAATAATAAATTTATGAAGTGGCAAGAAGCCACTCTGCTTTGTAAACCGATTTTACTCAATCACAGTCCCTCTATTTTTTTCCTCATTTAACATGAATACATTCTGTAATTTGTATGTGAAAGATTTACGTAGAGATATGTTCTGGACCACTCTCGTTGATTTTACTGGTCAGAAAAACATTAAACATGCGGAAACAGCACCTTATTAAAACTATAGGCCTTTTCTCATTACATCTCCTTTGCTGCTAAGCTAAATTGTCACTGAATAAGCCAAGTCTACAGAGGTTTTTTTCCTTGTCCTGTGTTCTGAGATGTAGTGGGGCCTGCAGAAATGTCTGATAAAACCTCACGTATAATAAGTAATTCAGAAGGCTTTGTAAGCAATAGCTGCAGTCGCTTCTTCAGACTAGAGAGAGCTTCTCATGCATTAATGCACTTAGTTAGGTCTTGTGAGGAGCTCAGAGGAGGACGTGTCCTCTTCCTGATACAGTTAGTTGAGCCTGGACTCTGCACCACTGATATTGTTCAGCAACTGTGTGCACCAATAATTTAAAAACACCAAGAAATCAGGCTGTTTTTATCAGAAACAAGTAATAAATCTTATCATGATAGTAAAAAAAAATGGCAATTTCTGATGTGTGACATTTTCATTGCTTGAGAATGAATCAGTGCAAAGTGAGGTAACTCATGCACCCCGTCACTTAGGGCTGGGGGCGCATTAAACCAGGCGCCGCCTTTTGGAATCCCTCTCCATATCTTCAGTGGGAGAGTCTCCATTGCACCCTAGAGGGGACACCATGTTTAGCAAAGGGTCTTCAGATGCCCCTCCAAACAGGGACAGCAACAAAGCCACGCCATAGCCGGTAGCTCGTTCACCCTAGAAAAAAAACCCACACAATTCACATTTCAGATAGTATCGTTCACCCTAGAAAAAAAACCCACACAACAATTCACATTTCAGATAGTGTAATTTGAATCTAGTTTTAATTTACCTACTCACTCAACAAGAGGAGTGATGGCGCATGGCCACAGCGAATGCTCGGGGTCCCTGGCAGGCCTGCTCAGCTTGTGCTTCTGCTACTGGAATCTGTCCTGGTTAGATTAAACCAACACATCGGTTGATTCACACGAGAACAGAGCTCGCACTGACTCGAGGGTGGATTTACACTAGCATTGTTCAGGGCAGGGAATGTTCCATCCAGCACGAGCATAGATTTGGAGTATGAGCTGAGTAAGCTGGGTTTAAAAAAAAGGAGATGGGGGGAGTAAATTGGCTTGTTTTTTAAGAAAAAAGAATATACACAAGTTCCATCAAAGGGAGGAGGGGAAACCCCCAAGAGGAAACAAATGTTTTCTCTGCTGCAGGTCAGCAGGCAGGATGATCAACTCTGGTCAATCATCTTAAAACAATATGGGTGAAAATGGAAGGCTAGGACTCTTGCCATGAACAGAAAGCAGGCAAGTTGTCAAAGTTCACAATAATAAAGATGTTGCTGATTAAAGTGGCCCTTAGAATATTTTAAAACCAAAATGAAAAATACGAACAGATGAAGCTACCAAAACAAAGAAATTCCCAACACAGACGAAGAGTCAATACTTTTCAAAAGAACTCTTCTCCACCTCATTCTCTCACTTTGAATTTGATTGCACAGAATTCAGAGTATCTGCAGGCACAAGCAGTTTTCTTTACCCACCTTGCTCACCCAGGAAAATGTCAGAAGTCACATGAACATACTCACTGCATGAACAGGTGCAGCAATGTCTATATGGACCCAGACCCCAGGCCAGTCGAAGCCAATGTGAGAAGCAATGAAGAGCCCAGCACAGGAGCTTGGAGTATTGTCTCGGTCCTGTAGAAATAATAAAAATACAGTTGGTCTTGCAAGAAAAGAAAATGTCAATGTTTTATTCTTGCCTACTGAAAAGACAGTTGTGCAAATCTAATTCAGAGCTTAATGAATGGCCCTAAAACACAGTCTTGCAAACCAGCTATACTGTAAATCCTTTGACTTAATCCCTGGTAGCAGTCTGGCCCTGCTCAATTCCTCTTCTGCCCAAGCTCCTTTCTGCAGTGGTTTTGGAACTTAGCACACACTGGAACTCTCATACACAGCAAAGGCAGCTGCAGCAATCCCCGAGGCCTCTGTCCTCAATTTCCTGGTTTCTGCATTCCCAGTTACTGTCTCTGTTGGTTGTATATGATCTAAGGAATACTCATCTTTACTTCTTAAACGGTCTCCATCCAGGAACTTAGCACTCATATTAGGGCCACGCTTAAAAGGCAAGCAGCCTAAAGATACCTTTGCAGCAAGCTACCTTGTTTAAAATCGATACTAAATACCAGTGTAGTGACATATAGCCTGCAAAATCCCCAGGTAAAAGACCCTGAAGACCGTAACTATACGGCCCATTTCTAAAAGATTACAGCCCACATGAAGAGCATTCAAGCCAGCTATCAACAGGCCAGCACATTATCTAGAAAACACAGAGTTTTATGTAATAAATACAATTTAAAAGGAAAAAAAAAAAAAATCTTACTGCCACAGAGTTCTTCATATCAGCTACAGCAGAGGTAAATTCACTGAAGTGGAGCTCAGGGCAATACACAAGAGGATGGACCAAGTCTCCACAGTTCCTGCCAGCTTTAACACAAGCCTTTTCCCACTCTTCGTTATTGGTAAGAACAGCAGCATGATACTTTCCCGTAGCAACTCCCTAGTGAGATATAAGACAAAATCAGGAAGGATTCATCTTAACTGTGCTGGGTAGGATAATTCTGTACTATTCCCTCTCAGCATTAACAGCTGCTTTCCATCTAACAAAACCACCAAGAAAAAAGTGTCTCAAAACTACTCCACAAGAAGGTAGTGTTACAAATGTAGACAAAGACATTGTAGCTACTGCTGAATCTTTTAAAATTTCTGAAAATCCATTCTGCAGTGGAATAGTCTGCATTTGCCTGGCCTATTCAAGCCACTGTCCCACAAAAATATTTCTTTATAGTTACTGAGCAAGCAAACTATATCAACTTTACAATTATTTATCCTTAGAAATAAAATTAAATCAGCAATGAATTATAAATAAAACTTCTTAACACACACAGAGGATACCCCAGCAATGTGTGTCAATCACACAGTCTGAACGTAACATCCTCATTCATTGGAAAGGTTGCTTCCTTCCAAATATACAAAACCCAGAAGCCACCATCACATCAGTTTCTCAGTAGGACAATGATGGGAAACTTTCAAAGGATTGATGTTTACACCAACGTATGCAACATTCATGCTTCTAAAATTTGCCACCACTTCTCCTGATATGAAGACCAGTTCATTTCCTAGAAAATTAAACCACAAGAATCACTGCTCATCAATATAACCTTCTACAAAACAGGAATAGATTTCAAAAAACAATAGCATTAAATTTGTACCCTTGTGTCAGTCTGTGTATGACTTACAGTGTAAGCCATTTTATGGGCAAGAAAATTTCTAATCACTATCATCAAATCAGTTTTGCTAATTATAAAGCTACTGAATTGCAAACATTGAATACTGGATCGCTTACACCAGCTGCTAATGTCATCAGAAGAATTCTATTTTTTCTTTAAGTATGCAAAAGCATAAAAGTTGCATAAAGAACAAAAAAAACCTGCTTGAATAATGCAGTTATAAATGTAACACATTCACCGCACGTGTCGCGCGCAGAGGATTACAGTTTACTGGGGTTGCTGTCGGCAACTTTCTCTTGCACAAGTTTTGGAAGCCAGTATCAGTCACAATAGTTCACAGCATCTACTTTCCACCAAAGACTAGCAGGACAGAGGCAAAGAAGCGTACGATGTGCAGACAGTAAAAGGATGCACCCCCTATCCGCTAGCAGTTCTGTATCAGTACCTGAGCTCCAGTAAGAGTGGCCATATCAAGAATGATATCAGCTCCAAGATCTTTGCATGCGTAAGCTACTCCATCAGCCAGTATCAGTCTACCTTCTGCATCAGTGTTATTGATTTCCACAGTTCTAGGAAGAAGAGAGGGCATTTAATACAACAGTGCTTCAGGCTGGAAGTTAAGACTCATCTGTCTGGACTAGAATACTGGATGAGAAAGCAGACTCAAACCTAAATGTGCTTTCTTATTTGACTCTGCAAGTCTGTATGGCTGCTTATTCCCCAGCTGCAAGCATCCAGACAGAGCACACATGGAAAAGGGTTCTAATAGTACTGTCCTTGTGGTTGGGTCTACTTGTTGGGCCTGTATAACGCCTAGCACGTCGAGCTGGGATTTTACAAATTACTGCCATAAGAAGAGGTATCATACTCTGCTTAAAACAAGATTCTTATACAATGGTAGCCTGCTTTTGCAACTGAGACAATATAGACTACAAATGGACACAGAAAACTGGGTGTACTGGAAAAAACACCTAAACCCAAGTGCTTTAAGGAAACTTCAGCTCATGATATATGTATTTTGATGTGTATTTACATACTGTGATGGTTTTGACTGGGATAGAGTTAATTTTTTCCATATTAGCTAGTATGGGGCTATGTTTTGGATTTGTGCTGGAAACAGTGTTGATAACACAGGGATGTTTTCGTTGCTGCTGAGCAGTGCTGACACAGAGTCAAGGCCTTTTCTGCCTCTCACCCCACCCCACCAGCGAGCAGGCTGGGGGGCA